>NC_059500.1:40425424-40774174 GCF_018139145.2 Gymnogyps californianus
GACCCCTTTTGCTTCCCCTCCAGCTGTGCGCTGCTTTTATTGAATTCTTCCTGTGTTCTGTTTGTTCCCGCTCGGCAGGTCTCATGCAAATACACAGAGCTGGACCTTGTGAACCGAGAGACTTGGCTTTCCTTCTGGGAGTCTGAAATGCACAAATTCTTTTGCTCTGTCTTTGCCTCTACTGTCTTAGTCTTGAGACTTAGTTGGCACAGGTGTTAATTACCTGTAGTGGAAAATTGCTGGATACCAGCTATCCTACTTCAGCTGAGTACATTAAAAGAAGGAATTGCTCAGACTGATAATATTTTAATATGGGAAATGAAAGTATGCTATATGTTAATTTGCTTGAACATCTCAGAGTCTAAAACATCTCCCTCTCGCTGAAGCACTGCTAGGTTGGCAAAACAGAAGGATGAAATCTGCTGTTCAGAAGTCAGGAATTTTATGCTCTACCAACTGTAGAGCATTATGCACGTGATACAGCATCTCATTTTCACATCTGTAGTAAACATTCATGAAAGATGGATTCCTTCATGTTCAGTGAAATCACTTTCTTACCCATAAGATCAGAAACATATTTTATTTTCAACTCAAATAACTGTGCCAAGCCAGATGTTTCCTGGAAAACAGCATGTTTTCCATGTAGATGTACTTACTGAGCTGATTTGCTTCTCTCTCCTCCAAAATGTGTGTGTGTGTGTATCCATGATAGAAAGTTAAACAGTTTTTATTTTTAAACTGATGAGAGAGGGAATATCAAAATTGCAACTGAGGTGATGTTTTGGGTCTGTATTTGGATGGAAGATCCTTCTTTGTGTTTCATCTCTTTCCTTTTCCTTTTGCCTTTCCTTCTGTTGAGTATAAAAATATATTCCCAGTTAACATAAATTCTTTAAGGGCAAACAACACTGGATTTTCTAGAGAGAAGAATGTATTGAAGTCAAACATGCTTTAGTGAAATAAACGCTTTCTTGCCTGCTTGTTTTTAATAGCTGAAAACAGCAGAAGAGTTGCTGAGGCTGCAGGATTTGTGTACTTGGTAGGTGTATCGGCATTCCTTTAATATCGTTTTGCGCCTGTGCTTTAAGCTGTGTGGTGAACTAATCGTTCTTCCTTTGAACAATAAAGTTGCTTACCTCTGAAAATTTTCGAGCTAGACAGGTAATCCAATGTATTTGTCCAGTAGTTAAATTCCAGTGCAAGTTGTTAGTGCTGATTACATGGGCTACTTTCTCTATTTCTGACTGCTAGGAGGAAAATAACAATTATTTATTCAAGTAACACTTCGAATGATGCACTATGTCTTGCAGTTTAGTAATTTTTCCATGTTTTCAAGTGTACCAACTATAACTCTTACAGCAAAGAACAGGATACGAATGACTTCATGACAGGTTCCGATATACCTTTTTTGAAATGTAATATTTTATTTCAGTAAGCAAAAGTAAATTAATTATCTTGTTCTGATCTGATGTGGCGGTGCTGATCATCCCCATTTTCCACCTCTCATTTTTACCACTCTGGAGATCTGTGGCTCTTGGTTTTCAGGGAATCTGTGTAAGGCGAGGTGGCTCTGTACTTCTCAGGCGCTCCTCTTAGGATGGCACAGCAGGAGAATAGTCTCTGCCCCATGTACGTGTTTCTTCAATTCTTAGCTTTTGTATTGGAAATTTGTACATATCTCTGTGTTTTAGTCTACTGCATCTTGATTTTTTTGCTTTACAACAAAAATGCATGGTTCCTCCCCATGCCTTTGCTTTTTCTGTTGACCTTACCTCAGATGTATGTGGCCCCATGGGTGTCCACTGGAGCTGCGCTGCATGTGTTGGTTTGCTCCGTAGCTGAGGTTTCCTTAGGCAAGAAGCTTGGGCCTCAGGTGTTGGACTTGTGCAGCTATGCACACTTATTTTGGTTTGTTTTGGGTTTGGTGGGGTTTTTTTGTGTGTGTGTATGTACACGAAGAGGCAGCATTTTCAGGAAGCCACGTTTTACTCTTAGGCTCCATATATACCCCATCCCCAAATATAAACAAATTCACAAACTTTTCAAATGAACAAATAAATTTGAAACCTTCACCAGTCTGGCAGTATTACGCACTCCCTGCTGAGAAAAGAGGAAGATGGCTTATATCTTAAATTGAATGCAAAGAGGGGATTTTGCAGAGGGTGCATGTGCACGCTTAGGTATAGGTGAGCTGTTGAGGGACTTAAGTGCTGGACATACAGTAGAATCAGCATTTCTGGTACCTACTAACTGCTGGCATCACCTTCTTCCCCTGTGATTACAGCGTATGTCCACGTGTAAACCCTTTGAGAGGTGCTACCATTTATTAATTTTTAAATACATTACAACCTGTGAATTGCATCTGTAGGGAAGAAGTTGGTTTATTTAAGAGCGTGCACCTTGAGAGACTGTGCAATATATTAATAGTAAAGGTACCCATTTCAGATTCAGTTAGTGTCTTGTGATGCATCTGTGTTTGCTGCGTGTTTGATCTTCTGTGCTTATTTTTGCTGGCTTTTGTCTGCAGGAGTGCAAAAAGAAAGAAAATTGATCTCAGTTTACAAGGGAGCAATCTATTACAAGCTGTGCCCAAGATTCCCAGTGGAGCTTGAGGATTCATTGAGCTAGGTGCTATTACACTCATTAAGACCAGATTTTATCATGTCTGTCGTGGTTTAACCCCAGCCAGTAGCTAAGCACCACGCAGCCGCTCCCTCACTCCCCTCCCCATTCCCAGTGGGATGGGGAGGAGAATCAGGAAAGAAGGTAAAACTTGTGAAATGAGATAAGAACGGTTTAATAACTAAACTAAAATATAATACTAACAATAATAATAATGAAATATAATAATAATAATAATAGTTGCAATGAAAAGGAATATAACAGAAAAAAGAAGAGGTGAAAAAAGGGGAAAAAACCACAGTGATGCACAATGCAGTTGCTCACCACCCGCTGACCAATGCCCGAGCATCGATCTGCTCCTCCCGGCCAACTCCCCCCTGTTTATATACTGGCCATGACATTCCATGGTATGGAATACCCCTTTGGCTAGTTCACGTCAGCTGTCCTGGCTATGCTCCCTCCCAGCTTCTTGCACACCTGCTTGCTGGCAGAGCATGGGAAACTGAAAAGTCCTTGGCTTAAGATAAGCGCTACTTAGCAACAACTAAAACATCAGTGTGTTATCAACATTATTCTTACACTAAATCCAAAACACAGCACTGTACCAGCTACTAAGAAGAGAATTAACTCTGTCCCAGCCAAAACCAGGACAATGTCATAGGGTGAATATGGCCTATTTCAAGCAGAATTGCAACAGCCCTTTTCCCCCGCTTTTCTGTTAAGACGGGCTGTTCCACAGAAGCAACTCAAGTCTCAATAGCAACCAGTCGTACCCTTGGTACTGCTCATTCATTAAAGCGTGGTTATTTGTTTGCTATTAGGAGCAGAGAAACCAGCTGAAGATCAAAACAAACATCACTTAATACAATTTACCATTGAAATCAACGGAGTGTCTGCTAATTTTTTTTATTTTTATTTTTTAGATTATCCTTAAAGTAATTTGGTTCAATCTGATTTATTTATTTGTTTACAAGCTTGGAACCAAAAAGTTAAAATAGTATTATCAGAGGGAATATGTTGAAACTACCCAAGTTTGGGAAGCAAAGTGAAAATTACTCCTGAAACAGTGAGACTAAGTTTATTTTCTGACTAAATGAGATAACGAGGAATCTATCCTCTGTCTGGAGACCAATGTTGTCTGATTAGCTTTTTGGGTGGAATATATGGTAAAAGGATAACTGGTTTGTTCTGTTTATTGCAGGTTTTCATTATATTGTTAGGAATATTCAAGACTTCCCCCTCAAGTCCATGTGAAGCTTTATGTACAAGCTAATAGTACAAGATGGCCTTTCTTTGTCCTTCAGATGGAAATATCCAAACAGCATGTCGTCCTTGCTGGATGTAGTCCCGTCGGCCGAGAGCTGTTGTGTTATTGCAGTAAAAGTTTCATTGTGTGTATAAAATAGCCATAGCGGAGGATGCAATATAACGTGTCTATTTTAATTTGCAGGTTTCCACACTGTTGTGGTTCTTTGGGTTTGTTTTTTTCTTGAAATGGTAGGGCTAGGAAACAGCTGCCGAGGGATGAAGTCTCCACCTCTCCTCGTGGCTGCGCTCGTGGCGTGCATTATTGTTTTGGGTTTCAATTACTGGATTGCAAGTTCTCGCAGCGTGGATCTGCAGGTAACTTTCCTCTTGCTCTGCATGTCATCTTGTACTTGTGTGGTTAGCGAACACAGTCCACAAGAAGGATGCTTCTCCTGCATGTGGTGGGCCAGGAGCTTCAGCTTGTTGTAGGAATTTTCACAAATATTGCAGTTGTTGCTTATCAGTACTGGGAGATGGGGGGAAATGGGAGGAATGCCTATTTGTAGGTGAGGAGGACCCAAAACTTGAAGACCTGCATGTATGGTGCTTGTGATTTCTGCTCACACAAAACGTTCAGCTGTCTTGTGCTGTTTCAGTTTACAGATGCGGCAAATGCCATCCTCTGTTTTTCTTTCTAACTGTACATTGAGACTGGCACTCCATTTTTAATCTGAATGGGCATCTGCAGTTTGCTCATCTCCCTAGATTTTTTTTCTTGCATGACCCATAAGAATGTATGCATACTTTCCCACCAAGTACAAGGAAATCTAGCGTCTTCAGAAACAGTGTCTAAAACTCTGAATTTGTGTTTCTTAGAAACATTTCCTAAAGAGGGCACACAGCTTACATGGAATAATTACCTTGACTGCTATTTTTCTAATGGTAACTGTATTTTCTGTGACTGTTGAGCTTGGGTTTTAATCCTTTCTGGAGTGTGTGTTCTGAAGTTGAGTACATGAATAAAGTTTCTGGTTTCTGACAATCTGTGCAGGTTGGTTATTTTTTTTTCTTTCCTCCTTTTTTCCTCCTTTTTTTTTCTTTTTTTCTTGTTTCCTTCCGTTTCCGTTTTTTCCGTTTCCGTTTTTCCGTTTCCGTTTTTCCGTTTCCGTTTTTTTCCGTTTTTCCGTTTCCGTTTTTCCGTTTCCGTTTTTCCGTTTCCGTTTTTCCGTTTCCGTTTTTTCCGTTTCCGTTTTTCCGTTTTTCACAAGCAAACCTAAAAACTAACGACCTGGTGATTAAATGTGGCTGATGAGAGTTCCTCCCAAGTTTTTTCCACTGAATTTGTATCCTCTTTGTAATAGAGCGGAATTTTAGTACTGAGTTGACAGCTCAGTCAGGAAATTGAACAGGAATTGAACTCCTGTTTCGCCTCGGAGTGGGCACTATTCAAACAGGACACGTGTCTCTGGCCACGCGGTTAAGGGTATATCTTAACTTTCCCTTCGTGGAGGTTATGATGCCCTGTCTTCTGGGACTCTGGTCATCCTTTGTTTTCCCTTTGGTCAGTGGCTTCAGGATGGTGGCTAGCAGCAGGTAGTAACTGTGTCAGTACTGCTGAAGCTTTGCTGCACGGCCATGAGGCAGCTGATAGTGAGGAAGATAAGCTGCCATACTAGCTTATTCTTGATCTCAATAACCTAGATACGTAAGGTCCTCCTTACTGTTACTGATTTACTGTATCATCTTGTACGTTTCTCCCAAAGTTAGCTTGAAAACTGTTTCACGTCTGCATAGTCATGCACTCTGAATGAAATAAAAGCATAGCTGAAGGCACGGATGGAGCTTCTAAAGCACTCTGTCAGCCCATTCACTTCTTGGCAAGACTTTGCAGCTATTATGACTGAAATGGAATAAGTGCTTTTATTTGCTCTTCGAGCTAAACTGCAAGTCTTTTTCACTGCCGCCTCCTTGTCTCTCCTCTGTTCTCTCATTTTCTGTGGCACAGAAGCCGAGTAAGCGGGCAGTAATATGCAGCATACTGTGGTGTAAGAAGATTTGGTCCGTTTTCTTGGAGTTTTGGAAGATGCACAGTTTTTATTATATCTGTTTTTTAATCCACCTGGAATCCCCAGGTCTTTCTACCTGGGTAAATTCTGTTGGTATCCCCCACCCCCTGCCCCCCACGTGTCTTT
Source organism: Gymnogyps californianus (assembly GCF_018139145.2). Taxonomy (NCBI): domain Eukaryota; kingdom Metazoa; phylum Chordata; class Aves; order Accipitriformes; family Cathartidae; genus Gymnogyps; species Gymnogyps californianus. Next base: position 40,431,487 of record NC_059500.1, read on the forward strand.
GTACTCTTCCTTGCTGCCAAAGAGTGATTTTAACCCAAAATGTTTAGAAACAATGTCCTGCAAAACTGAATTGGTACTTTAAAAAAAAAAGGGGGGGGACGGACGGGGAAAGCTGTGACAGCATCAAGCTTGATTCCTTACCTTTTGTCTCTGTGTTTGTATATGCAGTATGTGATGGTGTTGAATTTTCCTCTGATTGTCACTGCTCTTTGAGCAATCAAGAAGAATGATGATTTTCTGCTTATAAATGAGTTTTTCTCATATGTGTCTTTGTGTAACGGCCATATGTCAAGTTTTTTATGTAAAATTTGGGCAGTGTTGTCCTCCCTCTACTCTTTCCCAGGTCTTCCAGGAAAACGTATTGATTTGAGTGATGAGTTTTCCCTCTGAGTTAGTTTAGGCTCAACACTGGGAAGTGCAGTGATGTCAGAATTGTCTGGATTAAATTTAAAAAATGATTTGACCTTGTACTTCAGAAAGATTGTAGACTGCAGTCTTTTTTTTTTTGTGTGGCGGTGTGGGTGTTTTGGATTTTTTTTAAGCTTAAGTACTCAGGCAGCTTTGCATTTCTCTTAGCTTTAACTGAAATTTCGATAGTCTCTACAGAATATGCTGTACTGTTAATTTACGTAAAACTGGGGGGTGTGCGTCTGTGTGTGTGTCTGTGTGTGTGGCAGGTAGACCCCTGGCTGACCCAATACTTAGATTACATTAGCACTGTTAGTTCTGTGAAATTTGGTATTCCTTGACTGTATTGGAGAAGAATGTGGCAAGGGGGAAGCATTTCTATTTGCTTTGGCTAATTTGCTCTTCCTCAGGGTCGGATCATGGATCTGGAAGGCAAAGTCCGCAGGGCGGCAGTGGAGAGGGGTGCTGTGGAGCTCAAAAAGAATGAATTCCAAGGGGAACTAGAGAAGCAGCGACAGCAGATTGACAAAATCCAATCCTTGCACAGCTTTCAGATGGAAAATGCCAACAGAGTACATCAGGAAGAGAAGGTAGGGCCTTTTCTAGCCACAGTTTTCTGTGAGACTGTGGTTTACCAAGACACTCTTTGCAACAGAATATGGTTGCTCAAATGTTGCAGCTAATGGGCATACAGTCAGTGTTGGTGTGGCAAAACATTTAATTTATGTATCATTGTAAAATAGTCAGAAAATGGACATTGAATGCACATTATAGCATTCATTGTATAATATGTGAAATATTAGAAGCTGCAAGTAACAGCACTTTTGAATAAAACCTGTACCCCCTCTATAAATCATTGTTACCAACCTTGGGTTGGCCTCTGCCTTTCTTTCCTGTATACTAATGTTTGAAAACTTAAGGAAAAGAAGCTGCACTGACAGATATATTTGTATTCCCAAATATATTTGTATATATTTGTGGGCATAAACAGTTGATGTTTATTTCTAAATGCATTACAAATTCTGTGGCACCTTGGCCTTCTGCCTCCGAAACCCAATATCACTGGGAGACATCAGAAGGTTAGACTAGCCTTTCGTGGCAGTGCTCCTGACAGTGCAGCATTGCCAAAGGGGTGGAAGTCCTTTGAGAAGAATGTGAACATACCTACTTAAATAGCAGTGTGTACGATTACTGCTGCGTAGTAGCTTGCAAACTGTTTTGTTGTGTGTTTTCCTCATGTTGCTGATACCACCTCGGATGTGGCTGTTAGTCATTAATACCACTTTTCTGACCGTTGCCAGAAGTATTCAGCTGAGAATATTCATTCTGGGTTTATTGCTTCTCCTGTAGAGTCTCTTGACTGAAGTTTATAGATCAGCTTTCCAGGACTATTATTTTCAGCAGACTGAAGAGACACAACTGATGATGGTAATAGGTGCTCTTCAGGTAAAGGGTTCACCATTAGGTGATGATTCGTGGCTCAAAACTTGCAGTGCATGAGCAAAATATCACCAGAATAATCTTCGAAGCACTTAGAGGAAGAAAAATTGAATAAAATTGGAAGGTGGAATTGTTTCATTAATATGCACATCAGTGGCATATATTTCTAATTTATTTTGAAACCATTTTTATCCAAGGTCTTCAAAGAAATAATAAACCAATTCTTTTTACCTCTTTTGAAACAAACATGTTTCTTTGATAATTTGTCTCCTTTCTTTGGGTTCAGTCGTTGCGTATACTTTAAAAAAGGTGAGGTATAGTTTGTCTATTTATTTATTTATTTTATTGTATGTATTTATTAAAAAGATACCCCAGGATAGTCTGACAGAATTCAAGTGAGTAATCAATCTTGTTGTCACTTCTGCCTCCTAATAGTGGGCGTTGCTACTGAGTGCTATGGGAATTGTTTAAATTTACTGTCCTCTGGGAAGATACCCCAGTTTACATGTTGGTGAAACCCATCATTCTGTTTTGGCATCTTTTTGCATTCTAATTCTGTCCTGCAAGGAGTGAAAGCACATGCATGAGTGAGGGGGGAAAAAAAATAAAAGGTAAGAAAATGGCAAACAGAACTGAGTATTTGCTTAATTTACTCCTACAGTCTTTTTTACAAGGGAAATACATTTTGTGCTTCCTTTTCATAAGTAGGTTTTCCTTTAGCCAGAATTATTAAAAGTCACTGGAATGGGAAATGCTGGCCACAGAGTTTACAGCACAGGCTGGCCAGATGGGTGGATGTCAAGAGCTGGTGACAAGAGCTCACCCAGGAATTTTAAGGAAGCTCGGCGGATGAAATGTTGCTTCTGCCAAGCATGGTGTGCAACCTTTCTGCTTCAGAAAGGTGGTACTGTGGTACTAGACAAATGTAGCTGGCACCACACAATCGACCTTTCTTGTTGTGGTGGCGTTTTTGAGTCTAGAGGACATGAGTCTAGATGCCATTAAACCTGGCATCTGTGCCAGGAAAAGTGGTGGGAAGTATTTTACAAAACCAGAACTGCTGTTGGACATGGGGGTGAATGTGGTAGTCTGGGGAAGAGTCAAAGTGGCTTCTGGACAAGGAAATCTTGCTTCTGAAGTCTCTTGGAGTTTCCTTCTGAAAGAGTCAGTGACAAGGATGAAGGAGACTAATGAATGCATTCACACCTGAAATTGCAAAAGGCTACACATGCATGGCTTGTAGAGAAATTATGCAGCCACATGGTAAGACGGTGTTATCAGAGGGGTGAATGGTAAGGCAAAAGTTACAAAGCAGCTTAGAAGTAAACTGGGTTAGTTGTTGTACTGTGGGGAGGTCACTGGTGGAGTTTTGGAGTGCTGGGAAAGGCATGCAGAGGAGAACAAGGAGGATAACCAAAGCTGTGAGGTAGTTTCTCTACAGGAATCCACAGTGTGGGTTACAGGCTGGACAAGAGCCAGCTGAGGAGAGCCATCGCAGACATCTCCAGGATCCCAAATGGTGCAGAAAGTGCTCGTGGCTGGGAGAGACAAGGCATGGTTGTTCGCCATCCACTGACAGGCTTCAAATGCGGTCAGCAAGTTGGAGTTCAGACTGGGCAGAGGAAGTGCTCTTCACGCAATAGATGGTGAAGCCGCAAGTCTGTGACATCCGTAATGCCCAGTTGCAGTGAGTCTCTGTGGGTTAAAAAGCAACTGGATAACCTTGGACAAACACCTGCCCCACCACCCAGTACAAAGGTGTTTGTTCTGGCTCCAGGCGTTCCTCAGCCAGAAGTAGCTGCTGCTTGGAAAATACTGTGCTTTATGGCTGCCTTGGTGTTCATTTGGCATCCAGTGTTAGAGACAGGATGCTGGGCAAGGTGTATTTTGGGTCCGATCTAGTATAGCTGTTCCTTCCTCTTAAGTGCTTGTCCCTCCGTCATCCTAAAACACAGTTGTTCAGTAATGGAATAGTCTATGACGCTTGCTGTTGAAGCCCCAGGAGCTGATGCTGTAGGAAGCATTAGATAAAAGTGGTGCAGTGGACTCATTTCCTGTCTGCTGTGTTTTGTGCCTGGAGAAGAGCATGTCTCAGGAGCCTGAAGTGGTAGGACGAGCGTGTATGTGCCTGCGCACCACTTTGTGGCAAATTCAAAATTTGCTCTTGTTGCGACACATGAGCAAATATCCTGCACAGATGTTGTTTGTTTTCCAAGTCTGTGATTTAAGAGTAGGGAGAGTTATTTGACTGGGAACCTATGTATTTGTCAAAACATGCCATCAGCCAAGTTGGCATGGATTCATCCACTCTAATTTAGGAATGCCCCTGATACCGTGGCAGGGAAGAGAGGGAAAGCTTAGCTCTCACTAAGGACCGTGATCTGAAGAAGCTGTCCAGGATCAGAGGTTATTCCACAGAGGGATGTGGAATATAAGAAAAGACTATTTCTGAGTGTCTTTTTTGTGTGTGTATCTATATCCGTGTGTAACTGTGTGTTGTATATTCACATGTGCATACATATTTGTATACACACACAGGCACACAGGTATCCTTGGTTTTTGGTTCCGTGGATTCCAGTGGAATCCGGGATTCCTGGGAGGCAAATAATGAGTTCACCCTTCCTGGTTATGGGAAACTTGGTCCTTGAATTGAACTTTATTTACCCCATGGGGATTAGCAGCAAGTATTTACCTAGTCCAGGAAGGATGAATGCAAATCCAAATCCCAAGTCTCTCAACTCACTTTACAAGTAATACAAACTGTCTAGCTAACTGGACAGATCTTTGAGTGATAAATGGCATTTTGTTTAGTTCTTCTTCTTGTTCTTGAAGAAAAATGAAAATGCTTTCAGCTGATATGTAGGAGTGAATGGTCTGTCTCAAAACCCCCTCTTTGTCGGGGAGAAATTATGGTTCTTCTGGTCATAGAAGAAATCTATATGGGAACAAACTTTCACAATCTGGACTCCTTACCAAAAGCAACTCTGAAGTAACATTCGAGACCAATCTTAATTGCAGTTCATCTCTGCTTGCTGTATCTTATTACTCTGCTGATAAAATAGAGAATAATTATGCCACTGATTTCGTTTCATACCAAACTAATACACCAATAAGATACTTGCCACATTAAATTCATTGTCGGTGGCAGCCACTTTGAGTTAAATCTGCCTTCTTTTCTAGTAGAACTGTCTCTGTGCTACTTAAAAGATGAGGGCATAGAAGGTAGGAGGTAGTCAGAGCCTGAAATACTCTGTGGGCTCGCCATTCACTGAGGCGATGTAATCCTGGGAAATTGCTGTCGTAATTATTATCTTAGGTCTGAGTATGTATAAAACACTTCTGTCACCAGTCTGCTTTTAACAAATCTGCTTGAATTTTTAAGGATTAATGTAGATTTAGCAAATGGCTTCTGGACATCTATACAGAAATAGACTAAAGAGATCAAGAGAGCTTACATGAGCTCTTAGTAACAACAGATAAGCAATAAGGAGCGCAAAAGGGCTGTTTCTAATCCGTAAGCAATTTTCTAAAGAACAATATTCTGTATGGTTGTTATTCAGGACTCGTAGCTTCTGGGATGTACACAGCCACAATAGTCTTTTTGAAGAGTGTAGCAGGAGAACAATACATGTAATCGCTCCTATTTTTAACTGCTAGAACATGCTTTTGCAGTTTGTCATTTTCTTTGGATTTATGTAATTCTTCCCCAGCCCACATCTTGTTTTACTGAGGATAGTGGCCAGGCTTTGTACATTATATGTGAAGCACGTCACTGTCCTGTTGCTCAGTGTCATTTAACACTGGCCACAGCTGCTCTCGGATCCCCTCCCTCTGGGAAAATTTCAATTCCCAGCACAGCCTTCTGAGACAAAATACCTATCGGTATGCGGAGAGTCGGCTCCGCTCAAAAGGAATGACAGTGGGCGAGGGGGAGAGAGAAGAAAGCCTGTTGTGAAAAGGAGAAGGTGCCTATGTGTGTTTTGGTTTTGTTTTTTAAACCAAACGATGTTGCATCTTCTAGTTTTGAAAAGGCTTTAAGGAAAAGCAAGCAGTGCCTCGTGCCCTGCTCTACTTGCTATAGCATGATGTTACTAAATTAGCAAGAGAAATCAGTCTGCTTACTCATAACTGGTACAGCAGAGGTCTCAAAGACTACCTCTGTTTAAAATATGTTTTCACGTGGTGGAGAAAAAAAATGGATGGTCTGGGTCTAGCTGAACTGTAGGCACCCTAAGAGTGGAAATTTAGAGTATGTGTAGCTTAAGAGTTAACTACTGTAACGTTTCTACCTCTTCATAGCAAAATGAATGGCCAAAAAGGAAAGCAGAAGGTACGTTATATATACCTCTACAGGTTTTATATTAAGATTCTCACATTATAGGATTCTGTTTTGTTTGAACTGCCTACTATTTGGGTTTTAGTTAAATATAACAATGTTATGAAAGTCCTGTAGCTGCACAGGACTTATTTTCTCCGATCCATTTGCTGTTGCCCTGCACCTGTAAAAGTAATTTCTTATTCATATGTGTCAACTCCCTCTCTCTTCCACTGAGAGTGTAAGAAATTGTTAACTTTACAGTTTTGGTGTTCTGTGCGGTTTTGATGTCATGTGCATGTCATGGTGCACGTGTCCTTCATTACAAAAAAAGAGTCTGGATTGCTTTTAGCAGATGATATGAAACAGTATTGAGTCCCTGATCTTTACCAGGATCAGTCTTTGGGAATAGAGCTGTTTGGTTTTGTTTTGGGGTTTTTTTTGGTTGGTTGGTTAAGGTTTTTTTCCTGTTATTGAGGATGGGGAAAAGTCTGTAATTTCTGGCTGGAATTCAGTTCAGTGAGAAATAGATTTAAAAGAACAATGTCCCCTCCATTTTGAGCTTGAAATTTGTTTTAGACTTGCTGCAATTGATGCTCTTCCACTGAAGTATACATGAGTGTGCAGCACACAGACCAATCTAAAAGAGAAATATTTTCTTAGGGATCTTATTTATGAACTTTTTCCCTACTTACTAATATGTAGTTAGCCATTAATCTCATGTCCTAGAATGAAAAAGCCTTTTTTGTGGCTAGTATAAATGGTTTCTTTACTCCTGAAGTTTATTTCAAAGTGGTGAAGAAGAAGAGTACAAAGAGAGAAAATAATTGATGATGCCGTGTTACTAGGGAAGTGTGTGTGGAGGTGTGTTTGCAAAAATAGAGAAGGGGGGTGGGAATTCCCAGATATAATTAAGAAATGAACAACAGATAATCAAAATATGGCTTGTGCGGTGCTGCCAACATGGTGGGGAGCAGTAGGAATGTGCAAAGCAAGGCAGAACTGCTCCTTTTCTTTCCAGTAAGGACTTAGATCAGTTTGAGTTAATCATGAAATAGATGCCCTTCTTCTCCATGATTAATTATAAATGCTTGTTTCTGCTGGTTTCTGCATGTATAAATCTTACCCTCCCAGCGTCCTTTGTTCCCAGTTTGTTTTGTTCTTAGCAGCTGATTTACTGATGCTGTAGCTCATATTTTTCTCCTTGTGAGAGCTATATTTGTGAATGCAAAGCCCATTTTTTCTTAGGTTTTAGTTCTGAAACCAGTGTTTACTCTCATCTGGTTCTTTGCTGTTTTATTCCTTTTTCCTGTTGCAATGTCTCGTTATGCTTTTATGTACACCACATACAGCCAGTGTTAGAAAGCACATACGTCAGTTCAGTGTGGTTGGGTTAGCTTGATTTATGACGGTAGCAAATGCCGAAGGAGTTATTGTAGTAATGCCTCCAAGGAATATGGTTATGGAGACAACTGTGTAAGGCATTAATTGCATCAAATGCATGTACATAGTTCGGAGTATGTGCTCAAAACATATGCTTTGAAATAATTTATCTCAAAGCTTCTTCGCAGGTATTTCTGCATTATGTTTTGGGTTTTTTTAAACAATAACTTTTGTGTTTCTTAAGTAGAGTATGACTTATGTCTACATGTTCTGTGGTGAATGCAAAATAAATACCTCTAGCAGTTGTCATTAAAAAATTTGCTGTCCAGCTGGAGCAAGATCTTTCCATCACTGCTGGTGGCAGTGTGGCTTTTGATTTTTGGTTTCTGAAGACCTGCTGTCCGCAGCATTGACTCCAATCAGGAGACTGACTTTTCCTCTGTGGTAGTCACAAGGACTTCTGTGCAAGACATGTTTGCAAATACAATGAGCTGGTTCTGTTACAGAGTTACTCTGTCACAGAAGGTCAGATTTTGATATGGTGATATAGTGAGTTTCCAAAAGCTGGATTCTCACTCTTAGGGATCATAGGTATTGTTTTGTGGGCTGAATGAGATTTAAAATGTGAGTTTCTTCCTAGAACTGAGTTTTGGCATGTGTTTGCTGAGTGCTTCCCAGCAGTTTGCTTTCTTGACCTGCATAAAACCCCAAAAGAAAATAATGTCTGCCTAATTCACAGCCATGAGGTGAATATTAGTTAGCACTTGGATGACAGGAGGAGGAACGGAAGGCCTGACGTTATTGATACAGTCAGATTGCACTACCCTGTAAATTATTAAACAGTATTTCCTGCTCAAGTCAAACAGCTAACTAGATTTTCATGATTTTTTTCCTGGACTCTGGCCCACAAATTCAGGGAGGTAGGTGCGGCATTGCCAAAAGGAAGTTTTATATGCAATCTAGAAAGACCAAGGCACGCTTTTTTTTGCCTGTTGTGATTTAAGGAGCCTTTTTCACATGGCAAGTCATTTTATTCACTTAAGCTAATCACAGTTATTATTGTCCTAATGTATGAAACATTTAACACTTGTCTGTTTTACTGTTACATAAGTGGTCCTGGTATTTGGGAGTTTCATTTTAAGGAAAAAAACCCCAAACCACAACACAACAAACTGTAGGAACATAAAATTGCCATGTCATACTGATTTTTCTAGTCCATTGACAGTTTCTGGTAATGGCCAATGCTGGAAACCCTGAAGGTGATAATCATGGAACAACCTGATTACGTTGCTCACGCATTAGCAAAACCTGGCATTTCCATCGAAACATTAACTTCCTTTTGCCAATAAACCAGTGAAAACAAATCCGGAAATTTGTTTTTTACCTGTCCTATGAGACAGGAGAGGGAAAAGTATTAAACAATCCTAAGTATATGTTGTTATTCATGTTGTTGTTGTTATTTTTTCCTTTTTCACAAAGGAGCAAGGCCTTTGCTCTTGAGGTTTCACAGTGGTGTTCACAGACCAGCTGTATGTATAGAATGGTGTAGAAATATTTCTTCTATTGGGTTGAAAACAGCTGCATCTTCATCGACATGTGAATCACCACCTCTTCGAACTGGGACTCTTTAAAGTGTCAACAAAAGACAAATCTACCCCTCTGCTCTGTGCTATCCCACTCAGACTGATTGAAAGCTTCACTTTTCCTAATCAACTGCCACTTATTACCATAGTTTTTGTGAAAAAAGGCACTGACAGTGTTGTCAGTGTTTCAGGGTGACTTGGGCAGACAGAATGGATGCAGTTATTTCTGTGCATTAAAGTGGTGTGGACATACGTACACATCAGTACTTGAGCAGAGACTTTGGGAAACTGGGAACTTGATGTATACTGATCTGGGACACCTGCAGCACACTGGGGTTTTCTGGCAGAAGGATAACAAGGAAAGTGGCAGTGAAGCATAAGAAATATGCTCCTAGGACTGGACTTGATAATTTCTGAAGGGTCAGTGGATCTCATCTTTTTGTAGTCTTAAGAAGACTCTTCTGCACCAGACTTTCTAAATGTTAAATATGAATCTGAGTTATCCTGACATCTGGCTCACAGGAATTAATTTCATTTAGACTTGCCTTAGTTCTGTCAAAATTCAGGTGTTTTGGGGCACGTGTACGTATGGGTTGGTAGAGGGGGATTGATGAAAGAATGGGAAAAACATGTTCCTATGTTGATTGCCTCTTCAGAATGAGAGAGCAAAGTGAAGGAAAGGAAGAAGGTTGCTCCAGCACTTTTTTAATCAAAGTGAGGGAGAGGATAGTTAGAAAAGTGATACAATGCAAGGGCTTCGTGTTGCTTTCATACAGTTCCTTTGTGATCTATGACTAATGCTTTCATAGCCCCTCCTTGCATGCCTGAATGGAGGTGTATTGATTCCATGGTCAAAGGGTAGTTGATAGTGAGCTGTGCTACGCTGTATTCTTCCTTCAAGGGATAAAAATGGTAAATCTGACTGTCACTGCAATCGTGAGATTAAACCAGAATAAAGCAGCAAGCAATTTTAGTAGCAGACTCTTTAAATTTCTCCTCTTTTATTTAAGTGCCGTGATATCTTCCCGCCCTCCCCCCCATTTACTGGGAAATCTGGGTTAAAACAAGTGTCTGTTGTATGTAATAATAAATTTCTAGAGCAGCTAAAAGGTTTTGTGTTGGCCTGTAACCCAGCACTTCGCAAAGAAAAGATCTTGTGACAAGTGCTTCGGTTGGTGTTGTTTAGAATATTAACGGTTACACAGATCCTTTGGAATTAAACCATTGTTTTCTGTTTTGCTCCTTCCAGGCAGCACTGATGAGTAACATCACAGTAAATGAGCGATTGATCCAGAGTCTACGAGGTATGTTGTAGTACCCCTCTGCATCTCTCTCGTATTGGTTTTTAAGCCCCTGTTTTTACGACTTGCATTTTTTTGGTGCCTTCTGAGAATGCTGCCTTTCTTCAAGTCATGGGGATGGTGCAGGAGCTGTGGTGACTTAAATCCTGCATCTGCATAGTTCGAGTTCAGCGAAGCGTCAGACTAATCTGCGTCAATGCTAGAAGGATTTGTCTATGTAGTGCTTGATGTAGGACTTCTGACCCTTATAATATAAAATAATAGGGAATAAAACTAGCTTCTGTGTATATTGTTAATATATTTGTTCTTAATTCTACCTTTTGCAGCGTATTCTTGCATTCCTGCCTGAGGTGTTTGGGTTGTGCATTTTAGCACCAGGGGAATTCACAAACACCTATATTAAATAAGAAATCTTGGTCTAATTCATTTCTATTCATGTGGTGCTTCAAAATTGTTTGTTAGCAATTTATTCCTCAGGAGGTCTGGGGAACAGATCCTAAGTTCTATAAAAAGACAGGTAAATACACTGTGGTGCCGTCTGGTGCCCTCACACAGAGCTTTCTATTGGGAAGAAAACTAAATCATAGATGCTTCTGGTTTTGAGGAACATAACTGTAAATTGCATACTATTCAGGAAAGCATTGTAAGCTTGTCTTTAGATGGCTAATAAACATGAATGCCATTTCATACTATGTTCTGATTAGTATTTCACAGACCTAAAGATTTCCTGGGCTGAAACCTAGCAGAGCAAGGGTTTGCAAACAAGGTAGAGTATTCCTTATGAAGAAAAGGAGGTCAAAAATGTACGTTACACCATTTCTGTTAGTATGTTAGGCTGAAAGGCTGTTCTTACCCAATCCTGTGCATCTTTGATGAATAAATTCAACAATTATCTATGCATTTGTATACAAAATGTAGTGAGCATGACAGATGGATGGAGTTAGTGTGCTTACTATCGATCTGTTGTTTGATACTTCTGTTGTAATATATGTAGGTAGGTATGTATGTGTGTGTGTGTTTTAATATATATTTTAATCCTGTTTTCATCAGAACACTTGAAAGAGTTACAGACAGAATATGGAAAGCTACAGCTGAATGTTCACTGGTTTCAGAAGAACCAGACTAACCTTCAGAAGAAATTCTCGTATGACCTGTAAGTATGTTCTTTCTAAAAGATGGCTTTCGGAGTTGTAGGTGACTTGGTTATAACCCAGAGTATTCTCATGATAGCTATAGCCCTGTTAGTAAACGTACATTTTTAAGGAGAAAGTAACACCTGACACATCTAAGATTGCTCACAGTTGATCTTGGAGAAGAGCATAGACCTTGCAACACTTGGCATCTCAGTATCCACAGAATTCTCCCACACTTCTTGATGTTCCTTCCATTGCAGGAGGAGAAAGGTAGCAATATTCTCATTTAAGAGTTGAGGGGCAAAATTGAAACATTTCTGGTACAGTTATGGTCACAGCATGTGTTCTGCATTACAGTTCATACCTAGTCGTGTTTCGCTGAGATTTCCTACTGCCATCCGTAAGGCATGGATAACTGCACACAAGTCCCTATCATTATCCTTACAGTAAATACACATTTCTGGTATTTCTAGGAATTTCTCCTGGGTTCTTTCTGTTCAATAATGTTCCCTCTATCTGTCTTCACATCCTATTGTATCTTCCCTCTGGTGCATAGATATAGAAAACCAACAGAATTTGCTGTCTGCGTGTTCTTGTAATGGTTTTCCATCAAGAATATAATTGTTGTAGTGATAGATATTTTTCCAGCAGCCGCTGTTTAGCCAGATTTTGTAGGAATTACAACTAAAAGCTCAACATGGCAGTCAAAGAACTTGAATTCTGCAGGCCAAACTTGAAATACATTTTTTTCTTTTTTTTACCCTGCTTAAAAATTAAGGGTTAGTATTAGTGCTTTTGGGGTACTTTCTGATGACCAGTTGGTTGTGTACTCTTTTTTTTAGGGCATTATTACCCATTTAATAATGATGACCCAGAGGGATTGTGTTACTGGAGTTCTAATAATTTAGGACTTCTAACAGAAAAGTAGAAGGAAGTTGGAGGCTCAAGTTTGTACCAACCTTTTATTAAGCCACGTTGCACTTATGCGTCTGTTAAGGTACTTTTTCCCTCTAAGTTTGTTGTGTACCGCGGTTGTTAAGCACCATCTCTTTGCTGTTTAGTTAAATGCCAGAGCTGGGACTCCTGGACCTCTGTTGATAGTTCTTTGCTAGTCAGAGTATCTGTTTGCCAGCATCTTCCTTGTAAGGCTGAGATGAGCAAGAATAAATGGATCTGTAGGCATATGTATGTGCTGTACAGTCATGCTCTATGTGAGAGGTACATCCTTGAAGCACTAGATTGATATGCATGTGCTGGGAAGCGATACAAGGCAAATGTAGTGAGTCTGGTTTCTGAAAACTTAGGTTTATAGCCCACGTCTGGTGAAATGTTTTCAAGTACAGCTCCGTTGAGGAAATCACTGACAGAGCATCCCTGCTTGTGGGAGTGTACTGTAAAGAATCCGTCTTCGTTTAACAGAAGAAGGTTGGATTCAGAGGGTACAGCTCCAGGGTCAGGGCTGGCTCAAGGTGGAGAGCTAAACGAGTTACAGTGGTGAAGATGGATTTGCTTGTGTCAGGGTAGATGTAGAGACAGGCATGATAGTTCAGCCATGTGCTAGCTGAACAGGGAGTCAGCTAGCTGATCTGCCTTCAGTTGGTCCTGAGGCAGGTGCACTATTTCCTGCAGTCTCTCCATGGGAGTCCATAAAAGCAGTGATCTCAGTCAAGGAGCTACACTTTCTTCACTAGCTTTGCTGAATAACACTTAAGTATTCATTTTCTGTTTCTGGATTTTTTTTTGTAGCTATGCAAGTGAGGAAAACAAACTTTGCACTCAAATTTTCATGGAATGATTTATAGCTTGAGCACCCTGTAGCATTCACACAGTTATAACAGGAACATATATAAATGTATTTTTTAAATGTTGCTTGTTGTATACCTTTAGGGGGGATGTTGGAACATTAATATTTCAGTGTTGTAGTAAGTTACATTACTGACTTTGCATTGTGTTCTAGTAGTTGTAGAAACAGACATCTGATTGTACTTGGTTACATACAGTCCTCTTTGCTGTTACTAAATGCTTACTTAATACTGTCATTTTAAATGCTTACAAACAGCCTTTTCCCAACGTGATTCTGAGCCTAGAAAAACAAGTAGTATTAGAAAGACTCAAAATGTTACTTTTAGTCTGTCTTCCTTCCTCCCCTCAATATTAGGAGTAAAGCAACATGTTGCCTCTTTGTTCATCTTTAGTAAGCCTTGGCAGGAGGGGGCGTTAGACCCGCTTGTGTGCTATGCCAGTGTTTCTTCCTTTGACTTGGAGTTGTATGGATGAAAGTTTTACACCTTATGCGTCAAGTACACTTTGCCCAGTGGAAAAATGAAGAGAGAGTATTATTGTATAATTGAAAATGTTATAAAAAGATGACAGAAGTCAAGTGCCTTTTTTTAACTGCTCACATTGTAAATCACTCTTTTTAAACAATCAGATATTGAGCTGTAGAAGACAGTGATAAAATCAGTTGTGCGTATGGAATGCATAAGAACAAAATTTGCTAACTTAGAAGGCACAACAATAATTGTTTTTTCTCATGCCCAAGTCTTGAAGTTTCATCTTAGCATTTTTTTTTGAGCAAGCTTAGTGTTTTTCCATACAGAAGTCAGCAGGAGTTATGTGAGCTTACGGGTATTGTGTGCAAAAGGAGCGCATGTTCCACAGCAGTCAACTTAATGAGATACCCTTGGTGTGCACTGTGCCCAGTGCCGTCTGCTCATGGTGGAGCTTGTTCAGCAAAGACTGCCTGCAGCACTGACCCTTCTCTCCTGCAGCAACCAGAGAAAAACAGAAGCCTCTGGACTGATCTTTTGAAGATATTTCAATGTTTAGGTGCATTTTGATTCCTAGGAGCTTTGTTTGTTACGTAGCCACTTCTTTGGAAATTTTGCTATGTGTGCAAAGTCTGGTAATTATTTTGGTATTTGCAGCCCTGACAAGTGTAAGAGTGCGAGTGCACAAGTAATCTTTTTTGGCAGGGATGAAAGGAGCTGATGATACATGCTCCTGGAGGACAAAGGTGCTCTATTTCTCACGGTGGGGCTGCGGGCAGCAAATTCAGCAGCTCGGGAGGGGAGAGGCTGCACATGCGTTCTGTGCATGCAGAGCATGCCTGTACGTGGCCAAGTACTCAGGTTAACATGGACACACGAAGCACTCACATGAGCACAAACACCACCAGTAGCCTCATCCTGCTCCCTGAGGGTGGGGGTCCGCTAGTGCAAAACGTGCTCGTGTACGTACGTACCGGCTGGCACCAGTCCCTGCAACACCCATGCGCAACTCTCCCACCTGGGTCTGACTCCAGTTGCTGCACTCGCACCCCTGTACACGCACATACACACACTGAACAGAGAACCCCTCACCCAGGAAAGAGTTAAAAAGGCATTTAATAAGAAATGGGACAGACTGTGCTGATCAGGTGCAGGGCAAGGCCAGACAAGCGCACCCACCAGCAATATGTTTACATGCGACCGACTCTGTTTATCCCCTTATCTCTCTCTTTTCTCGTGCTTGTTACTGCCAGAGATCCATCCCTTTCCCTGCCTTTGGTCCCGTAATAAGTCTTGTGCAATCCTGACATCTTCTACCCCTGCATCCCGTAATGTGTCCCCCCACCCTGGGCAACACCTTGGTCTTGTTGGCTCATCTTGATAGGTTTGATGCCTGGGCACAGGGGCTGAGGCTGACCTGAGACAGCCCTGGGGCTGTGGGGTGGTCTGGACAGGGTGTCCCTTCTTCTGAGTCTGTAATTCAGGCTCCCTGCTGCCCTTGTGCCTGTGTGCTCCTTTGGGCTCATGGAGGTGGGCCTTGGATGGGCTGATGGCTCCTGTGATGGGCCTGGGAGCAGCTGGGGAAGGTGGTACTTGGGCTCCTTTGAGTGTGCACAGGTGAGCTCTTTATCACAGAAACTAACTCTATTTAATCTTGAGACAGAAAACATGCCACAGAGACTGAATTTAAGAGCACTGGTTTTGCACGTTTGAAGTATGTCATGTCGATGGGATGAGGCGGAGAAACTAGTGCTTCAGAAGTTGCTGTATGCACGAGTAGAATATTCAAATGTCCAGAAATCCCTTTTACCAGAATAGAATTCCTTCACAGATAATAAATTAAAAATTATGAGCATTTGTCACAGATGTTAAATGAACTTTATTTTCATGTGCGGTGTGGGATGAAAGAGCATTTGTGAAAGGTTGTTCTGTCTCGAACTTCAGGCTGTCTGTATACTGCATCTTTCTCAAGCTTGCAAACTGAGGTGCAGGCAATTCTGATGTTCTTTTAGTTCCTATAAATTAGTGAATGTGTGCATAACTCAAGCCTATGTTGTTTTATTGTCTCTGATGTTCACTGACTTAGGAAGCACTGCTTATTTTGATGACTCTTCCATGTATTAGCATTAGCAAAATCAGAGTTCAGAATAACCTCTGGACAAGAAACAGTAACAAAGGTAATGAATTTGCCAGTTCGTAGCATATCTGTCTGCCACTCTTCTTCCTTTCTGGGTGTGAACTACAGAACAGATTTTTTGCCTTTAAAAAGCCAGGGTGGAGAAGGGTGAAAGCGCAATAAAAATGAGTGACTTGCTGTTGAAGAGGGCACGTGCCCTGAGAATTCCTCTGGATTAGGTAGTAGCTTATTTGCAGCTTGAGAAACTGGAACATGCCCATCTGAACCAGCTGCTGTTACACCAGGGGTATTAACGCTCTACCAGAGCCAGGCTCAGGAGAAATTCATCCCTCTTCTGTCTTAGTGAGGGGGAGGTAAAACTCGCAGTATGTTGACCATGATGTTGTACAAAGGATGCTGAGAGAGGTTTTGCATGCAGAAAGATGTGTTTGCAGGGTCTGTAGCTGATGGTATACATTGAACTCAAAGTTACCTTAGAGTGGAAAAAAACAAAGGGGGAGAGAGAGAAAGGAAAAACGAGTTAAAAAAACCCAGCAAACTCCTTTGCTGCGGGGGCCAGCAGGGAAGAGCAGCAGTGTGGACCCCAGCCAAGCCTCTTCCTTGGGCATGCTCTCCAATGCAGTGGGTGCTGACGACGATTTTTCACCACATTTTTCCCTAGCGTGATGGGACTTCTCATTGGGATCCACTCAAACCCGCTATTGCTTGTCCCTGTTCACAGTGGGGTCAAAGCATACTTGGGGTCATATGATGACTGGTTTCTAAGCCTTCTACGTGTGTGTTACAGGGCAATGCTTATCTGCTTTGTTATTCACTAGGTCTTGTTCTTCCTCCCATATAAACTGAAAGTTACAAAACAGGTTATGTAGAGAGTGGGGGAGAAAGGGTGATCTTGCCCTGATGGCAGTCACTTCCCCTGAGAAACCCACCTTGACAACACGCCGGGGGGTTGCACAGGATCCTCAGCACTGCTGCAACAGCCTAGGGCTTACCTAGAGGTTACAGAGCTGTGAGGGAAAGGCAGGCTACAGAACTGCAAACAGAAGACCGCTGGTGTCACGAAGGTTAAGGCACTAGTGACGCTGTGTAACTATTAAAAGTATATAAAAGATATGTAATACTTGCATCTTTAGGAAGTGTTCCTTTTGGAACTTAGAATAGCTAATGATGAACTCCATTTCTGTAACATGTGTTTTGTTATGTCTTGCAGCGCTGCAGTTTGGTGAAATACTGAGAAAGGGTGTTCAGTTTGCTAGCAGTAGCTTACACCTGTTTCTTATTTCAGCTAGTACCTTGCTGTTTCCTCTTCCTAGCTAAAATCCAAATACGCATTTGTTACCATACTACAGATGCTTCAAGGATCAAAATTGATTTTGACTTAACTGAAATTGACTGGTTAGCAGAGGACAAGGAAATTCATGTAGCTCATTGCGCTGGTCTAACAAAGCAGTTTAAATTCATTTCTTCCAGTAGAACTTGGACTGCCTGCACCACAAGTTTGTCCTTAGGACTTAGGTTAACACCGCATTTTTTCGTACTGACTTCTCAAATGTAAGCACAGATAAGAAAATAATAAAATAAGAACTAAGAAAATAATAAAATAATTAAAAAAAAAAGGAATAAATCATGTTACAAAAGAACGTTTTAGAAGAGTGTGCATGAAAGGTAACAACTGCTGACTTGTTCATGTTTTCTCCAGGTCACAGTGCATCAATCAGATGAAAGAACTAAAAGAACAATGTGAAGAAAGGATACATGAGCTTACAAAAAAGGGTAGTGATGTACCACAAATCAAAGAAAACAAAGACTTCTCAGAAGATTCAAAAAAAAATAGCCAGGTATGGTTTGGGTAATTTCTTAAAAATCTTTTTCTTTGTAATTCCTAAGGGGTTTTCCACCTCTCTGCTATCTCCAACTAACATTAGCCTATCTTATTAAGTTTTGCACTGCTTTCCTTCAAATTTGTTGATTGTTTCTGATCTATGGGAAATGGAGTGATTGCAAGGACAGAACAGGCAGAGGTCCTGCAGGAGACTCCCAGTCACGGTGCCTCTGAGACAGGCAGAATTTGAAAGGTGATGCTGGGAGTGGTGTGGAGCCCATTAAAGAATATTTACGCTGCTGAGCTTTGGTTCACAGCTCCTTTTGACTTTGTTAAAGGACTTAGTTGCTTTGTGTGTTCAAGATGTGTGTTAAAGATGAGGATAAATCGTCAATCACTTCAGACTAGCAGCAAGCCTTGAATATGGTATTTTAGTCCAAGGGTCTTTGAGGTCCATCAGTTAGGAATTTTCACAGAAATCCTAATGTCAGCCTTTTATTGTGGGAATGAGGAGAAGATCAAATGTCTTAGCTGTTTGCTTTTTGGATATTCAGAATCAAAGAACCACAAAAGGTGTTGCTGTACGTGACATGAGAAGGCTCACTAGGATAGGGCGGGCTTGCCGCATAGGGTGGCTGCGTACCAGCTGAGTCTTTCTTCCTGGGGTACAGAGGGCGGGAGGAAATCTTGAGAAAAGGAAATTTCAGATCATCCTGTTGTCTTGGCATGTGAATTATCGATGCTTCTTCAGTGAAGCAGGATTTGGTCAGGGGTAGGACTTGATCGGTTAAGCTTGGTACAGATGGCCCTGGAAACACACAGTGAAGCTCCTGGGTGAGAAGGCAACTAATTTATTTCTATGTACCGAAGTAGACCTTTCTTCAGGACTATGAGCACCAGTTACAGAAGTTACATTTTTTTACATGTGATTGCAATGGGGCCTTTGCCCCGTACCTGGGTGGCCAACTCCCATTGCAAAGGCAGTGGGGGTTTGGTGGTATATGCCCTTTTCTCTTTGGCTAGGAAAAGGCTACTAGAAGAAACAATTGGATGACTTCAGTGTGGAAAGGGTAAAGCAACGAGGATTGAAGCTGGGTTTTGCACATAGCTGGAAATGGGTGGGAGAAAATGGCTGAAACATCTGCCCAGACCTCCCTAGGTGTTCAGGTAATGGTTCCAGTCTGTGTCCAGTCCTTTATGTAAAATGGTGGGAGAGAGAACTGCTGAAGTTTGTGACCTTTTATCCTGGTAACCTGCATTGTATGAGAGCTGCAAGATGAATGAAGCACCAGAGACAGGAAATGCTAGCCAGTTATCCCTTTAAAAAAAAAAAAAGTGAAAGCTCTTGTTTGTCAATTTTTATCAACAGTGTCAAATAAGTAAATAAAAAGTAATAATAGTAATAGTAAATATGTAGTAATAAGTAAATAAAAAGCCCATCATTTGGAGATGATACATTTGTTTGTCAAACAAATGTTTAATGTCAACATGTAAAACACTAAGTATTTGGAAAGTTGATGTAGGGAAGACCATACTAGAGAGGTGGTCAACTTAATTTCTAGTGTGGCTTTGCAGCCGATTTTCATTACAGTTACATGCACCAGATGCTTTTTGTTTGTTTGTTTTGCGGTTTGGGGGGTTTTTTACCATTTCCAGTTTGGAAGGGAAATCATCCCTGAAGGAACCTGAGGAGTTTGGCTGAAGCCCCTCTGCAGGACAATTTCAGTCTCCTGCAACAAGTCCCATAGCTGGGGGCAATCTTTACTCAAAGCAGGCAGTAGGTTGGGCATGGCAGGTTATCTGTTCTCCTTTTACCCATCTATAGATGCGATGGTCCCAGATGAGATAACCACTAATAGAGCTATAGCCTGAATAAATTCTGTCTGCTTGTGTTCCCTAGTATCTGTGACAGTGTTTCTTAGTCAGGCTGTAACCGTCTCAGTTGTTTGTTTGTCCAAGGATTGCAACTTCTGGCTTGTACAAAAGCTGAGTTATTTATCATTAGTGCAAGGTGACCCTGAGGAAATCTATGTACGTTTTTACCTGGAATAATTCCTGTTTGTAAGATGTACATGCTTATGTAATGGAAAGGTCAGAGTTAAAATAAAACAGAGAAAGAAAATGGAGTGTTGGTTGGTTAATACACAGCTTTTTTGTATATTAATATACAGCTCTGTATTTTAAGGAATGATGTATACTTCTCGGTTGAGGAATATACAATATGTTCCAACTATTATCTTTTTATGCAACCACTTCAACTTAAAAAAATTTCAGCATATACCCTTTTAATTTATTTGACACCGTCATTAAAAATTACTGAGCTAGAAATTTAAGGTAATATAAGTCAAGGGCTTTTGCATATTTAATTAAGAGGCAATTTCTTGCTATTAAGTGCAGGCTCAGTATTTTTACAGAAGAATTAATGCCCAGCATCAAGCGAAAAATAGTCTTCTGTTCAGTTTCTGATGATTTCTACTGTCAAGAGTGACCTCAAGAGGCTGAATTATTTATAAAACAGAAGCATTTTTAAATACAGCATTTTTGTTTTAATGACTGAAGGAAGATGGAGTTCTTCTGCATATCCTTACTGCAGTAACCAAATATTCTGTGGTAATACTTGCTTCTCAAGCTTTCATAAGAATTAATGCTAGATTATTTGTTGTCAATGTTGGACTTCATGGTGTTGACCCAACAAGGTCTTTAGTTCTGCCTGGCTTTGACTGAGCTTAAACATTCTCAAAACAGCCAAGTAGTCATATCCTACAAACCCTCTACAAGTTTGGCTTCTTGGTTATTTAACCACTTCTTTCTGCAGACATTTTTCCAAATGACTGCTTGAACACTTGACAACCTAGCATTTTAATGACCTGCTTAGAACAATGGGTAGCTACAGTCTTACCAAAAATCATAACAGAAAACTTTGTTGACTATATGACTTTCTATAGCATAAGGTTTCCTATTCATTTGTATAGTACCAGGTATAAAGAGGTTTATGTCTCTAAATGCCTGTATGCTTGTTCTTTCTCTGCGTCTTTTGATTTTTTTAAACAAAACAAAAATCCAACAAAAAATCCCCACAGAACAGTTTCATAACAGTCTGGTTTTTTGTGCCAAAGCTGGTATAGTGCAGCACAGGCTCCAGGCACATTTCATGTTCAGTGTTCATGTGAACTGAATTGACATAGCTCTCAGCCAATTAAATGTTAATATGACTAACAGTTGTACACAGAATTTTAATTGCTAAATTGGAATATCTTCAAGGTGGTGTACATCTTAGTCCTTAATCTTTAAGCAGGTCAGATGCTGAGAGCAGTCTAGTACCAGTATTTAATACATTCTTAAGGAAGCTCCATCACGTTAAACAGATACTGTTGTCTACTTGGTTGATTTATGTTTTTCTTCTTAGTCCTGCATTCAACATAGTTTTAGACCAGTTTTGTACAGGCTTGCTTAACTGAAGTCGTCTTATGCCCAAACTCAGTTTACCTGTCCCTGCAGATTGCTAACAGTAGTTAATGCCATCTGTTTTTTTGCTCTGCTGACCCTGACACAGTAGCAGGGCAACAGTGGAGAAGCGTGTGGTGTTACAGTTCTGTGAAAGTCTGAGACACTAACAGGTAGTGTTCCTTGTGAAACACTAACCAAGAACAATAACCTCATCGTTAGCTGCAATTAGATTAAAGAAGGTGTGTTAAATTCTCCCAATGTGTTGTGCTGTTATACAGAAACATCACTGCATATTCAAGATTGTATGATACTTCCATCACCAATAACAATTTCAGCCCAAATATTTCTGAGTGTGTTAGGATTTTTTTTTCCCTACTGAATTCCTACCTAACTTCCACTTCCCTTTCCAAATCCAGGAGTAGCTATATAGACCAATGCTTATCTGAGTACATACACTTTATAGGTCAACATTGAACTGCCAGCCTTGAAGCAAACCGAATTCAAGCAGGCTGACTTGGAAGAGCAGAAACCCAATGAAGATGTACCTAAAGCAGTACCTACAGTACAAAAGATAGACCCGCTGCAGGCTAAAGGTGAGATGGAAATCACTATCTTACTAGCAACTGGTAAAGAAAGTTTGTAATTTAATTGAACATTTAAAAAACATTTTTGTACACAAGACTGAGATGGAAAAAGTGACACCAGTAGACTGAACTTTAATCAGTTTTCCAGCTGTGGAAAGGTATAATATCTATTCAAGCATTTTTATTACTAGCATTTCTGCTGGTTCAGTTTTGTTGTAATTCACATGTTGCATGTAAAGGAAAATACAAATATGTACAATTCTGGAGCCATGTTCCTCATTTAATATGGAGAAAATACCCTGCTTTTGGAAGCAATGATTTTCAATCACATTTAAAATTTGCTTTCTGAAGTTTGACACACCTAGCCTGCTACCCCTCCCTACAGACTAGCTGAAAATTGGGCTTTAAAGAAACACACATCCATGCTTCCCATGTGTTGTCACTGAGCAAAATGCAACTAAGGGAAACGATATGCAGATCAGATTAGTTAACCTAATGGTTGCTTTTGGCACTAAACTCTCAGAAACTATTAATTTGAATGGATGTATCTTCGTGTGTCAGTCTCGCATAGTACTCTGTGTGATGGAAATTCAATTTCCTATTTAATTATTCTTACATGCTATCTTAAATTACAATCTTGGGAGCATGCAACTCTCATTTTGGACAGCTAGCAATTGAAGACAACATCTATATATATTCAGGCAAATTTTATCATGATTTTTTTAGTTAAAAAGACAGATACACAGCAAAAAGGATATGGTAATGTCTGCTAAAAGTAACAGCCCTCCTGCACTTCCTCTTCATATTTAAAAATAAGAACAGCCTTGATTTACTTGCAAATCTGCCCATGTGACTGCTTTGTCCTGAGCTACTCTTGAACACCAAATCAGTTTTGTTGTTAGTAACACACAAACCTGATGCTTATATAGCACACTGCAATTTTTATTTCAGCTGCTGTGTTTCACTGCCCCATTTATTAACTGCACATACCAAAATTTTAAGTAGGTAGAAGCGTGAATCTGTTGACAGTAAACAATGTCTCATCCTTTAGCTGTTCCCAGTAGGAAAAACATGGGTTGTCTTCTTTTTATCTTTGGAACTGATGTGGTTGAAAGATACTCTTTCAGAGGAGAAACAAGAATTGAATCAGAAAGATAAAGCAGTATTTATTAAAGGTTTTTAACTTGTGTCACCACTGAAAGGCGTTACGTTTTCTACTCAGAATCATTTTTATTGTTTACAGAAAGAATGAACGGCCTAGCTGACATCAGAAAACAGGAGCCTAAGGCAGAAGAGGAGCAGCTTTCTAGTCAACTGAAAAACCCACAGGATTCACTCAAGGCTGCTGCAGGTCGTAAGGAGATGCTGCCCCAGTCGGAGAAGGAGCTGAATCTGCCTGAAGATGGCAAACATGTAGCTGGGCAAGATGCCTTACAGCCGGCAGCAGAGCAGGCTGCCAGTGAGGAAATTGAGAGGGAGCAGCTCCTAAATTACGATGCTAAGGAGGATGACTCGCTCCCCGGAAAAGCTGGTCAGTAGCGTGTCACATATTGTTAAGAACAGTAAAGAAATAAAAGTGTGGAGTAGGGCACGATTTCTGCAACAGTGGTGGCAGTTGGCTGGCCTTAGTATAAGGTTTCATAAAGGTTAGTGTGAGATGCGAAAGGTTAGTCGGTCCCCAGCAGTCTTGTGCAGGCTGTGGGTAAAGATGGAGGCTTCTGTTTGTGCAACATGGAGCTACCAGGCTGGGTTCTTCTGCATCACCGTAGCAGCCTTCCTGTCTCTCTCTCCATTGGCTGTACAAGGCATGTGAGTAAATTAGCCCTGAAACTTTCTGGTATTGAGGCTTTATAAGAGTATCACGCATTTGAAAAGGATGAGATGTTAACCATCCAAAGCATTGCTGAGTAGAGAGATACCACCTATTGACGTTTTGGAGATAGTCTTTTTACAGTGTCAAATGTGTAAATGTTAGCTATCCCTATTTCAAAATCAGCTAGCATGAATAAAACTCAACCTATGACTTTTCAGGTATCTGAAGTTTATTATTGTGAGCCTGCAAAACTGCAGATCAGATCTTGCAAAAGTGCCAGTTTCTGGCATGTACCACATGTGACTCTGAACCACGTGTCTCCACAGCACCATGCAACAGAGTATTGATGTTGTGCCTAAACCTGACCAGAATCTGGACATCCCTTTGTCTGTCTTGAGGAACTCGGTCTCAGGTGGACCCAGTAGCCCACAGTAATCAAGAGGAAGCCTTATGGTAGTCAGAGCAGGAATTGGTGCCCACAAAAAATGCTATTTATGCTTTTCTAGTAAACGCATTCATACAATCATGAGTAATGATGTTAACACTGTTGATAACTTGGCAGGGATAAATAATCTCATCTGCATTGCTAAAGTAATATTTTTCCAACTGCTCCGAAAAGATGCTGGCCAGAGCAGGCTCTCCCCCAAAGAGATGTGAATACAAGCTATTTAAACTGCATCCATTTAACAGAAATAAATAGCAGAAAGATTAGGTAAAAAAATCATCCAACAATTAGTGCAAGAAAAAACTCTGCCATGTAGCCTGTGAAAGGTCAGAGTTTCTGTGAGCTAGAAAGACTAGAAGAATGTTCTTCAGGCTTGATTGTTCAACAAAAATACCATACCTTGCTGCGTAGGTTCCTTGTAGCCAAAGGAGCCTAAGGTAGAAAAAGATTTCTACGTTCTCTGAGCATGTTCTCTCTTTCAATAAAAGCTTCTTTTAAAAGTTCGAGACGTTTAAGTCTGTAACTGTAAAAATCTGTTTGATGTGGTGGTCTGAACATGGACAACATAAGGCAAAAAATTTTCAAGCCTGTTTTTAGGCCAGTTACTAAGTAGAGGGCTTGGCCTAAGAACGTTCAGAACCAGAGACTCCGATCTCTCTTAACTGTGGTATGGTTATACCTCTCTGCCGTTACGTTTTTTCTGGCTGGTTAACTGAAAAATAAGGGTAGTAGTTTGGCAATTGGAAATAATGTTTCCATTGACTTCTGAGCTCTCTATATAAAGAAATCTTAAGATAGTCAATAAAAGTTGCTTGAGATGAATTAGTGACTGGGTGAAGAAAATATCTTATACAAAAGCACTTTTGCGTCAAGTTAGCACATCATAAAATACTCTTTTATGCTATATTCACAGCTTTCTGCTTGGTGGACAAACTAAAACAAGAAGCGGGGAAGCTGAGATACATTTTAGCGGTGGTGGTAATACATTTAAAAGCAACACGACAGTCAAGTTTTCAGCATTGGCTTTGGGTTTTACTCTTCCTTAGGCTGTCCTTTAATGTATTCTGAAATGGTTTAATGCTTTTCCTTTCTGTCCATCTGAGTCCTGGCTGAATTTTATTACACTTTCCAAATCGCGAAAGATTCTTTTATCTAGTTCTTTAGACAAGATTTACAGCAAAAGCTGCTCCATTTTGTGCTTCCACAAAATTCCGTGGAAGGTTGTTACAGTAACTGTTTCTTGTGCAGATGACTTTATGGTATAGCATAAAACTAATTAATTTTAACATTTTTCCAGGCAAACAGGAACATGAAGCCTTGAACCAGGACAAGGATGTTGATTACAATTTAGATGAGAATGAAGCTGAATCAGAAACAGACAAGGAAGCAGCACTTGCAGGGATTGAAAATGGTAAAAAAGTAAACATTTTAACCTAAGTACCACACGCTGAAAATTTTAAGATGGTATTTTGAATGGTATCCTGTAGCAGATAGAGCTAGCTAATTTGTTTGCTCTTTGATCTTTCCCTCATGTTGA
Organism: Gymnogyps californianus; assembly: GCF_018139145.2. Taxonomy (NCBI): domain Eukaryota; kingdom Metazoa; phylum Chordata; class Aves; order Accipitriformes; family Cathartidae; genus Gymnogyps; species Gymnogyps californianus. The sequence continues at coordinate 40,457,105 of NC_059500.1, forward strand.
CAGTGTGACCTATCTTCTGCATAGCATCACTGAAGCTACTGTTTAACATGTGGTGGGGAGGGACAGTATCTGTAGCTTTACTATACTAATATAGTACTTAACAGTCCTTTCAAAATGTCTCCTGCTGTATTCTAGATTGTTTTCTAGATGAAGAACTATCACTTCTGCCTCTTAAAGAGAGTTCTGTACCTTTTTATTTTTTCCTAATTTAGTTCAAAACCCTGAAGATACGAAGAACCGCTTCTCTGAGCATGGTGAAGAACGACAGAGGTTGTGAACAAAGGAGGTTCATGATGCAACTTAGTCACCTCTTCATATAAATGCAGCCATGATGAGAGCAAAGTGATCTGAGAATGTTTTGATTATCTTCTCAAGGCTTCAGTAAGGGCCCAAATGAAGTAGTATTTGCTTGTGAAGTACTGTTTCAGTTGTGAAAAAAATCATCTTAAATCTCTGGAAGCTTGTTTTAAAGCAGCTTGACCTCTGCAATGACTCTTTCCTTCCTACTGATTATAAAATTGAAACCAGCTAGCAGTAAGTGTAGTAAGTCGGCTAAGTTGTACAGTCTTACTACAGTAACAATGTGTGGACTGGTGGTAGATGAGAAAGAGTCCTCTGCCAAGGATGGATCTCTCCCCTGAGCAGTGCAGTAGAGAAATCCCCAGCCTAGTTGTAAGAGGAGCTTAAAAGGAGGTAACTTACCTTGACAAAACATGGGAAGGATGAAAAATGGCCCATGCTGCAGTGTACCCTTGTGCCTATTCTGGCACCTTTTTACTGCAATGTAGATAGAAAGCATGACTGTTGTCCTCAGATACTATCCAGTATGATGTATTTTCCTGGGCTTCCTAAACGAAATTGCTAGCTTACACTATCTGTAACCAGGCTGAAACGCTGTCCTGGTTGTGTTCTTAGCTTTTAGGTTAAAAAAAAGGATTCTGACAATAGTGTCTTCTCATTAAGAGATTAGCCAGGAAGATTTTTCTGAAAACTTTGTTGGACTCCTGTTCACAAGATCAGTACTATGGAATGGTTCAGTTACCACTAACTTGCACAAGTTCAGAGTGTAAAAAAATCAAACTCCTGAACTTTTCGTGACAGAAGCTATCTGAAATGGTGTGCTATGACTACCCTTTACTTCACCCAGCCGCTATCTTCTGCTAAAAAGCAGAAAGGCAAATGCTTGCCTTGTAGAACGGCAATCATCTCAGCTGTTCAAAGTGGCTAATCTTCTCTGCCGGACTTCTGAAGAAGGTAAACCAGACTGCATTTACCAGACATCTCAATGTCTCCCACAGGTAAAGCCGTAGTTCTTGTGAAGTCCTATGTTAGGCACAATGTATCATGTTGTTCATGTTCTGTTTTCCTGTAACTTGTTGAATGTAAACTACAAACTAGTTTACTTGCGATAACCTAGAAATACCCTCTGCTACCACTAAGGCACCCTTAACTGCAGTCCAACCTGGACTGTGTGTAGCCAGCTGTTTTGAAGATTGTATTTGTGTCTGTTCTCAAGACTGACTCCTGTGTTTGGAGCAATCTTTGTGAGTATGAACCAACCTCCGTTGAGACAGCATGGGAGCAGACAGACAGGACTAACTTCCCCACCAGCAATTCCATTTAAGAAAATACAAATTTGTCGTAGCTTTCTCTTAATGTACTTCATTTTGTAACTACTTTTGTGGTGTGTCATTCCTCAGTGTACTAGTTTACAACTCCTGTATCTTAAGATGTCTAAACATGCAAGTGGAAGGTTGGTTCTTTTGTGTATGAAAAGAGTATTAGTTGTCATTGAGTGAGAGGCAGAGCTCAAGTCAAATGGTGCCTATTAAGCCTAAACACATACATAAACATTTCACTGATAGACTTGCCACATGTAACTTGAATTCTTCTAAGAAAAGCACTAACTTCCATTGCTTGGTTACTCTGTTTTTTTTCACCATTTAAGCTGGATTACTTACTTGCTTAAGTCTGGGCTACTACAGTCAATATAGCAGGGAAAACAAATGCATGTAAGCAGGAGAGAAAAGGAGGTATAAGCATCTCTTCTAACTGACAAGTATTGGGAAACTTGGGCTACTAAGGTGTTTTTGCAAATAATGGCATGTTTTAACATCAAAATGTTTACCCATATTCTGAGTAAAAGGGGCATTTTCTTAGGACTTAATCTGTAAACAGTTACACAGCTGAGATGAAGTTAATCAGGAATTTAATAGTGATTCTTAAAAAGCATATATTCTAGCAGTGTAAAATGTACAGTGAAACACTGTATTCAAGTTGAATGAATGAATGAATGGCTTTAACTTGATACCGGTAAAATCCCTTAAGGGGATTAATGTATTGACAGAGAACTCTTTTAAAACGAATTGTTTTGGCTGTATTTCTGTACAGTACCCAAACCTGACTGGGCTTCTCGCTAGCCAGCTAGATGTTGTCCTCTCCATAAACAAGACCACCTTTGTACAAAGCACACTTGTTACACCTCTGACAGTAGGGGGTCTAAAAACCTGCATAAGGGCAATGTTCAAAAGCATAAAGGAATAAAATTTTATTCTCAATGGCTTCAAGTGCTACAGGAATGTAACTAGGGTGGTAGATTTCTAGTAGACAAGGGGCCTGTTTGTCTACTATATAGAATTTTAAAATTAAAGGACATTTAGCTGAACAAAACAAGAGACTCATTTGGAACTGTGGTTTACGTACTGTTGTCTATCACTAAAATTTTTAGTTGTGTGAGGCAGGGAAAGCTGCTTTGCTGTAATCATCTCGGGGTTAAATTAACACTTGTCCTTGATGTTTTTTTAAAAACTAAGCCTGATCCATTTTAGATAAGTATTTTAAAATAAAAATAATCATCTTCTCTACTGTGTATTCACCTTATTCAGTACAGTTCATCCAATTCTAATGTTCATGAAAATGGGCAAGATGATCATTCGTGTTTTCTTAGTTCTATAAATCATGTGGAACTTTGTTTCTTTCACTTGCTGTTTCCTTTGGAGAAATACCGAAGGCTGTCCTTGAGCTGCTGTCATGTAGTTCAAGATTTTTAAGACAGGAAAGATTTTCATGATTGTTTACAAGAAGGCAGCAAAAGCCAGATGAAGTTTCAGTGCCCTGCACTAGAACCAGTTTGCCGTCTTTACAACTACATTTTCCAGGATTTTCATTCCTTTGGCAACGATACAGAAGCATTTAAGTATATCAATTATGATGATAAGCAAACATGTGAAATGGTATGCAACCTCCTTAGCAGAGAAATCGGGAAAAGCATGTCTTCAGGGCAGTACTCCTGCTTATTTCAAGAAGCTGCAAATTGCTGGCAGACAAGTGGGTGTTCCACTTCAGAGATTCTTCATTGTTTTCCAGCTCTAGCTCAGCAGTGCTGCTGCTTAGGTGACAGAGGTGAAGTGGTATTACTCCACAGTACAACTATGTTAGGATAAACACAAACAAATGTCTTGCACGGTGAAGAAGGAGTTACTAGCTCATCATCATGGAGGAAGCCATTCTGCACCAAAATGAAGAATTGTCCTGTCCAACAGTCAAACCTGGAGGATTTGCTTTTATGGCCCAGGTGCGACGTGGCAGTATGGTTTATCAAAGAGCAAGTCAGCTTTTTAAACTTTTTTTTTTTCCCCTCTTGCAGCAGAAGGTTGCTCAACACAACAGCTTACCTCTATTATTTCACATCTGGAAGCACAGGAGGAAGAACTGTTCCAGGAAGGAAAGGGTAGGTTTGGGGCTCCTCCTGTTTGGGATTTCTACCTATATCAACCATTACAGAAGGCAGTATGACCCAGCAGCAGCATTGCAGTCAAAAGAAGAGAATGAAGGTCATGCAAGAGCTGACTGAGCAACGGAACAAATTAGTGATCCCTCCTTTGCAATGACAAAGTAACCACAGGATTGAAATAAAGTTCCAGAGTAGTTAACGTACGCTCCTAGTGTCTTGTGTTCTTAGTGGCTATTACAGTGTTAGCTATGCAGATTCTCCAGTACCATGAAGAATAAAGAAAAAGGAACAAACTGCAACTAGAAATAACTTACTCCATTTCTCACTGTCTTCAAGGACCTCTCCTACATTTGAGACAAAATACCTCCTAGACCATTGACTTCAGTCAAGCAAAAATACTGAATTCAGTGCAGTAGGAGCTAAATGACTAGTTTTCATCTGCTCTTAACTTCTATAAAGATTGTTTCAGCTTGCAGGACTTGGCAAGAAAAGAACCCAGTCTTTCTACTTGCCAAGTGAGCAAATGTGATGCAATTTAGGCAAGAATATGGAAACTCACAGTCTCTCCAAGTGGCTTTGTTCAAAGCAGAATTTCAGTAGCTCAGCTGTGCCTATCAGACATGAGGCTCTACTGCATTATTTTTATTCAGTCCCAAATGTTATGATTTTCTGTCAGAGCTCATTCATAAAAATGATTTATGATTAAATCTGTAATAAAATCAATTAAGGTACAACATTCTTAAACAATACAGTTGATTAAAATCAGCTTCACCCATAAAACTTTATACAAACCACTTCAAAATAGCAGTTGTCATTCAGATCATGTAAAGAAGGCAGACTATAGATATTCCACGTAACAGTACTTTTATCCTGGAGATCCCTCTCAGTCTGGGTACAGCACTAGATATTCCATCCTACAGCTGGTATCTGATACACAGATTATGCTTCAGGTATCCTAACAATAATCTCTTGTCTTTCAAACAAGCTTCACAACTGGAAAATATTTATGAGGGGAGAAGTCAAATTCTGGAGGAACCTAGAGAGAAAAGATTTAAAACATTACACAGCAATACTACTGAATTTAATACTCAAAATGAGGGATACCCTGCAGATAGAAGAAAAACTTTGAAACAGCAAAAGATTGAAAAAATAATCCTAGCTCTTCATAGTAATATCTGAAAAATATTCCAACCCAGTTCTGGATATGCCAGTCATTCTCCAGTAGTGATGGGCACAAAGCTGTAGACTGCTGGTGTGCCTCTTCAGTGTGCTCCTTCATTCTTCTGTGTCTAGCCTTCGGCAGGCAGTCTGAAGGCCCTCTCCTCCCTCTGACCCGCATGGCACCCGCTAATCCTCACAGCCAGGACTCTCCCGATTGTGTTCGCACAAGCTGCTGATACACTGCTACCAATTACTTCTTCCTGCTCTTGAAGAATACCCACATCATCCCACATGCACTTTCCAATTTTTTTTCCCCAACATTTAGAAACAAGAGTTTTCCGTATCTAAATAACTACAACAAACTATTTTCAAGGGAAGAAAGGATTAAGTTACCTTCCTAGTTCTTTTAAGAGTTAGAGTAACTATGGCCTGAATATGCTCATTTAGCTGTAAGAGATCTGTGGTAGCACTGCGTGTAATACTACATTTCACATTCAATTCAACTGGCATTTTCTTACCTTAGAGTCTTTTTTGTGGCCTCCTGCCAGCAGCTTCATGACCACAATATTGGGTTTAGCAACTTTTAGAATTCGATTGACCTAAACACAAAACAGCAATAAGTTTTCAAGTGAAAGCATATGACCTCAAAATTATTTCAAAGATAAATGTTTACATACTTTAACAATACAGCAGTCCTCTTACAGTATCAGTTTAACAGAGATCAGGGCGTTTTGGATTTGCTTTGAAGTATAACAGCTGGATTAATGAAATTCAATGAGGGGGGCATTTATTTTAATAGTCAGTTTTTTTAGTCAACAGGCCATAAAAACCACTGCTCTCCATGCTTATGTTCAAAAATTGTTAAACTACGGCAAGTTCTGAGGCACTCATCCAAATAAAGGTTTAGACAGACTCTAGGCGTCTACCCCTAACACTGTGGCACAGCGAGAAGGGGAAACTCAAGTATCAAACTGGTGGCTTCTTGCATGGAAGTGCTCTGGGCACACTCAAACTACCTCTAACTACCCTGGTTAGCCTCAGTCAGATAGCTCAGGTGTGAGTACCACCAGAATCCAGACAACAGGCAGGGATTCCTAAATTCTCAGGAGAACCTAATCCCATAGCTTTTCTTAACCTGTTCAGATGCGACAGAATAAGCATCCTCTGTGCTCCAAAATACAGTCATAGACACTTAGTTTTTAGGTTATGGACAAAGAGGGAGAAATTCCTACCCGTGTTTACAGCCCAGCGCTGAGAAAACTGCTCCAGGAAACAAGTGCCAGACTCAATCCTCTTTTCAGCCTGATGACTTTCAAACCTATTTTTCCCACCTCTCAGGAGTACATGTGAATTACCAGATTCCAGGTAAGTGAGGCAGGCACATGTCACCTTCTTGTTAAAACTGATATGCTTTTAGAATGGAGCCAGAAGGCAACATGCAAGAAGGAACTAAGTTCCTATCTAGCATCTAAGATACTCAGCAGGGAGAGGTTCTGGAAGAGTGAGCACAACCCTGATTATGTTATCTAATGTATTGAAACAGACCACTGTGTAAGATGCTACCACGCTCCTCTGTCCACTGCTTAATCAAAGCACTCAGCTTGGCTCAACATTTTGACAAAGTACACTTTGGATCTCAAACAGATCCAGCTGAAAACAAACACTCTATTATGAGCAAATACTCCTTCTTCCAGTATTTCAGTCTTACCTCATAGTCTGGATTAGGAATATTCTCAAGAATCATTTTAGCTTGCTGGAAGTGTTTGCTAGCTGCCATGTAGAGATCTGATGACTGAGGAGGTGGGCTGTACTTATTTAAATCAGACATTTCCTAGCATATTAAAGAAAAATACAAATACATACTAAAATCAGTTGCCAACAAATTGTATTTTTATTACCTTAAATGAAAACAAATTATTATGTTCAAGCAAAAAGTTATGTCAACTAAATAATATTTTAAGACTACTGAAGTTGAAAACATTTATTTAAAATGGCAAATACCAAGCAGCAATACAGTGCTTAGTGATTATTTTATACTGCCACAAAATGCAATGAACTTCTCATACTCTTTAGAAAACAATCCCTCTCCTGAACAACTTGTCATTCATTTGCTTTAATAGCGCCATGCAGCAGGGTGTGAAATTACAGGAAAAAACAGGAGAAAAAAAAGTACGTGATATTGTTTACTCAAATCAAGTTTACAGCAAGTGAGATACTGAAACTGTTTGAAACTGTTCAAAATTTTGATTTATATAATTTGGATACTTCCAACCTTTTTTTTTGATTAGGGATAAAAAAACCTTCAATGACAAGGAGGAAGCCATGATAAGTCTTAATTTCCACAACTGTTCATAACACTAAATTAGACAGAGTGACTGGCATACAAAATAGTAGAGTTTCAGTTCAGACAGACCTTTAGAAACTTAAAGTCTGGCCACCAGAAATCTAAGTTCAACAAGAAATGTCCAAATTTCTGCACCTGAGGCAGAATAACCCCACAAATCGGTAGAGGCTAATAACCAGCTGGATGAGTAGCAGGGTTACTGTGAACACCAAGCTGAATACAAGTCAACAAGGTGCTCTTACTACAAATCAGACAAGCCTCATACGGGACTATACAAGCAGGAGTATGGCCAGCAGATCAAGGAAGGTTATCATCCTATGCTCAATATCTGTGCTGTCACATCTGAAATACTGCATCCAGTGTTGGATCCACTCAGTTGAAGAAAGATGCTGAGATGTGGAGATGGCTGGGAGCCTAGAGCACATGACCCAGAAGGAGAGGTCAATGGACCTGGACTTTTTCAGTTAGACAAGAAGGATGCTAATGGGTAATCCTAATAGCAGCCTACACCTACTTGAAAGGCAGTTACAAAGTTGTCAGAAGACAAATGCTCCTTGTTAATGGCAGACAATATAACATGGGAGGAGAGGCCACAAATTGTGGCTTGGGTAGTTCAGACTGGATGTTAGGAAAAAAGGTGAATAGCGTAGCCCTCAATCAGGTTATCCAAAGACTAAATGGACCAGAAAAAGTAACTGGATCCAGTTAACCAAAGAGGTTGGAAAATCTCCATCCTTTGATTTTTTCAGACTTGGCTAGACAAAGACACAGCTGATGTGATCTATAATGCTACTTCAAGGAGACTGGACAAGACAAGCCTCCATTGGTCCCTTCCAACCAACACTTCTGTGATTTAACACTCAAAATTACTTTTGTTTCATTTTCCTATTTTTATTACTGCAGCAAGCAAACATGCTGCTATATAAATCACAGCCAAAAAGTCTGTCAATAGACTTTCAAGAGATTTTATTTTCATGCAAACCAACACAAGCATCTCATAAACCGCCACATTAGACCAACTTTTAAATGTCTAAGAGTCTAATTTTAGTAAGAATTCAAAGCATTATATTTTCCTTGCACACAACTAAAGCTAGAAATCCTTGCCATTTTGACTTATGCTTCAATATGAACTTTGAGATATTAAAGGCTCTTTTTACAATGACAACAATGTCTAAAGCAGGTGAGCAAATGACTTTTATAAAAGCATGAGTGGCATCACGTTTTAAGATTACTCACTTTAAACTGCAAGTAGTGCACTGGGGGTGGTGTGATAACACTGTTGAATGGAGCAAACCTGTGCTCGTATCGAACTTGTTCACTATCCAGTTCAAACTTAGGTTTTCTTACTTTGCCATCCATGTCAAATGCGATCATTGTCTAAAAAGGAAAGGATAAACACAGTTAAAAGTGTTAGCTTTATGTCTTATTTTGCTGTGAGCAAGATGAAAGTTATGATTTAGCTGTAACTGGAAGGACAGAAAAATAGTACAGTATTTATTGTATCACGTTATAAACCTGAACCTAATTTCCAGTCCCACTAAAAACACAGAAGGTGTGCAACGTATGCTTGATTGCTATTACAAAAAAATGCAATCCACTGTTCAGCAAGCACAAATGAATTACCTTGTACATCCCAGCACACATATTTTGGTACGCTTGACTCATGGTGATCTCTCTGCTGAGAGGGCGAACTGCAAATTCCACATAAAAATATTTTTTTTTACTCAACATAAGTACACATTAATTTCAGATCAAAACAGTTCTTTCAAATTTTCAGAAAGTGACATAATTCTCAATTATATTTTAAAATTATGAAAGAAAACTGAAGCATAAAAAGCATGAACATGCATTTCTGTTCACCTGGCTCCTGATTACACAAAATATCTCAAGACATACTTAACAGTCACATGAACACCATACTGCCATCAATTAAATAAACTGGTCCAGACAGTCAATGGTATTAGCATGTCACTATACAACACTAAACAATAGTCTAGAATTTAAAGCTTGTAGTCAAGAGGCCGGTTTACTTAGTTCATGGATTTTTTAAACTTTTAAGACTAAAAGGTTAAAGCATTTTTATCCTAATAAGAAAGATTTTTATCCTGATAATATTCCTTTAAGCTCCCCTTTAGCTTACTGTGTTTAACTAGTGCCAAATTGCCCCACACTTGGCACCTTTTTAAAAAGTATAAAATACAGTAGTAATTTTCTGAATTGCTAGAGACAAGGGAATTTAACTGATATGTCCTTGAGCTGTTCGTATCTGTTTGTTCTCCTTGAAAAGAAGACAAGAATAAACACACAAAAAAGAGGGAATAGCAAAGAATGAAATAGAGCTTCTGCATGGTGTTTATTTGTAATGTTAATGCTAAGATAACGCCAACATACCACAATCTTAGTAGCCACTTAGGCATGGCAAATCTCTATCAAATGCTATTTAGACACTGATTTTGGATGCCTTTTTGGTAGCAGGCTTACAGTTCTGACCACAGAGCCAGACCGCTATGATACAGGAAGGAAAATTCTCATTTTCTCTCATGCATATACACCAGAGAAAGCATGAGGTTCTAAAGGGGCTTTTGCACAACAGTACAACCACCGAATTGAAATGGGGCAACTCACCATTGTAAAATTAAGAAACATGCTTGAATGCCTTCTGAAGCCAAAGAGAAATTACAGAAATACACTGAAAGTTTAGTGTTTGAATCCAGCTACAGTCACAAAAAATGTAATTCTGCAGGAATTACAGACTGTAGAAAGGTAGTATTTTTCAAAGGTAATTGCTCTGGATCTGTTAATTACATCTCACAGGATCCAACACATAACACAACTGGTGAAGCTGTGAATATAAATGAGTTTGGGTTTTTCTGAAAGACCTATTTAAAAGTAAATAAATAAATGGGAAATTCTTACACAGTGACTGACTTTTTTAGTTAAAAAGTTTTACGTTCAGCCTTTATAAACTTCAGGACATTTTTCCTACCCACCTCAGTGTTGACGCTATAAATTTTGAATTTTAATTCTACATGGCTATGTGAAGGGGAAAAAAAAAAGTTGGAGTTACACTCTACACCTAGATACCTTTTTTCTTTTTCTTTGTTTTCTTACTACTACGGCCTTTCTGTTGTTCCTCCATTATTCTCTCCTCCGCCATTTGAGAGCTGTCAGCGCGGCTCAGTGTCGACATCAACCAGGCATACAGGAACTCTGATAGATACCTACAATAAAAAGAGTATGTAGCTGTTACATACTACAGTGCAAAACGTATTCATGATGTGCACATCCTCACTCAATGCCAAGTCGTTCACTCAAAGAACTAACAGTAAAGGACAATTTTTAGGGCAGTTAAAACTCTTTGTTTTGCATGGCTGAAATCAACAGATTAGTTTGCGTTCTGTTTTGTTTTTTTTAAACAAGACTGTACACATTCAACCATAGACAGCTCAAGGCATGCAAGTTTCTTATACGTTTACTAAGTGAAGTCTAAGCTTATTATTTCAAAACCCATATAAGATCAAAGTTTTCTAGAATTCTTCCTTCCCCTAGCAAATGAAGCATTTTTAAAAACGATACTATGTTAATAACTTTTCTACTTTTGTTAGGAATTACTGTTTTGAGAAACAAGGTTATTACTGATTTGTTTCAAGCATTAAAAAGCCATGAATTATTAAATAAAAGGGCCAAGCCCACAGGAACATGAGATCCACATGCAATTCTTTAAGATTCAAGAGAAATCATTAAGAATTCTTTAAGAGCAATTTCTTAGTAAGCGGAAGCAGGTCCAATAAATCTCCTGACTGACTTCAAATCAAAAAGAATAGGGAAAAAAGAGAGTAGAAATTACAAATCTGGAGCACATGAAGAAGAAATAATACTTCATAAAAAGTCGTAATTCAGAAGAAAAATTACTGAGAAATAATTATGAATTTCATTTGCACATTTCCCCTCAGAAATTTCCTCTCTTTTTTGTTCTTCACTTACAGTAAAGAGATGAAGCAGTTGACATGACAGTTCCAATTATGAGTGATTTTATTAAAATGGTAGGAGGAAATATGGGCAGGTAAAAAATACTGTCTTACAGAAAACTTGGTATTACTTACTGAGGTATAACTTAAAAGAATATTGCCATCTTCTGGTAAGTATATGGAGTACTAATTTTCTCAATGCTTAATCCACTAATGAAACAGCATAGAAACATAATGAGATGCACCAAAGTTCAAGTCATTTGAACCGGTCTAATCTCTCAGAAAGAAGGCTTACCTAAAAAGAGTTTATTGGTAGCTTTACAGGAAAAAAAAACAACCAAAACCAAAAACCCCAAAGTACAGAAGCACTTTAACATAGGAAGGTTCAACATCAAATTTTTAATGCTGAATCACAAATGAGCCATCTAAAATCACTTATCTTTTGGACCAGGTCATCAACTATGAAAAATAATTAATGTGAGTGAAGTGGAAAAATAAAAAGTATTTTGACTGCATGTAGTGCAATCATTATCACTAAAGGCACATGTCTCTTCAAATATGCTCACAGAATAAGATGTTATTTTTACCTAGTCAACTTTCAGATAACAGTCACAACTTAAAACTCTGGAGATCTTTTTAAAAATAGTAGAGATCAACAAGACTATTGATCTTGGTACTACAAAGACAGAAAAGAATAAACGAAATTGCTTTCCTCCTGCATTCTCTTGTCTGTCAAAACTGTATTTTTGATTCTATTTTTCATTCATTGTCATTAGAAGACACTGTTTTAAAAAGCTAAATAGAGAGCAAATTACTATTTCAGGGGAAAAAAAAAAAGACTTACTATTTAGTAAGTCTAGAACAGAGACAACAGATTTTTTTTCTCCACTTGTAATTTTATGAATAGGTAAACTAAATACTGTGTTGAGCAAGCTTGAGATTAAAAAATCACAGCTGAAGTCCCTCCTTTAAATATTTGCAATTATAGCTCTGTGGGAGCATCCCTCCTCCAACAGCTATCAATAAAGCATCCTCTTACCAATATATGTAGTAATATTCATGCATACTGTAAAGTTCCAACTCAAAGCCACTCAGAAGATACTGTATCATAATACGAAGGTTATGATATAGGACCCAGGTGCCCAAGCAAGCCAAATGTTGCCTTTGTGGTTCCTGCTTCAGTAACATACTATGAAGCGCTGCATCTACTTTCTCTGCCTATTGAAAAAGAGAGCAAAGTAACAGACAGAGGAGGAAGAACACTTAATTGAAACAGCATCCAAGTTCTGCCAGAAATAAAATCTTAACAAAATCTGAATACAAATTGGGTCAGTAAAGCCATGCTCCAGATTAAAAGACAGAAATACGTTTTACAGTTATTGCCACCTCTATAGTCTAGAACTGTCAGAAAACTGGAAAGTTATTCACTTAAGTAAATTCTGCTGCACAGAGAAAAAAAATATTCTATAAGTAATGCAGCAATAACATTAGGGGGTTTTAAATGTAAAATTCTAAAAAGTATTTATATATAGATTGTTAGCAGTCATGTGAGCACTGAAACCCAGAACGCATTACAAGCTGTTATTCAGTTTGCCATATTGGCAATAATTACTTTTTTTTAAAAAAAAAAAAACCTAGCTGCATTGAAAAATTAAATTTATAAGCTTAACATGCAAGAAACACACTGTGGCCCACCACAGAAATTAAAATATTGCTAAGACCAATTCAGTTTTAAAAAGTAATTGTATGAAAGATATGAAGTCTCCCACAGTTGGAATATTATCAGTAGTCTTGAACAAATCAATCCATATAACCTGTTACAAAGTGAAAAAACAGTGTGTCTCAGCTGCAGTACTGCAACAAACTCTCAACCAAACCATCTTGAGAGAAGCTGGAGCACACAAAATCTGCCCCCAGTTCCAAGTTCCTTGACTGTTCTCCTTAGCATGCACATCTTGGAAAATATTTTATTATTTCATGCCTCTGACTGCTGAAGAAATACATTTCCAGCAAGTGAAAATATACCTTTCCCTGTCATCTTTTGCTCTTGAGAAATGTTCAAAATCAGTTGGAGCACATATTTTTAAGAGTTATTATTTAATTTACATGTATTTTTTAAAACCGTTACAGAATTTTGCAATTTACATCTTACATAGCTATAAGACTGAATTTTCAAAGGTGTCTTGTAAACATGGCTCATCCATCTCTCCCTGGTGACATCTTGCAGACTGACAGTTACAAGCAGGATAAGGACAACAAGCAGTGGAATTACCATTAAGTTACAGACATCACAGCAGGTTTCCCTGAAGTCTACTTATTGGACAAAGTTAATCTTAAAAAATGTAATACCTTTTTGTTCAACAGATCTAACAGAAAGTCTTTGGATGCATCCTACAGACTTCCTGGGCTGCATTTTAGGAATACTTGTCCTGAAGATTTTAGGACAAACAGGAGTTCCTTTATTCATCTAGAATCTGATACCACATGCTCCACTCTTCTAGGAATATACCTGGAAAGAAAAGTTTGCTGGCCTGCTGCCTAGGACATTACCTCATCCTGGAGGGTAGCAAATTCCTCAAGAATGTGACCCAGTTTATCTCTCTGACGAGCTCTGTTGTGTCCATGGATTTGAATCAGACTACAGAATGGCTGAAAGAAACAAACTGTAGTTTTAAATTTTCAACACAACTTTGAAACTACAGGAGGAGTACTATGATGTCTATTTAGGCACCTGTTTTATACATGTGTATTGGGAGGCGAGTTCCTTAAGGCTCCCTACGGAGTGCAAGCTAGCAGGCAAGCAAGCTCTCGGGAGTGATGCAAGAGCCCATCTCTCTGTACACAAGTCAACAGGAGATTGAGCGAGCATCCTTTAGGAATTTGATCAGAACAGAATGCTTGGGGTAAGAGAGATATTTCTTACACCTAAATCCATGTGCCTAGGTGGCCAAGAAGGCCAATAGCATCCTGGCTTGTATCAGAAATAGCGTGGCCAGTAGGACTAGGGAAATGATCGTCCTCCTGTACTCGGCACTGGTGAGGCAACATCTTGAACACTGTGCTCAGTTTTGGGCCACTGACTCCAAGAAAGACATTGAGGTGCTGGAGCGTGTCCAAAGAAGAGCAACGAAGCCGCTGAAGGGTCTAGAGCACAAGTCTTATGAGGAGCGGCTGAGGGAACTGGGGTTGTTTAGCCTGGAGAAAAGGAGGCTGAGGGGAGATCTTACTGCTCTCTACAACTACCTGAAAGGAGGTTGTAGAAAGGCAGGTGTTGGTTTCTTCTCCCAGGTAACAAGTGATAAGACAAGAGGAAATGGCCTAAAGTTGCACTGGGGAGGTTTAGATTGGATATTAGGCAAAAATTTCGTCACCTAAATGGTTGTCAAGCATTGGAACAGGCTGCCCAGGGAAGTGGTTGAGTCATCATCTCTGGAGGTATTTAAAAGACATGTAGAAGTGGCGCTTGGGACATGGTTTAGTGGTGGACTTGGCAGTGTTAGGTTTACGGTTGGACTTGATGATCTTAAGGGTCTTCTCCAACCTAAATGATTCTATGATTTTCTTAGATTTTCATTGTGCTGCATTCAATAACTGAATCTTTTAAAACAATTTTTAAAATTTTAAACTGGAGAGAATGTAAAAATAATTTTGTTTTTACTAGTGCTATGCATTTGTTTTGTGATGTGAAACTACCCTGGAAAGAGGTAGTAGGTGCAAATTTCTAATAAAGTGAAATGTTAGTGAAAAATCTGGAAGCATAATGCAGGAAATAAACAGCAATAATTATATTGGGTTTTTTAAAAGTGTTACCATTTTAAGATGGCCAACTTCTGCAATTTTGCCTTCAAGTCAGGTGTCTAAAAAAACTGGTCTCATTTTCAAACGTAAGCAAATCTTGAAAGTGCTCATATACGCATAAACATGCTGTAATTGGAATGAAGGCTTACCCGAACGCAATGTGTCACAAAGGAATCAATGTAGTCCTTCGCCTGGTGATTATTATAAAGACAACATCTAAAAGGGAAATATCCACGTACATACATATGTTTATAAATGTCACCGGTCTATGTAGCACAAAATTAAAAAAAAAACATGAGTGCAGCAACAGCAACTGACCCCTTCATACACAAGCACTAATAAGTACAAAACGTATATGTTCGTCATATGTCTGTCCTTGCTTTTGTAAGCAGAAATATTTTTTCATCAGACATGTAAACACATGCAAGTAAACTCAAGATCTACTTACTTTGGAGAAAGTACTGGAGGACTGACAAAAGACCTTAAAGCATCTTTTACCATGTCTTGCATGAGGTGAGTGCCAAACACCTTCTTGTTATCTACCAGAAAAGTTGTCTGAAAGTGAAAATGTGTTTTTAGAAACATGTTTTAAGTTCAAAGTAATGCTTTAGAAATTACTAATACAAAGCTCTTACCATGCCTATATTATATCAGAAACTTGTAAGATTGCTTTACGAATTAAAATGGTTCAGCTAGGTACACGGTTACAGACTCAGAAACAGAGGCATATTGAGATCTGTCACTTCTGTGGTACTCCCATGACACAAAATACAGGTCTATTACTTGCATAGGACAATGCATGCAAAATGATTTTATTTCTTGGACTTTAAAGATGATTAATCAAACAGATGTTTCTGAAGATTAACATAAAATAGGTTATGTGGTTTCCTCGGAGGCAGATAAAGGTCAATCTTCAGACTAACGCAGACTTTTTTCTACCCCTATAGATACTACTGCTTTCATTGGTCATGTCTGATGCTCATTCCACTTTCCTCCATGAGTGCTGTGTCCCTTTCTTACATGGTTCTTCAGCAGCTGGAGAAAAAGCTCTGCTGTCAGCCACCCACAGGGATTGCACAAACACATGTAGTGGGAAGTCAGAACACAGACACTATGAAAACATTTTACTTGCCAATAGTTATATTCCATTGGCTCTATACGTTGTTTAATTAGGATCAAATGTAAAGAAGTTCTGATGTCCAGGGACACCCTATTCAAATTAAAACCTTCTATAAGGAAGTATATTTTACTCTGAGTTAAGGACTATATAATATACTTTCAAGGTAAGTGAAGCAGTGAGAAGAAAAGTAGTAGCCTGTTCTGCCCTAACCATCAGTTTTACTGTTGTAGCCATAGAGGCAATCTATACATGAAATTCAGTCTACACGGGAAGGATGAATACAAACACCAGCCCCTAACTGAGACAGCATAGGGAGAACAGCACAAAAATGCGTATACAGGCCCAGCTTTACGGCAGAGAAAAATTTTAACAAGTTCTGTTTTAATTAGCATGTACTAACATGATCTGAACAACAGTATTTAAAAATGTTTTAAAAAATTAGATCAGAACATAAGCCTCCATATACCTAACACTTAAGTATCTCCAGAAAATTTTTTACCACTTATATATTATTAAGTGATATGCAAATAAATTAAATATTTGAAACAAGAAGATGAATCCATATTTATAATGAATGCAGAAGTATTTTATTCAAAGACATAGATTACAACTTGCCTGTAACAGGGATCTTGAAAGAACACATGGTGATTGCTCACTAAACTCACAGAAAAAATCCTAATTTACATTTAGGGAAAAAAAAGACAATTCAGGTTAATATGCCAACTTTTTTATATACACACACACACATTTGCATTTTTATATATACACATATATATACAATTGTGTAAATACACCTATATTTTGTATACACACACATACACACACAGCATAGCTTATACAACATGTAAGACAGCAAGCATGAATAATTTGAACAAAACAACATATTATGAAGCTAAAATCTATTTTTTTCTGCAATTACTTGTTATTTAACAGAACAAAAGGTTTCTGAATTTTCTTCTTCAGATGCAACAATTAGAACAATGATAGTATAGAAAAAAGATACTGTGAAACTGTTAAGATCACAACATAACTGAACCAGGTATGTAACAGAACTGCAATGTTTAACTGGTACCAGATGCTTCATGCAAACACTGCTTTAATTAATTTAACAGGAAATAGGAAGACAAAAGATTTTTGCTTGATCTTTGAACTGATGTAACAGTAGCTCTTTTCTCAGTCAGTGAACACGTGTATGGCAAAAAGTATTTCAAGCATTTAAGTGTCTTCTAATAAATGTAGGCAGTAACTGAGAATAACATCATTTATTCAGGAAAGAACATAAGCAGGTGCTTAACTTTATGCCTATTCAGGGAATTACATGCTTAAACAAACATATATTAAGTGCTCTCTTGTGTTATAGGCACATATGCAGAATACTGCTTACTGAATCTGAAAAAATCAGGAATATAGCAAGGAATTATGTTCTGCTACTGCAGATGCAGCTCTTCAGTCAAAGAGAGTTACAAGGAAATTAACTTGCTCGGGCTCCGCCACTAACATACGTAATTATTTAACAGATGATAGGAAAACGGCAGGTTTGAAAGGAGAAAAGGTCTTTGTCAAGAAAAGAAAAATATTAAGTATCAGGAAAGACAGCAAATTTTGAAATTGTACACAACAATGAGAAACACCAGAAGATTTATACATACAGCTCAGTTTTTTCTCCAGTGAGCAACAGCATGTATATACGGAATGATTTTTTGCAAGTTACATTTTAAGATCTTATTTTTGGCTATAAATAAGAAATATTCATGCTTACCAGTATACAGTGCAAATTAGTTAAGTTGACTACTTCACATACAGTTTTTATTCGGTCTATTAGTTTGGAAAAATAATTGACCATTTCTTCCCTTTTAATTATTTTTGCATATCGAGGGAAAGTTGGTGGCAGCAATCTCTGATTAACAAGGGGCTCAAAGCCCATCATAATAGGATGATCTGGGTGGGGGGGGAGGGGGGGGGGGAGAGAGAGAGAGAGAGAGAGAGAAGCTACATATAAGCTGTGTTTTCAGAACTCACTTCAAACTTGAAAGTATAATAGAAATTATTCAATTAGCTAAAATGAACTTTTTAACTGACAGTTAACTTCCAGAGACACTAACTACCCAACTGAGACAATGATTACTATTTGAAAAAACCCAACCCTCAACACCTCAGCATACACTTGTACAGCCAGTGAGGTAGTGTTCCCTATTCTAAAACGGCATATACACTGATTCGAAGTGCAATGCACTTAATCAAAAGTTCACATTATCTCTGGTTTTGAAGTGACAGTATTGCTTTCAGGAGAACCATCAATTTAGTGAAATAAAACTAAGATCAAACAACGCAAATCTGTAAAAGTTTGTATAACGAGTATTATTAGTTCAAAGCAAATAGTGATTTTTTTAAAATACATGTAGATATTGAAGTTTATCAAAACAGCATATTTAAGAAAGGAAAAAAATGGTAAAGTTTGACACATACCTCCTTTAGTGGTATCATTCTGTGCCTGGATACCATGATGCAATGAATTGTGGATGGCAGAAAGCAAGTCAGCTGCCTGAGTCATTAGTTTCTGAGCTTCTGCAACCGCACTCGTCTGAAAGGCAGGTAACAGTTATTCACATTATGAACCAACATATTTTGACTACAGAATTAATGCTAGTATCAGGAAAAAGAGTATTAGGATTCTAATGCCTGTACACAACCAGTTCTAAAAAAAAAATACCTAACAGATTTTTGTGCAATAAAGTGTTCTTTATATTTTACATGTCTATACATACATTTAATACTGTATTTTTTGCTGTATAAGATAAGCCTTAACAATATTACAACTGAAAGTCTAGTATACACTACATGCAAGTCCTCTACTTTTGATTTTGGAGGAATGGAGGGGGTATGGTGGCAAAAACCCCACAAATCTCTTCTGTCAAATGAGGCAGAACTCCAAACTGCAAAGAGGAAAAAAATCTCCTGTCATTAGAAAATGCAGAATTCTTGAGAATATAGACAAAACATAACTTATCAACTGAAATGAAATCACTATATAACATTAGAAGATACCAGATGTCCATTAGAAATCTTGATTCATGATCTGCTGACATGCTGAATTTTCAGATGTCCTATGAATCTAAATCTGTTAGCAAACTCAGTACCATTTGAAATAGCTCTCTGTAAAATCTAAAATCTTGTTTTAAAGATACTGGACTAACAGTCCCTGATGGAACTTCAAATACTTGAAATCTCAAGTCAAATTGAAATTTGACTTCTTTTAGAAAAAAGGATATTTAAAACCCCCCTTGAAGATCTAATAGAAGCTGAACAAGATGTGTAGCTCTGCATAATACATGTTCACGTATTACAGCATCCACAAATCTACTAAAAGAATAAGCTGCTAAGCAGATCTAATTCAAATCAAAGTGGTCCATGATGTAAATAACTTACACTTTAAGTAATCAGACTTTAGTGACACTAAGATAATCTGATTTTGCACAGATCATTAACTCATAGCAGTTAACACAGACAGAATTTGGTTGTACATCAGTGTAGATCACTTCTGCGCCACAGTTTGATTTCTGATATAACTAACGGTTATACTCAGAACGCAATTGTTCTCAACCACTCAATCACTTTTTCCTCAACACTGAAGTCTATCAATGATACTTGCACTTGACTTTCAATTTAATCAAGATCTTTTAAACTGTACAGTATACAGCTGCTCCAACAGCAAAATATGTGGGAAAGACTCCATGCCACTTAAGCAAGAAACTTATTTCTTTATGAAAATGGAAATAACAATAAGCAATAGACAGATACCCCTTTACCCTAAAATGTGCAGTTCCTTCCCCCCTCAACAATTAGGAAAACTTATATTCAAAAAAGCAAGCAAATTGCATGGAAAGCTGTTATATTCCTCTTCTCAGACCAAAGAAGTCTAGATACAAATTCAATATCACATGGAAGGAAAAGCTAACAATTCTCTAGAGACGGACAAAACACTGTTCTATGCCAGGTAACTCCACAGAAGGGGACTGAACTTGAGAAAAAGTGTTTGCTCATGTGTTTGAAAAGAGTAATCCAAAACCCATAAATATTTTTCTTCAAGTGTTCTAGAATGAATATTCTGTCTCTCTGCAAGGCCATAATAATGTCAGCTACTAGCCTTCCCTGTGTTTTCTTTAAAAATTAATGAAAACTGAATGGTTGCCACTCTAAGGCCTTATCCAAGGCTGTACTTGCAGTAACATCAATTCAAATCTACAGAATCTACAGAATAATTGCTTGACCTTAGAGAATGAAAAATGAGTATTTCACAGGATCACAATGCAAACACAGAAACACCAAATGAATGTACCTCTTTTTTGGTAAACGCTATTAAAACAGTCAGTAGTATCCGGGTAAACTTGACTCTGCTGAACACAGCTAAACACTGTTGATGCTGTAATAAAAATATACTGCAAATTACTAAGCAATACACATTAAATCCTGAAACTTATTAAAAAAAAACTTTTATAGATTTATTGAAGTATGCTCTCTAGTCTTAGAAATATGGTATCTAGTATGATTCTGAAGAAAAGTTATAGAATTTATAGACGAAATCTGTACTGCTGTCAGAAAAGCACTAACACAAAAAATACTAAGATACTTCGGGTAAAGCACAACCACTGACTGTATAGCTATCTCCTATGCAAATGCCATTCAAATCTCAGCTTAAGTGAACAACCACAAATTATTAAACCAATTTTCTCTCCTTTTTGCTGAAGATCTAGTTAAAAGCAATTTCTGAAGAAAATAACACTACTGGGAAAGGAAACCCACACCTTCTAAATCAACCACATCAACTACATCAATTACCGCTTTTTCTGGAAGGAGCTGCACTGCTTTCACCTTCTCTTCCTACTTTCTCCCTTGACAGTGAGGCTGCCAGCAGCAGTAAAAGCTGCTGGGAAGGAACTCGGAGAAGAAGGTACAGGATAGGTAAGATCATCTACTTTGCTAATGGCTTTTTCTTGAGAGGTAGGTGCATAAATGGCAGAATTGTAGCATCACTATTCTGCCGTTGGGATCGATCCAGAACTCTACCCCTTCAAAGCATAAAAGCCTACCTGCTAGCCTAGGATTTGCTCAGGGCCATGTTTAAAGCACCTCAGATACGACAGTAGTAACAACACTGGTGACACACATTTCTCACAAGCTGTTAACTACTGATTAAAGTAATGATGTATTAATCCATGAAATCCAGGAAAAAAGTAAACAATTCATTACTTCAAGTTCAACTTCTGGATCTCTCTCTTCTCCTTGTCGACTTCGAGTGCTCTACAAAGAAAAGGAATGTCAAATAATGTATTAAAAATTGCAAAGAGAAGCTACTGATAAAATCCCTTTACCCTCTCCAGAACATCCATCTGTTAAATTACCCTAAAAATCAGTTCTCAAGTTCAAAACCTCTTAATATATAATCTGGGTACTTGAATGATCCAAGACTCTCCTATAGTAATGAGACCTATCTCAGTCTACTCTGCAAATAGGCAAGGAAATTTTATGAACATTTTATATTGTAAACTGTGGTAAAGGAAGATTAAGTGACTTCTTTAACATCATGTAGTATATCTGCATAAAAGCCAGAAGTTAAATACATACTTTCTGTGCCGCAGCCCAGTGTTATCTTCTACATCATGATTCCACCTATTACTAGTGAAGCAACTATTAAAGAGTTTAGAGAAGTCTGAAGGCTTCAGCATCTTTAGCTAGAAGGCAAACTACCAGCATGTTACACAAATAGTTATGGCAGTTCTTCAAAAAAATCCCACCACTTAATGACACAAAACCACCGCATTCTTCATAATAATCCAACTCCCTCCATGTCGTGGTTTAGCCCCAGTCAGCAACTCAGCACCACGCAGCCATTTCCCCCTCCCCCCGCAGTGGGGTGAGGAGGAGGAAAGCAAAGGGAAAAAAACCTAAAACTCATGGGTTGAGATAAGAACAGTTTAATAACTAAACTAAAATATAATACTAACAATAGTAATAATGAAATATAATAATAATAGTAATGAAAAGGAATGCAACAAAAAAAAAAGGGGGGGGGGGGAACCAGTGATGCACAATGCAATTGCTCACCACACGCTGACCGATGCCCAGTTAGTTCCCGAACCGCGATCCGCGCCTCCCGGCCAACTCCCCCCTGTTTATATACTGGGCATGACGTTCCATGGTATGGAATACCCCTTTGGCTAGTTCAGGTCAGCTGCCCCGGCTATGCTCCCTCCCAGCTTCTTGCACACCTGCTTGCTGGCAGAGCATGGGAGACTGAAAAATCCTTGGCTTAAGATAAGCGCTACTTAGCAACAACTAAAACATCAGCGTGTTATCAACAGTATTCTCACACTAAATCCAAAACCCAGCACTGTACCAGCTACTAAAAAGAAAGTTAACTCTGTCCCAGCCGAAACCAGGACACTCCACCAAACCTATGTTAAGTACATCTGAAGTATAATTTACAAGGCAAATGTGAGAAAAATACCTTCACTCGTCTTTGCATGTCATCTTCTACATCTTTTAGCATACCTGGAAAAGTCACAGTACAATTAAAAGCTGAGAAGCGTTCCCAGGTACACCTACACCACTGATGGGAAAAAAGTTTTGAGGGGAAATCAACTTTTGAAGTGCTTTACATACCCATTAGCCAAAGACCAGACAAAAAATATTCTTGTGAGGGATGGCGGGGATGTCTTGCAACAATAGATAAATCAGAGTATAGACTGACTGATACAAAGCTAAAGTGTTCACAAATTTTCTAAAAATAAATCAATGGAAAGCTCAAGTATGTATCAAAAACAGTGCATCAAAAGTCTAACATACATACTTTTGTATGTACCTAATAACATACGTATGCATAGCTTTAGAACTACTAGATTGTTTTTTCCTCAAAAGCAATCTCTTTAGATCACAACAAATTGCGAGACAGAGAAGCAGAATTCAAGCAGTGCACTTTCCAAAGCTTTGCATCTATCTCAGTCCTGGATGAGCTCATGCCCAGCCACTTGGTTGGCACATCTAAAAGCACTTCTTCCATTTCTCAGGCATTTAACAAATAAACAGCTGAACCTTTTCTTCAAGGAAAAATAATTTGACCTGTCTTTTTACCAAGCCACCAATTTTCACAAGACTAATAAAAAAACTTAACATCTGAGATTCCTACCAATTCATTAGGTTTGGTTGAGAGTAACCAACACGCTCAAAAGGGAAAGAGACTGACGGACAGATACACAGAAGCACAAACTGTACCTGTAACTCTAAGATCTGTCACACTGTTGGCCATTTTAAATCCATAAGTCATCGACTGGAAATCCTCCTAAAAAATAAAAATCAGAGAAGTAATATGTAGTGAAATATAAACAGTAGTAGTTACATTTTCAAGTTGGGGTTTGGGGTTTTCTTTTTGTTTGTTTTGGTTTTTTGGGGTTGTTTTCTTGTTGTGTTTTGTTGGGGGCTTTTTTGGTTTTGCGGTGTTTTTGTTTAACACCAAGTATAAAAGTCTGATTTTATTCTGCACAGCTGAATACACCCATGGCTTGGGTGACTTTCCGGATGAAATCCAGCTTGGGGTAATTATTTTCTGCATAAATCCTTAATACCAGTATGCCCTTCATATTTTCATCAAGTGCCACCCTATCAAAATGTTGCAAGAACTATGGATGCAAAGTACTATTTAATCAATTTTAGATACAGTCAGTAAGAAGTGACTTGTCCAAGCTCAGAGGAAACAAAAATTGCTCTGAGCACCGAAATCCAGACTCTGATTCCATTGCTAAATGGACATTTCAGATAAAAGACAATCATGGTTATCTAAAGTTGAAAAATAAAAAATTAAACAGGAAGAAAACCACAAGTAAAACTGATTTCAAATGGTTAGCCACAAGACTTGCACTGCTTCTTGAGTGAAATATTTATGTGACTCCAATACTCAAGCAAAATACAGAAAAGAGCATGAAATACCTTCACTGAAGAAAACTGCATTTTAAAGAGATCAAGTCTAATACTTCTAGGAGGATGAACTGCTGCTCCTACAGTATCCTCGAATCAAACAGGCATAAATTTCTCTGATACACTGTTTTATTTGCATTATGGAGCCTATGTATAATGTTACATATTTAACCGTAGGAGATACTGAAACACATACCTCCTCAAAAACAGCTGCTTTGTTAACTTTTTCTCTGGCAATATCACAGATTTTTAGGATCCCTAGAGCAAAAGCCTTCATAGCAGGATCTTCTATGAAGTCTGGATTATGAATATAAAGGCAAGTGAATACCGTCTGTGCCAAGGAATGTCCCTCTAACCATGTTATCTAGGGAAAAGAAAATTAAATGTTTTACTCATGACAGCCAAGTCTTCATTTTTATATCCACTCTTTTTCCATCTTACTGTGCTTCAGTGAGTCGTTAAGGAAGTCCCTATCACGGCAACCTACCATCTAGCAAACAAGGGCAAAAGAAGGTCTCTCAACCTTTAACCTTTGTCCATCTGCTGGCTGTGGCAGGCAGTAAGTTACTAAACCCTATAACACTATCAAATTCTGGTGTTGGATAAACCTCTTCCACAAAGTTCAGGTCTAATCTCTGTAACTTAGACATGACATTAAGTTAAGAGACCATCAGATTTATAAGCTTCCTCTATATAAATACTGAATGAAAAATGCAAGTGGCTATGAAACAACTCAGCAATATTCTGAATGTTCTCTTCTACAACTTATAGCTTCTTTTCACGATCCCCTCTCTCTACTACTTTCATGCTGCTTTAAGCTACAGGAAAAGCTTCAGTAATTTAAACCATTATTTCTACCTTGAAATAGCATAAAACACAGTAGTATCAGATTTTTAGTATGACCACTGTCCCTCTTCAAAAAGAAGTCAGTATGTGGCAGGGGGAGGGAGAAGACGAATTATGTTACACCATATCAAATACACAGTGACCTTTACATGTCTTTTTGGACTAAACTAATTTGAAATGTTGTTTTAAAAACCAAAGTAGTTTTATTGATGTCATTTTAAAGAGCAACTGAAAATAATTTGTACTATTTACTGAGGAAATTAAGACACAGAGAAAAAAAATCACAATTAACAAATAACTGATAATTCATTTATTTCCTTTCTCAATGGCTTTAGGCATTTTCTTTTCTTTCTTCAAAATGCCGCTGTAAGCTCAGTCAATATTGGCTGTACAGAAATGAGCAACAGAGTTCTGTAGGTTACTGCACACTCACTTTCCAACACAGTCAAACACCAATACACAGCAGGTAGTCAGATATCATACGTTTAAAACCCACAAATTACAAAACCTTTTCACATTATTCAAAATGCTACCAGTTCTCTTCCACAATGATTTCTTATAATAAAAAATCCAAATATCAAAATTATACCTCTTATAATAGTCAATGCAAACATCTAAATGGAAATTAAAATACTAAGTATGTATTTTCTGCTTGGTGAGTCTTTTTTCTTGAGTTCTACTGTTTTTTCTTTTTTTAAACTCGATTAAAGGATTATATTTTCAAAGCAAAAACATCTAACATTAAGAGCAGAGAAATGCTTACCAAACAACAAAAACATGTATCCATTATTCCTACCAGCTCAGGTGAAGTGAGATCCTTTATTTTAATGGTGCCATCCTTAGAAAACAAAGAAAGAAAAAAATCTAAAGACTATGGAAGCCTACAGGCAAAATACAACTTATTATTTGTACATCAAAAAAGAAAATTACAATTTGGTTAAGACTTCAGAATATTTTTATACCGCTAGCTTTATTGATCAGCTTCATAATGTGCCTCAAATTCTGAAAAACTTCGCTTTCCCATCGTGTTCAACACTAACCAAACATACAGCTATTCAAACAGAAAGCTAAAATAAAATTTCTGACTTCTGAGTAGCCAATAAAAGTTTAAAACCAGTTAACTGTCAACACTTAAATCACAAAACAGTACATAAAATCACAATAAAGATTGAACAAGGAATAATATGCAGGACCCATTCTTTGAAGACTGCTTTTTACACTGCAGATACTTGTAGAGTTTTACTGCCTTCAAGGTCAGGACCAAGAAGGCAGCAACCCTACTTCTTTCATTTTATTTGTCCAATGTATGCAATTCTGCATACATTCTATGTGACCTAGACGGCCAATATTTTACACAGAGTTCTCTAAGTCCAGTCAAAACAAGGTCCACAGTAAAAAATACCTTTTCCTTTGTGAGTGCATTATTTTTTCCAAAGTAACAGAAAGTCTTTCAACCTCCGTCCACCAATTTATCTTGACCACGCAGCAAAAGTGAATCATTAGTGTCAATGTTGTTAAATTAGCCAGCATCTGTTCCGTGCTAATAAACTGAGAGTCTCATAAAGTGTTAATTTCCAGCTTTTGTAAGGAAGCTGGCTTCCATTCAGCTTAAAGAGGGACTAACCAATACATCTTCATATAAAAGACACATTTTGGGGAAGCACAGGGTGACTTGCAAAACCATTTCTGAAATGTATTTATTTGAGGTATCAATACCCAACAATTTCACAGTACTTTTCACTGGAAGAGTTGTGGAAGAGTTAGCATCATTGTGATATTGTAGGTAACAAAACAGGTAAACATCAGAAGCTATTTCTTAGTTAACTATCCAAAATAAAAACGAAAAAATCAATTTTAAGTAAAGATTGAAAACATTAATTATGTTGAATTGTGCTTAACTGCAATTTGATAAAACTATATCACACTTTTACAGACAGCGTAGGCAAAACCAGAAAAGTCACACGAACCTTAATCGCTTGCTCGAAGTTAAGAACCTTTCTATTAACTTGGTTTCCAATCATACCAGCATCCATCTTGGGATCCATCATTTCAATGGCAGACATGGCTTCAAAAAGACCAAAACTAAGAAAACCAATAAAAAAAAGTTCTGAATGTAATTATTTTATACAAAACAGTTGTCACAAACGAATGTTAAAGAATATACGATGACAAACTGAGTACACTGTATTCTGACTACAGACAATAAGGTATTCTGACTACAGACAATAAGGTAAGGTAATTACTACTGATCTTCAGAGATCATGGTTTTCAGGAATTTGAGGATCTCTCAACAAGTAAGAAAATAGATGCCCAAAAGTAAAAGAAAACTTTTAGCCTTTTTTTAAAGCTGAAGAACACTCCTGAGCCAAATATCCCATTACTAAATCTATGCACACTTGTTTCTATACACCTCATAATGACATAGCATCTTTTTAAAGATCACATAACATAATAAACTGATATTAACTGAACAAGCTGTTCTTTATTATGCCACATCCAAAACCCCAGCTAAGATATGTCCCCCACAAACTAATGACAATATACATGACACAGACTGACAATAATATACACTGAATATACCAACTTTGTTTAAAACGGGCATGTTAAGAAAACTGACACAAAAAACCCCACCATGTGACAATGGATCACTTGTAGTCAGGGCATAAAAGCTTGCAGGAGAACCACACTCACATGGTTTAACCCCAGCCAGCAGCTAAGCACCACGCAGCTGCTCCCTTACTGCCCGCCCCGTTCCCAGTGGGATGGGGAGGAGAATTGGGAAAGAAGGTAAAACTCATGGGTTGAGATAAGAACAGTTTAATAACTACAGTAAAATATAATACTAACAACAATAATAATGAAATATAATAATAATAATAGTTGTAATGAAAAGGAACATACCAAAAAAAAAAAAAAAAGAGGGAAAACAAGGGAAAAAAACAGCAATGCACAATGCAATTGCTCACCACCCGCTGACCGATGCCCAAGCAGCGATCCACCCCTCCCAGCCAACTCCCCCCCGTTTATATACTGGGCATGACTTTCCATGGTATGGAATATCCCTTTGGCTAGTTCAGGTCAGCTGTCCTGGCTATGCTCCCTCCCAGCTTCTTGCACACCTGCTTGCTGGCAGAGCATGGGAAACTGAAAAAATCCTTAAGATAAGTGCTACTTAGCACCAACTAAAACATCAGTGTGTTATCAACATTATTCTCACACTAAATCCAAAACACAGCACTGTACCAGCTACTAAGAAGAGAATTAACACTATCCCAGCTGAAACCAAGACACACACCAGATGATGACTGGCCTACAGAAGAAGGGATATAGTGCCTCACCTTTGGTACATGTAATATTCATCAGAACTGCTGCACAAGCCTTTATTATATAAAAAAGGTTATTGCGTGTGGCACATTCTAATTCTGAAAAGCATATTTGCTCTGAAATGCTCTTATGTATAAAATTGTACCTCAAAAATGTGCTTTGATTCTACTGAGTAACTAGTTGGTGACATCCTTGCACACGTTTT
Organism: Gymnogyps californianus; assembly: GCF_018139145.2. NCBI lineage: Eukaryota > Metazoa > Chordata > Aves > Accipitriformes > Cathartidae > Gymnogyps > Gymnogyps californianus. The sequence continues at coordinate 40,485,572 of NC_059500.1, forward strand.
CAGAAGGTTTGCATTTAACAGTGTGCTTCTGTTTTCTAAGCTATTAGTCTTAAATAAGCACTCTTTTCTTTATGCAAGTGAAGAGACTCATGTGGCCAAACAATTTACTTTTATCTTTAAAATACTTTAATCTCACGTCATTCTTTAATGAATTCAGCAAGATTTTAGCACATGCTTTTTTTTGAAATGTATTTTTTATTAATCTCTAGAGTTCTCAGTTTCTGTTTTGGCATATCATTTAGGAGTTATGTTAAAGCACATGGATTGTTTATCCTAAACTTATTAGTGACATTTGAGGCAACCAAATTTAAAATCTTAAACTCTTTTTTTATAAAAGCATGTCCACATAAAATAGTTCAGTAGGTTCAGTAGTGTCACCACCACTGATCATAAGATGTGCTATAAACTTCTAAACTACATTGATTAACTGAAAATGTAATGTTATACTGGCACCATGAGAAATGTTCAGCATTCATACAGGTGCATCATATACATACTACCGAGGACGACTGATATTCTGAATACTTCAACTATTTTGTTTGAAGTAAAAGTTTAAAAAAGCTTAGTTGATACTGTGTGACTTGCTTATTAGTAAACATGAACCTATTTGCATTAATCCTATCTGAAAACCAGAACTATCCCACAGGCATACTTACAGCTTGTCATGAAGCAGTTCTCCTAACTTCAGTTCTACAAAGGAACAGAACATGATAACAATTACAATCATCCTTCTCGCGCAACTTTTCCAGGATAGTCTTGTCACCAAACTGTCTTATGCTAAGAGAGAACAAGGTGTGGGAAGCAGGGCAGACATTTCTACTCCACCTTCATTTGCTTTTACTTACAAAGCACTTTCAAGACTGAAAGGCTAAAAACCCCCAGTTGTTCACACACTTTCCTCATCCCTCTCTGTTATTCCAACAGTTAAAGGGGTTTTAGAATTACCAAATAGTAGCATCTGAATAGCCGGGAACACAGGACAGCAGTTTTCTGTGCTCCTTTATGCAGATGTCTAATTTTTTCCAGAGGAGTTTACTGAAAGGCTTGCTTTTCCTCATTACTTTTAATGAAGCCTTTAGATGTATTTGATGGGTACACAAACAGTCTATCACTAATATATAGGAATTATTTGATGGTATAAGTAAATTGTGTTTATCATTATGTAATATTGTGTGTGGTAAGTTGCAGTTTTGTATTTATTCTTCCCTAATGTCATCATAAAGTCAGTTGAAAAAATAAAGTCACTGTCACGGTAAACTAGCACTAATATCTAATAACAAAAAAGGCACTGTTTAAATGGAAGCAACTGCTTCCCCGTGACTGGGATGCATTGCATCTCCTCAGAAGCTCAGCCTTGAGGCACTGATCAATTAAATTAATAAATCACTGGAGCCTATACATCCAAAAATATACACGAAAAAACAGAGTGTTGATCCTGCATGGATGAATGAGGCTTCCATTTGGCAGAAGAGATAGGAAGACATCTTTGCAAAGAAAAAAAGCAGGTGCAAAAATCCGTAAGACCAAAAAACATGACTTAGAAAAAGATATTCATGTAATCTGGAAGAGGAAGCAAGGTGAGGTTCTTCTGATATTTCCACCCTCACAGTTAAGTTAAACACAGGGAAACATAGAATCAAGGTAGTCCATTCATCTGGAGCTTGAACCTGGGTCAAACTATTGCTTAAAACACCTCAAAGAACTATGCTTTGTCCTCCAAAGGATGCCAAGTTTTCCCAGAACACAAGCAGTACAACTCACCTCTACAAGCTTCTTCAAAATCCTGGGTTATATCTATCCAGCTTGTGTTACTCTTTTCCATCTTGTCAGGCATACCGAGTTCCCATCCTGAATCATCATCTTCTACCGAAGCTTTCATAACCATGATACTGCACCTTTAAATCCGTATCAGAGACGCTGCACATTATGCACAAATTAGAGAACGTGCTTCATGGGAGTAATTTTTTTTTTCTTTTCAAGAAACAGGTGAGAAAGGGAGACTAGCTAACCTGATTTCATTTAAACAGCTACCATTATACAAAACCAGCCCAAAAAACTTATTAATAAAAATTCTTTTTAAAAAATGTTTTCTTATTCACTGTTTCTCTACAACTAGCTTGTAGGCTATGAAACCTCAAAAACTAAGGACACCAAAAATTTAGCAGTACAGAGCCATAATAAAGTGTGTACTGTTAAACTGGAAATAAAAGTGGAAACAATGTCAAGAAATTCTCTCTTACAGCAGATGCAGATCTCACAAATTTTTTTTCTGTTGTTTTACACTATTAGAAATACACGTCTTCCCACTGCTCTGTGAAAGGAATTAAAAGGAGGGAACTGTAAAACTGACCACACACAAGTTTGTTATTTGTACAAAGTGTATCCAAACAAGCTTGTGAAAATGGGCATATTTCCTCTGACTTATTCAGCAGAAAGTAATATCAAGATTACCGCAGCAGTGTTAAGCAACTTCAGACTGGAATATAATTTTTAAACTTCACCGACTAGTTATTTCGAACTGTTTTTGTGCTTACGCAATCTCATGATACGCAGGGCAGCCCTGAACAATTTTACGTTTTGCCAGTCAGTCTGCCTTTGAGACACCCGCAATGCTAAATCTCCCCTTATCTAGTCGGAGATCTTGCAAGAGACACCTACGAGCCCGGCGAGCTCTAAACAGCTTAATCAAAGCCGCCATGGAAGCTTTAAACAAAAGCCCCCGTAACATGAGACCTCCCAGGCATCGGCAATTAACAAAAACAAAGGGCCGGGGGGGGATCAAACGGATTTTGAAAACTAGTCCAGGAGCCCCTTCGCCCAAGCAATGCTCAGCTTCCCTTCGCCCCCGTCAGTATGTCACTAGTTCTCAAGCGACCGCAGGGGCTGCCAGGCTCAGCGGGCTGGGATGAGGAAATACGTCGGAAACTAATTAAACCAAATGGAAACCACGCTTCAGTTTCAGACACGAACGCCAGCACAGCCAGACCCTCCCGGGCTCTCCTCTTCCCGCAGGTCACCGGGCCCCAAACCCGGCGCTGCCTCGACCCCGGCCGCCCCGCAGCTCACCGGGCCCTGCTAAGGCACGGGGCCGGCGGGCAGCCTAACTCCCGCCGGGCCGACCGAGCACGGCGAGCGGCCGCTCGCTGACAGGCCGGGTGGCTCCTCCGCCCCGCCGCAGGGGAGGGGCCAGCGCGGCGCCCGCCCGCCCCGCCGCGGGGCACCGGCACAGGCGCTGCGGCCGCCCGCCCGGCCGCCCGCCACCGAGGACTCCCTCCCTCCCGCCCTCAGCGGTGCTGGCTCTGCCTGGCGCCCCGGCGAGGCGGGGCGGGAGGCAGTCGCGCTGCCCGCAGCGGCGGCACGCCACACGCCACCCGCCTCCCCGCGCGGGGCAGGGGGCCCTCACCCGCCGCGTCCCGCGCCGCCGGCCCGCTCCCTCCTGCCCGCCGAGCCTGCCTAGGCCGCCGCCGCCGCCGCCGCCGCGCACGCGCAGACCTGCCGCCGCCGCCAGCCCGCGAACCCGGCCCCAGGGTCCCGGCGCAGGCGCGCACACGCGCCGCAGGGCTCCGCCGCGCCCCTCCCCCCCCCGCAGATGCGCACGCGCGTGCCACCGCTAACGGGGCGGGGCGAGAAGCGGGGACCAGCGGGAGAAAGGCAGGTGGCGGCGGCGGCGCCGCTCGGCGGCCGCTGGGCGCGCGGGCAGCCGTTGCGTCCGCGCCGTAGTCTGAGGGAGTGGGCCGGCTGAGCCGGGTGCGGCAGCGAAGGCTCCGCCGAGCTCGCTGCCGGTGAGCGTGCCCTGAGCCCCCCGTTGTGCGGGAGAGGCGGGGGGGAGTCCCTGGGGGAGCGGCGGGAGTCCCTCTCCGCAGAGCAGGGGCCCGAGTACGCCTGGCTCGGGCTGGGAGGAAGAAGACTGAGGAGGGGTCTGAGGCCTGGCGGCATGTGGAGGCCGTGGCGCCACGGGCGGCGGGACCCTGCCGCTTAGCGAGGGCGGAGAGCCTCCGTCTCTAGGTCTGTCTCAAAAGGTGTCGGCGAACCGCTGCTAGCGGCGGCCCGGCTCCGCCTCTGCAGGCATCTGTGGTGCCCGCTCTCAGTCCAGTCCCTGGCGCCTTCCGCTGCCCGCCGGCTGGTCGTGCCCTGGCGCGAATCAGAGCTTGGTGAAGGTGCAGTGCTGACTGCTGGGTTTTGGGGGTCGTCGGCTCAGCGGGCAGCGCGATGCAGCCATGCGGCTTGTTCTGGCAGTTTGCCGAATTTGAATTGCCGGATTGGAAGCAGACTTGAGGCGATTTTTTTTTTTTCTGTGTTAGCTGTTACCTCCCCTTCCTTTTGCCCTCTCCGTTTTAATGAAAGGTATCGGCTAGAGATTACGTAACTGTGTTTCTCTGCAGAGTTTACTCAGCTGTGCTGATCATCTCTTTTGTCGGGGGGAAACCAGCTGACATGTCTAAGGGAACTACATTTTTAGAGCCATTTACAGCGGATTTGATCTTTATTATTTTTTTCAAAATGCACAAACTGAATGCTTCTAGTGTTTCTGGCAAAGATCACCAGTGTAAAAGACAGTGACTAATGTACTTTACTAACCAAATAGAGGCGAGCTTAAGTAGATTTTGCCTCCAAGGTTGTGAGGAAGGAGTTAGATTTTAAAATGAAAACGCTAACTTCAGCCATCACCCTTTCTATTCAATGTGCTCAAAGTACAGAGCATTTGTACTTGGAGGAAAGCAAGAGGAGAAAATGCATTGTGAGCTCCTGTTAAACCAATGACAGCACCTACTTTATCTGAGAGAATTGTCTTTAGTTCAATGGCTGTTGAAATGACTGGTGGTTCACAGCTGCGCTGTACTTATACTCTATATAATAGGCATCTTAAGGTTATGGTGGCAAAGAGCTGATCATTATTATTGAACCTGATGGTGGTTAAAACATCTGTAAATGAAAGCTGGTTGTATCTTCTTTGATATAGAAAGCAGTGATACCTGGACCAGCACTCTGCTCTGTAGAAAGACAGATTTTCTGGGGAATTCCATTTTTAATTTCAAGAGAGAAGGGCTGTAGCCCATATAATAATCTCTAATAATCGTTTAGCTATGAAATTAACACCCCCCCCCAACATTTAATGAAAATTAGTTTCTGAAAAGGTAGTATGTTTGAAATTTGTCACAGATGCTTCTGTTAGCAAATACCTATTTGTGTTTCTGCACAGACTGAATGGTAGTAATTACGAGCTGGTTTTTGTGAAGTAATCGTGGTGATCTCAGTCCAGTTCTCAGTAGACCAATGGATGCATCATAACTAACTGTAAGCAATTATCACTTCTCTTGGCAAAAATACCAGGCATTAAAAATGAACAGCAGTTGGTTGTGTGTGTGTGAAATGACGGTAGCAGTTTAAAAAGTTAACGTATGTTCACTGCAGTAATCCCTAAGCTGAGATGCTTTGTTTCGAGAACATCAAAGCACTTTAACCTGATATGATACAATGAAGTGCATTGGTAGAGCGCTGTGAAGGGCTGATCTAACTTCTGGTATATGTGATACTCGCATGGGAAGATCCAGAGAAATAAAATCACTTTTTACTTATTTTTAGGTTACACACACACACAATTATTTTTTGGGGGGATAGATTACAAAAGTTACTAGTATTTAAAATGCCTTGGTGTTTAATACAAAAGTATCCTTCTTTTTCTTAGTCAAGCACATACATGTAGGATCCACAAGGTAGTCCTCAATGTTAAGCAAAACAGAAAAGCAACCTCCAGATAATTCTTGGTGGTTGTGTCCAGAACATGTTGTGTGCTTCTCTCTTGGTGAAGTGGGAGTAGATTAAATGTATGAGGAACTTGCTTCAGTGTTAATTATGGAGTACCTTTGTTCCTGTAATACAGTCAGAACACATCATCATAGACTTGACTTAAATAGGCTGCTTTATTTAAGAAAACTTCAGCTAACCGTGTACCAGTTTAGGGTGTAGTCAGTTGACTACCTGCTATTTTTGTCTTTCCAAAATGATGTTACATTAATTTTGAAGGTACTGATGTATTTTGTATGAGTTTGTAATATAGAGTGCCTATTTTTGCACTGCAGAAACTCATACTAAAGCATTATGAATTTTTTAAGGTTACTTAAGAGGAGAAATGAGCAAACTTGCCCTCTACTGTTCAGCTTAAGAAAAAAAAATCCTGTAAAAGGAATTTTGACCAGCATGAGCAAAAAGGCATCTGCAGTGTTTGAAGTACTGTGTGCACAAAGGTCAATTAAATCAAATGCAAAAACATAATTTACCAATAAGTTTTGTCTCTTTATAATGTATTCTCCTCATGCTCTGGATGCTATTTGTGAAACATGCTAAATAAATGGAAGCAGATTTAAGAGGTAAGTCTCCTTTGTTCGCTCTAAGGATCAAGAATCTTAAGTGCGTAGAGTTACATATTGACCTGTTTGTACAAAATTGTATCGTTTGTTTATCATTTTCTGAATAACACAGAGAACCCTCCTCTCCCTCCGGAAGTTTCTTAAGTCCATTGTGGGAAAAGAGGTCACCTGCTGCAAGTTACTTTCAGTTAGCTTTCCACCAAGAAGTAGGTATCTCATAGTCATTTTTGAAGATTATTCTTTACCTTTTGCCTTGCTTAATGTATGGCTGATTTTTCAGGAACTTAATATTGCTTTGGATGCCCTTGTTAATGGAAGTAATTGGTGCAGGGAGAAAAGGAAAATGGAGATATGTGAAAGTATGCAAATACTTTCATAAGTAGAAAGAAGGTGACCTTCAGCTGGGCCAAAGGCTATTTTAATTCTTGCTGTTCTTTAATGTGCCTATATATGAAGGAATTTACCACAGGCTATTCCAGATTAACAGCCTGTTTAAAAACAAAACAAAACAACCTGAAAAACTGCCCCAGTTTGCTGTTTCATAGTACTTAGCTGACAGCTTTGTCCTAATATAAGCTGTCAAAATCTGGTGCACTGATACAACTAAAAATACCTATGATAGTAGTCGGGATATGAAGAAGTAGCAACATATTGCCCTCAGTGCACAAATCAAATGATATGCATAAATTCTTTTTTTCTTTTTTAAACTGTGAGTATGGAGGTTCTTGTCTGACTGAAAGATACGAGATTCACTCTTGGTTTTGGTTGGGATATCCCTTGTATATAAATTAAATGTGATTGTCAGTAGGCGTACGGAAAAAAGTGGCTGACTTGGTATGAGCCTTTGAAACATGGTGCATCACTTTTGAAATTTGTCCTCTTCCGGCCCTGAAAAACAACACCCACTCCTTCCCACCCCCAATCCCCAGAACACTTAGATGAAAATATCCACCAGGGTGCAAATCTATACATTCTGAGTTACTCTGTGCAAAGAATATTGATGGGTTATTTCATTTGTAGTATTACAAAAGCAAGAGCAGCTGAATGAATCACAGATGTGAAGTTGAACTGAAATGCTTTTGTATGCATTGAAATACACACGTAACAGAGCACAAAAGATCATCTCAAAGGTGAAAAAGAACAGAGGCTATGTTGGAAAACTACCAAGTGTTCTAATGGTTAGGGAGGAATGACATATACAGAGATAAAGAGCCAAAAACAAATTCTCCAGTGTGTATGTAAAGACAAGTGTTGGCTTTCAAATGAGGGAGTGATTGTTTTTCAGAGTTAAGGAGAGCTGGTAGCTGTGTTCATTATCTGGAACTGACTGGATATGTTCAATGCATAGGCGTATAGAAACAGGCAAGGCAGATTTAACTAGTACAGGTTAAGATTTAATAGGAAACAATGAGTAGCCAGGTGATAATTACAAAAGAAGACGATAGGATCTAATAACGCTTACGCATTCCTACCCATTGAAGTATTTTGAAGGGCTTTTTCTTATTCTCCTTGCTTTTCCTGCCCCCAGAGGGGATAACCCTCTGGTGATTATATTAGCTGTACGGTCTGGTCCTAGAAGTCATACTGTACTGCTTGCATAGTAGTAAATGTTGATTTAACAGACTACAAATATGCAGTTGGGAGTGGGGAGCCTGTCTTTGTCTGAAAACTTGGGTCTCTGCATAAACATCAGCAATCTGTTGCTCGATTCATTGCTTGTATTGCCTTATCAAAAATACTAAATGAATGCAGTGTGATTTGTGTAGACACATAAGCTGCGTTTTTAGCTTATGATGCTGGACACCTCTAATGTCCTTGCCTTTCCATATTGTGTGTAGATTGACATATATTTGTTAATTTTTTTCTAAGTGCTTGGATTGTCCCATTAAGAAGTATATTCCTATGACTGAATTTCATACAAATACCAAAATCAGAGACTTGATTTTGTGTGGAACCGGTTCTGCTCCACAAGGCAGTAGTACTGTTGCTGCTGTTTTCAGAGAAGAGTGCCTGGCTCCCCATCAAGCTTTCATTTAATGGCAGTGTAATTTGCCATGACCTTATTTTCAGAACACCACAGATTTATGATTTTCTCTGGCTAAATAAACTGTTAATTGTTTGCAATAGTCTTGTGCACCAGTTTTCAAGATTTTACTTGAAATGTTGTAAAATTTTGTGAAGTTGGAAGAATAATGAACCATTATATTAACTTCATAGCATCAGATAAATGTTTAGAATTGTATTCTGTTTAATGTGATTTTTATGTATATCTTTACAAAAGATTCAATGGATAAACTATTCACTTTTGCACGCAGTTCAAAAACAAACAAAGCTAGGGCAGATTCCTGCAGTCTCATATAAGTAAACTGCATCTGAATCGGTGAGAATTATTATGTACATAACAGCAGTGGCCTGCTATTGCATTTGTACACCAGAGTGAAGTTTTCTAAAGGTAAACTTGTTCTCTGTAGAAATAAATCCTAAACTTGGAATCACTTTATCTGCCAAAAAAAAAAAAAAAATCTAGGTTCAAGCAATTGTGTCGGGTTGACCCTGGCCAGATGCCAGGTGCCCACCAAAGCTGCTCGATCACTCCCTCTCCTCAGCTGGACAGGGGGGAGAAAATAAAACGAAAGGCTCGTAGGGTCGAGATAAGGACAGGGAGATCATTTCACCAATTACCGTCATGGGCAAAACAGACTCGACTTGGGGAAAAATTAGTTTAATTTATTGCTAGTCAAATCAGAGCAGGATAATGAGAAATAAAACCAAATCTTAAAACACCCTCCCCCCACCCCTCCCTTCTTCCCAGGCTTAACTTTACTCCTGATTTTCTCTACCTCCTCCCCGCCCCAAGCAGCGCAGGGGGATGGGGAATGGGGGTTTGGGTCAGTTCATCACATGTTGTTTCTGCCGCTCCTTCCTCCTCAGGGGGAGAAGGACTCACTCTTCCCCTGCTCCAGCGTGGGGTCCCTCCCACGGGAGACAGTCCTTCACGAACTTCTCCAACGTGAGTCCTTCCCACGGGCTACAGTTCTTCACGAACTGCTCCAGCGTGGGTCCCATCCACGGGGTGCAGTCCTTCAGGAACAGACTGCTCCAGCCTGGGTCCCCCGCGGGGTCACAAGTCCTGCCAGCAAACCTGCTTCAGCATGGGCTCCTCTCTCCATGGGGCCACGGGTCCTGCCAGGAGCCTACTCCAGCGCGGGCTTCCCACGGGGTCACAGCGTCCTTCGTGCATCCACCTGCTCCGGCGTGGGGTCCTCCACGGGCTGCAGGTGGATATCTGCTCCACCATTAACCTCCATGGGCTGCAGGGGGACAGCCTGCCTCACCATGGTCTTCACCACGGGCTGCAGGGGAATCTCTCTGCTCCGGTGCCTGGAGCACCGCCTCCCCCTCCTTCTTCACTGACCTTGGTGTCTGCGGAGTTGTTCCTCTCACATCTTCTCACTCCGCTCTCTCTGGCTGCAACTGCAACTCCCCTGTAACTTCTTTTCGCTTTCTTAAATATGTTATCCCAGAGGCGCTACCACTGTTGCTGATGGGCTCGGCCTTGGCCAGCGGCGGGTCCATCCTGGAACCCGCTGGCATTAACTTTATCGGACATAGGGGAAGCTTCTAGCAGCTTCTCACAGAAGCCACCCCTGTAGCCCCCCTGCTACCGAAACCGTGCCACGCAAACCCAATACAGCAATCAATGACCTTTAACTTCCCATAAACAGATGTTTTGCTAGTAAAAATAGGAGTTCTGCACAGAACAATCTTTTGGGTAAAATAATTAAGATAAATGCAGCCCCCCCCCCCCGAAAACTTATATCTTCTGCATTCTTTGTTTACATTAACAGTGAGAAAATTCAATGGGTTTCAGTAACTGATACGAGTATTTGTATTAGGCATGTTACTATCACTCATTTTTTCTTAAGTGAAATTACTCTTTTTGCCAGTCTTAAATTAATTGGATCTGCTGCTCTGTCCTCTTTCTTCAGTAGAGAATTCTCATATTTTTAACCGATTTATTTTTGTCATGTGCCAGGACACATACAGAGCTGTTCAAAAACATTTGTTGCTTAACTAAAGTGAACTGACTTTGAGTTCAGCTTTAAAAAATTTGAGGGATTTTTATCTACACCCCCCTTATTTGCTCTTTACTTGCCAGAGCCTGCCTGACACTATTTTTGTCTTTGCCTGACTCATACTTGAGTTTATTCCTCGTCTTCTGCTTTGCTTTAGACAGAGTTATGCATTGAAAATAATTCCATGAATAGAACTTCACAGAAAACTTGTAGCTGTACTGTTTGCTCTTTTAAGTATTCTCTCTTAATCGTTGTCCAATGTGACCGCTGTTAGGGAACAAGTGGGACTGTTCCTACCCGTTGCCAATGTGCTGGTAAATTCCTGCATTCTGATTATCTGCATTCTTCTCATTCACGCTAGATGACTGGAGAAACCTGTAAGGTAGGAGAGGGAGGAATCTCCTTCCAAATACGTGTGTATTTTCTGATGGTAACCCATAGGTTTACAAGTTTTAGAACCATAACTGATGTTGAGTTTTTTGCTGGAGAAAGACCAAGTGAATAATAAAATCAAGGACGACTGCTTATGTGCCTTAATCACTCCTATCCATTCATGTTAATATGGTGGGAAGGGGACTTAAGAAAACGTAATCAAGCATTTATGCATAAATTACATGATAATGGAATAAAGAATCTGTTATACCACTTTAAACTTGAATTAACTCCACCAAAACTCTAGTTGACTTCCCTGATTTAACGCGTAGAAATTGGCTGATGCTAGTTAGCTAGACACACTGTGTTTAATCAGACCCAGATAGAAGGACTGGTATCTCCCGTCTGTCATAGCTATGCAGAGGTAGTCCCCTACTCCTAACTTGTGCGGTTTCTGCTGACTTGCCAGTAAAGCGGCTTTGTTCTGTGTCCAGAAGGTATAGATGTGTATGTTCGCTGCACAGATCATCTGTGGACCGTTGCATGGATGATAAGCAGAACTTACCTTTCTAACACTGTAACACCATCTGAGTTAAAGGAGTAACAAGCAGTAACTGTAAACAATTGTTCAGGTGAATCGGCCCTAAGGAAGAGTTGCCAACTGTCACCCGAAACGCACAGCTACTTCCAAGACAGTAGGAAAGTCTTGGATATCTTCGGTCCTGTCTTTGTGAGTGGAATAAATTACGGTGTGTCAGGCAGCAGCTGCACGTGCTGTAGCCAGGTGTATGTATTTTGAAAGGCAAGATGAATAAAAGTGTGTACAATGTAAAGGATCTGAAATCTGGTTTTTACTGAACAAGAATTAGAATGGGTAACTCCATGGTTGCAGAATGTTATTGGGAAATGAACCTTGCATATTGCTATTAGGGACTGTGCCTTTATCCTTAGCTATTATTGGTAGAAATGAGATTTGAACTGGATTTCAATTTACCAGCCTTCACTAAGGGGCTGCTTCTCCTTTCTAAGTTTTGTAAACTATCAGTATAAAGATTTGACCTCGGAATTCTTAGCACTTTCCTTTCTTCGTTTGAGGAACTTCATGAAAAAGGAAATGTTACTTCTTGGTTGTTACAGATTAGCAAGTGTCAGGGAGGGAGATTGAACTGCCCCCTTCGAGAAGTCATCGGTGATACCGAGTGGCTCAAAACCGGGCACAGAGAGGTTAATTTGCCGTAAAACGTAATGGTTTTTAAGTGTACGAAGTATTATTTCCCTTTTGCAAAGATTTGGAGGGGAAAGAGGGGGGAAATAAGAGAACGAAGCCTTTGGCTTTTACAGATCACTAATCTGAGTCGTCTTGCTTGGTTCAGTGCTTCCTCAGTGCCCCAGGCAGTACGGATCTATGGCTCCACTGCAGTTGCGAGTACTCGCCGGCCACGAAAAATCGGGTGTGAAAGTTCCGCTGGGCGCGGGGGCCGCGCGCCACGACAGTACGGAAAACTCAGGCGAGCGGCCGGTGTGAAGGGCGGCGCTGCCGGCGGGGCAGATGCCCGCGACTTGCAATGCTGATCCCGCAGCCGTATGATTCCCACGCGCCTCCCGGTTCGTACAGCCGCTGCCCTGAGGCAGTCCGCACTCTCCCTCGCCACCCGGCCCCGGCCACCGGCGAGGCGCCTCAGCGGCCGCAGGGAAGGCCCGCAGCAGCACCGCCTCTGAGGCGGGCCGGGAGAAGGCGGGCCGTGGCCAGGTGAAGAGCTTCCCGGCTTCCCCTCGCAGCTTCCTCCGGCGCCGCTGCGAGCAGCCGCCCGCTCCGCTCCTCTGCCTCCGGGCGGCGGCGGCAGGGGCCGCGCAGGCCGGGCACCGCGCTCCCCCCGGCGGCGGCGCGGGGCGCCTGCGCGAGGGCGGGGCGGGGCGGGGGGGCCGTGACGCGCTGCGGTGCGGGCAGGTTCCTGCCGCCGCCGCTCGCGTGAAGACGGCGGGGGCGCAGCGCGGAGCCGCCGCCCCGGCGCGGCACGGCGCCCCCGCCTGAGCGCCGCGGGCTGAGGGGCACCCCTCCCGCCGCTTCGGCCGTCCCTCAGGGGGGCTGCGGGGCAGCCCCAGCCCTCGGGACGGCGGCTGCCGCAAAGGTGAAGCCCCGCGGGCGGGCAGCGCCCTCGGCAGCGCGGGCCGGGCCGCAGCGGGGGCAGGGCGAGGCGAGGCGCCCGCGGGGAGGGGCCGGGGCCGGGACTTGAGGCGGGGTGGGGCGCGGCGGGGTCCGCCCGACCGCCGGCTTCCCCCCGTGCCGGGTGGCGGGCTCATCCCTGTCGGGGAGCGGCGGGTGTGCGTGGGGACGCACGGCCACGGCAGCTCTCTCTGGGAGCCGCGCCTCGCGTGTTCCCACCTGCGGAGGTGGTTACGGGTCCGCCGGGAGGAGCGGTGCCTGGTTTCGGGGCCTGGCCGGAGGGTCGGGTCTGCCCGCGGCAGGGGGCGCGGGGCCCGCCGCGGGCCGCAGGGTGCGTTTCTTCGTCCGCGCGGTGCGGTGCGGTGCGTGGCCCGTTCGGGCACGCTGTGCGAGGCGGCGTTACGGCAAAACTTTTACGCTCCGCGAAGCGGAAAGGCTGTGGGTGCCCCCCCGTCCTGCTGGCCTGCTAACGCCGCGGCTTTGCGGCCCCCTGCCCTGCCGGGCGGGATAGCCTGCTGTGGGTATTGCGTGGAAAACACGGCGGCTGGAGTAACGCTTGCTTAATGTGCCGTGCGGCGTAGCCTGCTGAACGTCTGTTTAACTTAACGCTCCTTGGGTAGGAGTTTGTTAATATTTTGCGGTTTTTTTCTTTTCCTGCTTCCTCTTACAGTTGTGGAAATCTAGCATAGCCAGTATTGCTGTAGGTGTCGTTTCAAATGCTTGACAGAGAGAATCTGAGAAATGGGCTGTGTATTGGGGGGTGGTGTGGTATTTTTCTTCAGCGTGAACTGTTTTCAGACACTGAGCTTTGTCAGATGTTTAGGGATCCTGACCTGGATGAACTTTTATTACATACACTTACAGCTGTAAGCTTTCCGTGGTATGTTAGAGGCAGAGATGAAATTCTTCTATGTACGTGTATGGTGTAAAAACACTATGAAACTGCTCTATAGCCTTGTGGTATGAATGTTGATTTTTGCTTATTTATTTTTCCATCATGAGGAAATTAGCTCTCCAACGAGTGTATTCCCACTAATGATGCTCTTTTAGAGAAATATGCATGTGAACTACCTTTAGAGGTTTTATTTCATGAAAAGGCTTGCCTGTTTTGCAGGTACCTTCCAGTGTGTATTTTGCTGCTGCATATAGTGATGGGTGACAGCATGCTGCTGATGGGATAGCCCCACCTTCTGGCTAATCCTTCAGTGAAATCATATTTGTGACCTAAGAGTTTTTCTGGAAATTCTACTTCATGATGTGCATTGTGAGTGCAAGTGCAAGTCTGTGTTGGAATATCTTTTTATTTTGGGGGCTGGGGAGTGGCAAGATAATATTCTTTTCTGGAGACCTTCCTATTTAATGTCGAGATAACTTTATCACCTGCCCCTGTTTCAGCAGAACAAGTTTTTATTGTCAGTTTCTGATGTCTCAGTTCATAACTGTGATTTTTTTTTTTTTATGCTAGCATAAATTAAGGGAAGTACTTTTTTTTTTTTTAAAGCTTCATAAAAATAAGTTTCTCTTTTTATTTTTTTCAAAAAGAAAGGAAAGGATCGCAAACCAAGGAGTAGTCTTGGTTTGTGATGTGATACCTGATCTATGTTTGTGTGAAGTGATACCTGTTCTCAGGCTTAGCTCTCAGTTCAGGTTTTGGAGATGGCAGTGCTCATACTTAAGTTCTCATATTCAAGAAAGTCACAGTTTGCCTTCCAAATGGAAGCTTTGAACTTGAAAAATATTCAGTTGTCTTGGTAGTAGATGGTAACACACCATCAGCTGATTTATATTAGTTGGGTTATTGCTGCTGGGAGCAACTTCCCTGAAACTATGCGTGAGAAGCTACAGTTAGAGAGGAAAACTCAGGAGAAGGCTCTCTGAAGTCCTCTTGGCTTACAGAAGGAGCTTGCTATTTCACCTCATGTTTAGGTTTTAGTCTAGGGAAGACATTCAGCTTGTCACTCAACAACTTGTCAGCAATGTATCTTATGATTAGAGACTTTGCAGTCTTTAAAATTCATGGTGATACTCTGCTGGACATATCTGGGAACCATCTGTTTTTTGGCTCTCAATATGTTACTTGAAACTTCTCCTTGAATTCCAGTGTCTGCGAGCTGCTTGCTCTTAGGAGATTGCTCCTGTGGTATGAATTGCTAATGTCCGAAAGAACTGAATGCTGCTCAAGTCACCCTGGCCCTGGAGTATAACTGCAGTAATTGAAGTGTTTAAACTCCTTAAACAACTTTGAGGGGAAGTTGGGTTTCTTGGAGTGAGTGTGGGAGTGCTGAACAAGGCAGCTGCTTGTATGCGTGCTTAGGAGGGATTTGTAATGGCAGTATATCTCTGGGTATGTTTTCAAGCCCTGCCACTATCCACAGCTTAACTGTCCAATATCCTGTGCTAAGCATCAAGAAGATTATGAACTGTTCAGTGTGTGTCCTGGATACATGGACTATTCAGCATGGTTTACATTTGGAAATATGGTTTTGTAACAGTTAAATGTAGAAAGACTGGAAGTAGGTGGGGAGGAGGGGAGCACCCAAACATCCTTTCTTTTGCAACAGCTGCAGAGGTGACAGTCCTGAAACTGTCATCCTAAAAGCTTAGTGCATTAAAAGGCACATGTAAATTTTCACTACATCTTTAAAAAACCTTACCATTTATAAGAAGCAGGATGTCCAGGGTTTTGCGCAGTGAAGGTAGGTAGTACTGTTTTAATTTCTTCAAGTATAATTCATAAGCTAAATGGTACGAATCAAGGTTTTGAAAGTGAGAATGGTTGCTGAGAGTTTTATGGATTGTGAGATGATTGTGTTTCTGCATACTGATGAGGTTGAAGGGCTGGAAGTATATTTGAGTAGATAAATCTGCAACATGGAGTCACAGATTTTTTTCCTTTTCTTTTTTGCTTCTGGATTAAAACCAGGCTTGAGGGTTTGCTTTAACTCAGCTGGTGAACTAGCAAGTTTAGATGTTTCGGTTGATTTCTTTACAGACTGACCTGAGCCATCAAGACGGTGTAAGGCAAAGGAGCAGTCACTGGGTTAGGTGCTGGAAAGCACCTCTAACATTTAGCACTGTATCAGTGAAGCATTTCCAAGAGCTGGGGAAAGTTACTGGATTTCCAGTTCTTGTTCAATGTTTGGTGTAGGGAAATGCTTAGTTTGTGCTATGATTGTCCTTTCCCTCCTGGCTATTTTTATTACCCCCCCCCTCCCTCCCTGTGCCATTCACCTTCTACCTGATGAAAAGGTTATGCTAGCTGGGCAAGAAGTAGCTGACTTTTGCAGTATTTCTGTCAACTTAAATCATGCAAGCTTTGAATGTGATACTCTGTGAGCCTGGTGATTGCAAGTTTGTCGTGTCTTGAGGAGTAACCTTATGCTTGCCGTGCTGGTAACTTTCTAGGTGCTTCTTTCCAGGCAAGAAATGAAGTACTGTTCTCTTATTTTGCTCTTTTCCCAATAAATGCTTCTTTTTCTTTCTTTCGTTCTTTCTCTCTCTCTCTTTTTCTTTTTTTTTTTTTTTAAAGGGACTCACTATTAGATATTTAGAGCTTTTTTTGGCTACTTGTGTCAGACTTTGTTTTTACAGTTAAGTGGACTGGTGGTAATTGCCTGCATGACATAGTTGGCGAGCTGCTGTACAGGGCTTTGGCGCTCCAGTCGTCTGTGGAGCTTTATGTATGTAATTTTGAATGTCTGATTATAAACTGCAGTTTATCTAGTCATGTCAAAAAGCCAGCACTTTGCTATAATGCAGCAATGGGTAAACGAATCAGCTGACTTTTTTGTTTCCTAACTTAAACTTTTATAGCAAAGGGTACAAGGAAAAGGCAGTAGGTGATTTTCAGAAGTATTTTTTCTTTGAGTAAGGTTGTTAGCCTTTTCATTTTATTTTGTATTTGAAAATTAGACTCTTTTCCACCAAAAACTTAAGATTTTTTTTTTTTTTTTTGCTGCTTAGAGGAGTTGGTTAGCTTTAGTCATTAGATAAAGGGTTATTTTCTGCCATTTCCACATGAAGTCTTACAATTACATCTGGAACAAAAGTGTCTCTAGTTTTTCTAGTATCTTGAACAAACTTTTTCTTGTGGAAGAAATACTTTTCATGTACCCTTAGGTACATTATCATTTTTTGATGACACTAAAAGCTTTTCGTACTGCTGCATATTAAAGTATTAGGAAGAGATAACTGTTTAGTGTGTACTTGAAGCCATTCTGTCCTAACTTACAATTTAATTTAAGAAACAGCTGGTCCTGAAAATTGTCTGTCTCTGGGCTATTGACTAGGACTTTAATTCCTATGAGACTTCCACAAAATAAGATCGGGGATGGGGTGGGAAGTCTATGTTTTTGTTTCACAGTGCTTGTAGAAGAAGGTTCAGGAACCAGGCTAGGAATAGACAACTTCAGAAAACAAGTTTTCCCTGCCACATTAGTTATATAACTCTTTATGTATATGGATTCTGTTTACTAGGTTGTGGTTGAGTACAATGTAGGATTTGCCAGCTTGAAACTTAGCTGTGAAACTTGAAGGATTTCCCCAGGTTTTCAATCACTAGAGTTTTAAGTTGGATTATAGATAACCAGAACCTTTATATGTTGTACTGTGGATTGAGGTTTCAGGATACGAAGCAGTTTGTAGAAATAACTGTGGCATCTCAAAATAGCCTGTGAGAGTTTTAATCTAACATTAGGTCTCATGTTTTTATTAAGGAAATTGTTCACATCCAATAACTTTGCTACTTTGTATGGCTTTAAAATAGAAACATTTTCTGTCAAAAACCCCCAGTTTTTTAAAAAAATACTTGTGGAAGTTGTCACTTGGAGTACTGAATTGGGAAATAATACTTCATGTGTGAATGAGTAAATGATTAAATGGCCAGAGGGGTTATTTAAGGTATAATTTCTAAGCCCTTTGCAAAGGGACAGTCCTCCTTACGGTGCAAGAGGATGAAATGGTGAGGTAGCACCACTGTATTAATAGCAGTGGCCAGTTCTTACTGCTGCCAAAGGAAGAGCACTGTGCTGTCCTGGTGAATGTTTCTTGTGTAATCTCAAGTAACATAATACTGCAGTTTTCCATATTGTGCAGGGATATTTGTGGGGTTTTGCCATATTTAGGATGCTGGTTATCACGGTGTTGACCTGCTCTCTACAAGCATTCTGGGTAGTTTGCTTTTTGGTACTGAGACCAGTGACTTTTGCTGTCACATGTTGCTGCTCATCCTAAATTTTGAACACAGAGCCTATTCCTACAAGTGTAAATTTACTTAGGTTAATAGTCTGTTCCTGCAAACAATTTACTTCTATGTTTAAAAAAGTAAACCACAAGTAGTATTTTGGAATTAAGATTGCCTAAAGCACAAAGAATGCAGTAGTCTTTTTATATGGTTGTGTTTAAACAGACTTTTTCAGTGTCTTGAGTATTTCAACCTATGAACACCTTGTGAGACTTCAGGGTATATGAAATGATATACTATCAAAGACCAGTTTGCTTCTGGTTTTATCTGCACTGGGGCTCGGGGGACCCACATGTACTGCTGTGAGAGATAGAAGTGTCTTCTGGAAGGATAGTCCAGAATGCAGTCACCTGATCTAGTGGAGAGTTTTGATTTAGCTTTTTTTCTGCCTAGCATTTATGAAATATTAAATCATTACATGTTTTCTCAGTTCATACCTAGGGTTTCTGTGTTTAATTTTTTAATTCATTGCTTTTTGACACAATTCTGTCCTCTGAACTTTTGTATTCCTTCCTTTTTTGCACACTAGTTTGTTTTTTTTATACTGTAGCATTTTGAAAGATTTAGGTCAGCTACTTGCTTCCACTATCAGATAAATAAGTACACAGCAGAGAAATGACTTATTTGCTGTGCACTTGTTCATGATTACTTTTTTTAACCTTTCAAATCAATAACTCCATGATGAGCATAAGTGAAGTCTGAGCTCTGGCTTTGAAAATGCTTCGGGATGCGCCTAGCTTTGGATACAAAGCGAAACATGGAAATAGAGATAGATGAACAATCTTACAGGTTTTGCAGACTTATTATGATAGATATACATGATAAAACTGAAGCTTTGTTTTGTCTCTTCATGAATATGATTTGATATGTGGTTTTTGCAACTCATGATAATAAAATATCTTCTTTAATATATGGTGAACAGACTTGAAAAATAAGCCTTTCTTTCTATATAAAGTATATTAGTTAAGAAAATGAGTTTCTGGAAAATAAAAACACAGAAAATAGAATATACTGCAGGTAGAACAGATTTAGTAGTATCAATAAACTATGCATATCCATACTTGGTTTTGATTTTTCAGTTTCGTTTGATGAAAAGAACTGTCATCTTTGGAATGTAGTTACAAAGTACTTTGCAGGAAAGTCCTAGTATTAACCAGGGTAAATTTCAGAGGTCTCTGGCTTTTTTAAGGAGTTTATTTTCTGGGGGTTTTTTTTGTTTGTTTTTCTTGTGTGTGGTTGTGTGGGTGTTGTTTTTTTTTTTTTTGGTTGGTGGTTTGTTGTTGTTTGGGGTTTTTTTTGGGGGGGGGAGGGTTAAGAAAAGAAAATACAGAGATACTTTAAATTTTTTAGTTACGGTTACCCTTCCAAGACAGGCATGTTCCGTGTTAAAGTATTTTGGTCAATTGAAGCATGTGAATTCTGTTTATGTAAACTTAGAACATCTTCCAGCCTCAGTAGCAGACAAATTACCTTTGTTTTCCCTAAGAGAGAGCTCTAATAGTAGAATTTTAGCATGAAAACTGGGTTTTTTTCAGCCTCTGTGGTCTCGAGAGGTAGGCCTTATCTGGCATACTCTGTACATGTTGCTTCTGAGCACGTCTGTTTTTGTGGCAAAAGTCATTTTGCCCTGTCTGAGTAGTACTGCTCCCTTTGCTTGCCGTTACTGTGCTGGGTAGTGGTAGATTTGTCTTCCATGGCAGTTGTTTGAAAAGATACTTTTTGGGGAGATTTTCCATTGCAAGAAAATAGGCTTGATTGCAAGACAGTCTGGTATAATTCCCAAATATAGATATATATTTTAAATGTGTATATAAAAAACTTCCAGTTTCAGTGAAAAAGAAAAAAGGGGGGGAAAAAGCAACCATGAAAGCAGAGCTGCTGTTGGTTAAAATAAGTTTTGAGCCTCAGATGTGAGGCTACTGTGTGTTTAACACATGAGAATTTCTTTCAGATGTGATGTTATCAAAATGACAATGAAAGTGCTCAGTACTGACATTGTAATGGTGACTATGCATTTTTTCTTATTATGATTGTAAGTTAGAGTAAGGACTGGAGTTTGGTTTTGTGTCTGCCTTCTTTACTGTCCATTAGCGATTAATGGGAGATAAAAGGGAAGACAATTTACAGTGAATACACTTAACTGCAGGTTCTAGTGCAGTTGAGCTATGCATTACTGTACTGAGTTTAATTTGATTTCTTCAGTTTTATTTAAAGATAGCTGTTCAGAGCATGTAGAAATTCCACCTGGATGGCTTGCAATAAATAAGGGATATACTCACTTTCCCCTGAAATACATGCATCAGTTTAAGTACCAGAATCTTAAAGAAGATGCAAGAAGAGCTATATGACAGTGCATGCAAAGTATTTAGTTAGTAGCATTTACTCTTTTTTAATTTGCTCTTTCCATTATTAGGTAGATGATGGGGAGTAAATTTGATGATTAGGTGGCTTTCTACTGTGGTACGAATTTCCTGATATTTGCATGAAAATGAAAAAGAGAAGAGTTTGTCTTCTAAGAGAGAAGACAAACAAGGGAAGTAGGACAGGCACTGACCTGATTTTAGTGAAGGGGATTTTTATTTATTTGCTTATTTTTTGAAACAGATGGCATTTTAGGTTTCTCTTCCCCCGAAGCAGTGGATTTAGGATCACAAAAGTAAATGAATGCCTAAAATGGGAAGGAGACACTGCTTTCTGGAAGAATCAGGAGCCAGTTTTGACTGTGCGTCAGATACAGATAGGTGAGATCAAGTTAAAAAGAGGGCTTTGTTTGGTGTCCCTAGTGAAGAGTTTGGACAAGAAACTTCACGAGTAGTTGATGTGTGAACTTCAGGGTCTGAAGTAACGGACGAAGCCTCAAACCTGGTAGTTGGCAAAGAAAAGCCCAACTCTAGAAGTTTCTTCATCCACATGAGAAGAACTGGGGCTGAGGCTGTTTATAAAAGAGGATAGCAACATCTGGATTCTGTGACCCTGGTCATAATCCCTTTATGTTTTCCTGCAGAAGCCCTGAGGTTCTGTTACCTGTGCTAGCAGAATGGTATTGGTATCGAGCATTAAGAGCACAGCACCAGAGTTACTAATTCCCATTTCACCTCCCATGCAGGTCGCTACCTAACTTGTGTCAGTAAAATTTCCTCTGAATCCTGTTACAATGTCTGACCAGAATTATTGCTGGCTTGGAGAGGCTGAGTATCTTGGTGTTCTTCTAATGCATATAAATAAACTTAGTATTCAGGAAGATGGTGTCCTTACGAGTCCTCTGTAGTCTAACAGGCACTCCCAGTAATGCCTAATAGACACACCTGAATGTGAGGTCGGAATGAAATGGTGCCAGTTTGTTTTTTTAGCCATTGTTTTGAGCAAAAGAAAATGGCTTTGTGATAGTGCTTGCCATTTTGTGCAGTAGGTTTGTGGTTAGACTATTTATCCAAGAAGTAGGAGTGTGGGTTCCATGTTGTTCTGTTACATTTCAGCACATGCCAAAACTTATATGAAAGGTAAATATTGGGGGGGTATCCTCTGCCCTTTTGCATGAGCTTTGCCAGTGAGTGGCAAAGTTTCATAGGGCTGAAAAGATGGATCAGCGGAGAAGGTGAGTCAGTGGCTCAGTGACACTGAGGAGGGAGGCAAATACATGTCACAAGGCCTGTCTTTGTTTTTCTGGGGAGAAAGAAAAAGGTGAAAATTATATATAACTTCGTGCAGTCCATTTAATTTATCTTAGTGTTGGTAGCATTATTACAGTGAGTGCAGCTTTCTGATTTGGAATTTTACCTATCTGGAGAAATTTCCTATGAAGAAGCTGCCTATTTCCCCTGTGCGGGTGGGAGGATGGAGGGGATAATGTTCCACAGACAATGTGGAAAGGCAGAGGGAGACTGCACAGAATCCAGTGTACATCAACTTGAAGTTTAATTAGTCAACACTCCCTGTTCTCCTCTGTTCCCCTCCAACTTGAGGCTTTTTTTTTTAATCGTTGTTGTTGGTCTTTTAAATGCAGAAGAACTGATGCTAATTTAGCCTCTGCTCTGCTACCACTGGCAGGCAAGTGGTGTTAAATGTGTTTAAAAAGTATGTTTAAATTGAGACTCATGCACCTTCTGCCTTTACCTTTCTATCAATCCTTTATTCAAAATAAGCAAAATATTAAAAGTTTTAAAAATAGTTTGGAAGTAGCTCTTTTGCATCACCTAGTAAAATGTTAAAGAGAGATTTTCTTACTTTAGTATGCATAAATGTTCCACCACAACTCTCTGGATTGCTGATATATGTATTTCTGTCTCTTTTCTTTTTCTTTCTGCTCCTTCTCACTGTTTTTTTGCAGACATTCTTGTGCTTTTTCTTATCTGCTTGTCTTTTCCCTTTGACCTGGAGCATTTGCACATTAGTGCTTACTGAAATACTTTGTGGTGAATTTAGGGCAAACCAAATTAGGACCTTGCAGTTCAAGATAGTTAGCTCTGTAGCTGGCTCCACTTGTACAGCAGTTCACTACACTATAATATGTAGACACTATTGGCACTGGCAGACTGTTCATCATCTGTCTGACAGCAGGTCAACGCTGCAAGCAAAACAGCACTTGGCTACTTGAATTAAAGAATCTAATATTTTCCCCCCAGTAAGACCTGCAACTTGGTTCGAATAATCCAGACTTTATAATTAGTGAAATTGTCTGCATTGTGGTGGACACAGCTATTCTCTTGTAACTACTCATTTTCTTTAAAGGAAGTCAAGATAGTTTACACTTGAAGAGTACTTGGACAAATCTAGGACACCTGTTAACTTGAGTCAAGCTGGAATTCTTGTGAAAAGCTGAGCATTTGCTTCCTGGCTGCTGGGAAAAGATTCTGCTTTCAGGTAAGTCTGGAAATAAGCTTGCTTGATACTTTGTTTGCCTTAGGCTTTTAGCAATTGCAGAGTGGAATTTACCAGTAATAAAAACCTTATTATTTTATGTGCTGAACAACAAGGATTTTTGAGAGGTCTTACAAATTTCTCTTTGGGGGGGCTGTGTGTGTGGTTGACTGAATTTCTTGCCTGCATTTCCCAAGAGAACAAGTGCTTTATCTTCTTCATTCTCACCACCCGTATGTTTGAACATCCTTTTTTCCCTTTACTTTGTCTTCTACCTTAAGCTAACCACTGTGCTCTTTGAGGACACTGGGTTTTTTTCACAGTGGGAGTATTTGTCATTCATACCAGATCTCAAATGGAACTACTGAGGCTCAGTAGATGGTCCTGTAGACTGCAACCTTAATTGCTTGGAGGCACCGCTTGAGGAAGCAGTGTACCCTGAGGACACTATGTCCTTAAAAGGATAGGAAAATTGAGTCCTTAGCACGATATGGTTTCTGTCCAAGAAATGTATTCAGGTCTTGCTTAAATAAGAACACCAAACACTCCATGTTTCTCACTGTGCCTCTAGTCCTAGTTATCCTATAGATACATGAAATGGCAGTCAGAAATAAGTATGTTGTGGCATCTCACAACATTGTCAAGTAAGTTTAAAGAAGTGTATTTACTGGCTTTGGCAAAAGCTTTGTTCAATAAAATTCTGTCGTGGACATGAAAATATTGTCTATTAAGTAACTGATACAAATTTCTGTTTTATTATAATCAGACTCTCTGAGCTGGGTAGGACTGAATTATAATGCAGAATCATGCTCCATACTTGTATTGCAATATTTTATTTTTGAAAGCTAAATCAAATAGATTGAAGAGAGAAGAGCTTGTGACAGTGTGGAGAAATGCAGTCAATGCAAATTAACTTATTTAACATTTCTAGTGTAGAGACATCTAATATGGTAGTAACATTTCATCATTAAAGAACCGAAGATGTTGATAATTTGTAGTTGTTTAATATCTTCCAGGTTATCAGAGATGGTGATTTGAAGAATCAGGTTTCCGATATGAACAAAGTAAAAACATCATCTGAAAAAAGGTAAACTTAAAACTATAGTGACTTCTCAACATCAAGCTATTTGAGATTTGTGAAAAAGCAGTCTTTATCTTAATAACAAGATAAATAAAATACACAGTATGGGTGCCTAGTAAGAATGTGTAAGTTGATGTACTGGAGCACTGAGGGAGTCAATACTGATTAGCATAAAGTAGCTTCACATTTAATAAATAATTTTTTTAAATTTAAAGTTTTCAGCTACTGTTAGACATGTTCAAATATAAAATATACATTAAATTTCATTGAAACAATTATCAGTTAATTTAATCATTTCATGCAAATATTGGCAAAACGTAAAATGATTTTTACTGAAGGAATTAAAGGACAAGTTTATAATACTGTATAAGAAGCCATGAATTTGTCGTAAGATGTATATCATTCTCCAACAATCCTTCAATCCAACACACAGCTAGGACAAACAAGAGTGAGACTACAGAAGATTTCAAGAGTTGAAAAGTTGTGTTTGTTATTTTCATGGTAACTTGTTTTAGCAAATATTTGAAAAAGTTATGAGATTATCTATGGAAGGCAACATGTCTGTTAAGCATCAGGAAACTCTTGAAATGCTTTCAGTCTTACTCTTTTCTTAAGCTAGCACAGGTTAAACCACCTTGTTAAATCAAACCATCTAATCAGATTTAAAAAAAAATATTCCAAAGGTGGCAAAATAGGGAATTTTGGCTTCAGTCTTAGTTCTCTGAAATACCGATTATTTTCTAAATGAGTGGATGAATTTGCATGAAGGACATGCTCTGCTGTGGATTAATTTTATATCTTGGGATGGATTTAAAATTTGAATTTAAATGCTTGCATGTAGAATCATCTTTGCTTTTGCTGACTTTAACAGTGGAACGGCTTGATATGAGAAACTGGTTATTCCTGTTTGTGTGAGAAATGGATCAAAAGAAATAGTAAAGAAACTATTATGTTTTCTACTTATGGTATATTAGTTCCTTAGACATTATGGTAAGCAAAGTCAAACTCTCTGTCGGCAATGGGTATTCTTGGAAATACTACTAATTATAATACATAAAGTATACTATCACAAAGAATATTAGATTTTTGCAGAGTGGCTACTTAAGTGCCATTTATTCTTCTTTAGTTATTGAGTTAAAATGAAAGTTTCCATCCTTGCAATTCAAAACAGTTGTTCCCTAAGTCATGAATAAAGTATGGTGAATTTATTGTACAGAGATAGCTGTGAACTAATCAGAATTACCACCTTTCTAAAGAGTATTTGGTAACTGTGGAGATGATTGAGGAGAAAAAAATTGGAAATGGTTTGCGTTGGAATAAAATGAAAACAAACTCATGAGAAGCCTGCCTACTTTAAAATAGTGTTTTAAAGGCTCACTGTAATGTGCTGAAACACAGAAGACCTGTTTGCTGTGGGGGAAGAAGACACTCCCTGATACCTCAGTGTGCTGACTGACTGCAAACAGCAGTTTCAGAGGAAGTAGCTACAGTTGGGAAACTGAAAGTTTCTGATGACTTCCTTCATTTGACGATTATCTTTTGGAAGGCTTCTTGCAAGGTGAATAGCCGAAAACCATTCTAAGATAACTCTAAAGGCTGTCATGGCAGCTTATAAAAATTCAGTTATCTTTCTCATCATGAGCAGACACTTAGAAAGGTGTAACGATGTGTTTTAGCATTTGCGTAGCGGAAGTAGTGTACAGTGAGTAATGGAAAGCTGTGAATCTAGCACTTCTTCATAATCAGAGTAAGAATGCTTAAACCTTTTGGGAGTTGGTGGGACTGGAAGAAATGTCCTTGCAGTGAGGGAACTTTCTTTGAGAAGATGTTTTCTTGTTGAAGGAGTTCTCTTTCAAATGTGAACCCCTGAAGTCCTCTCTTCTCACTGTCTGGGCAGTTACTTCCTCTGTATCTACTCATAGCTTTCCTAACCAGAGAAGGAGGAAATCCACAAAGCTCCCTGGTTAGCTCGAGTCACGCTGTACACTTTGGCAACAGTTGAGATGATGGCAAGCTTGTTCATGCTTCCTTTCTGCAAGTAAGATGGTGGTGTGAGGGGTGTTTTGAGCTGCGGCCTTTGAACGTGGGATGGAGAAAGAGTTTCCTGCCTATGGAGACATGCAGTATATGGGATCAAATAAGCCTGGTAAACTTCACCTCAGGGTGCTAAAGAAAGTCTAAATCCATCGCAGAATAATAATTATTGGTTGTCTTCAGAACTCATGAGATATGAATTAAGTAGTGAAAGACAGAGATGGCAAACCTAGTGGTTGTGTCTGTGGGAGTCGGGGAGCAGAAACCGAGTAGCTGTAGATCAGCCATCTTCTCTTCTTTGCACAGAAGGATCCTGGAAGAACTAACCAAACGGGTGAGGCTGCGAACAGCCAAAGGTGGTTTGAGTTGTTCTTGAAAATACATCTGATCTTTCGTGTGTGAGAGTTTAATAGGTCCCACGAGCAGGAAAGTGGCATTAAAATACTATGTATATGTTTACAGTCTTATGAAAATAACCATTGCATATGATTGCCATCAGGAAGCTAAGGCAAGTGCTCCATCCAAGTGCTCTGGAGTAGAGCACTGACTGGATACTAGAGCAGTGGTAGTTGATCGCTGTCAGAAGGAAACGGTGCACAGTTTGTTTCTGGATGTGCTCTTTCTTTCTCTTTCTGGTTACAGTTAATGACTGAAAATATTTTGAGCTTCGACTAATGATCTGAAAGAGAAGAAAGAGTTCTTGTTAAAATTGCAGAGAACTTGAAGCTGGAAAGATCTGCAAAAATATTGGAGGACCAAATGATTTCAAAATACTCTTGTGAAATGCAGAAAATGGTTAAGAATACTTGATGGAAATATGTGCAAGGTACCGTGCTTAGAGAGGTATACCACTGGAACGGATAAAGGACAGTCACATTTGTCGTGAGGAGAGCCAGAAATAGTAAGATTAAGCTGCAAGGAGAAAAACTTATGAATGAAGGGATACAAAGTGTTAGAATGAAGTTGCCTTTGGTTATTGAATCACCATTTTTGCAGGCCATTAAGGACTGGTTGGGCATATGTCTGTGATGAAGAGCAGCTGTGGTGTTCATCCAGCTCTGAAGAGAATAGTTTATATGGCCTTATGAAGTTTCTTCTGGTGCTCCTTAGTTGTGATTTTTATAACTAAAGATAGTAGAGACTCTACGTAACCCTCAGTGACTACAGAGTGCTCTTGTGAGAAGGCTTTAGAATGGGTGGGGTGAAAAATGTCTGTTTTAGTAACAAGAAGGGTTCTTCACATTGTGGGAAAACAAGTCTTGTATGAAAGGCTGGCCACAGTGTTCAGGGTATTCATGTGAGGTTCTGCAATGTCACCAGCTTAAGAGGAAATCTAGCTCTGACAGGACACAGTTTTTATTTTGCCATTCTGACTATTTCCGTGGTTTACCTAGCTGTTGGATTAAAAATACTGAATTCCATGGTGCGCCTCTGTTCTGGAGACCTGTCTTCTAGATTTGGATCCTGAATGGTTTGTTGGTCAAAACGTATGTATTTGCATTACAAATATCAGAAAGAGTCCCATTGCAAGTTGGGCTTCCGTCTTGTTCTTAGGTCAGATGAGTTGTCACAGCAGTATTACATACAGGAGCAAAGTCAGTCAGGCTGGCTGCCGTAACTCCTGTCCTACAGCCTTTTCGATTTACCGTGTAGACATTGAAAGCTGTCACAGTATTATAACCACTGTGCATATTAATGTAGAATATTAATAAATAAGAGTAGAATTCTTGTTTTAAGAAGAAAACTCAGTCATAGGTAAGAGGAAATCAGGACTTTAATTTATATTTCAGCATAGACTCTGGGCTGGTGTTATTTTCAAGAACACTTTATTGGGTATGCTGAAGATGTGAAGTTTATTTGGCTGTATTTCTGTTGGAAGACTTCCTGCAAGATGAATAGTTTAAAACCATTCTGAAGGTATCTCTTTAACTGCTACAATGAGCGCACATTGCTCTTTATAGAAACGCTGGCTCCAGGAGAAGATTATACCTCTAAATCTTAGGACTTAAATTGTTATGCCACCTGGTAGTAAGAATGGCTTACCCTTCCTAAACCTTTTAAAGGTTTTAGTAAGTACGGAGAAATTATGTTAGATGCTAACTTTCTGTACATGGTATATTACTTCCATGTGCCAGTGTTGCTTGAATTTTGCAGGCTACAGCAGTCAAAACTCAGGTTTGCTCTGAAATTTTAATGCCTGTAAATGAGTTTTGTCTTTACGAAAACTTACATTTTCTTTTTTTGTTTGTTCCTAAGGATCATCTTTGCTTTCTTGGGTTGTTTCCAGCTTTCAAATTACATTTATTTAATTGTGAGACCAATGATATACCACAATGGAAATTATATGTGTATATACACACACACACAGTTTGAAGCAGCAGTTCTTTTACACATTGGCTTATATGTGGGTTGGCAGGACTCTTAGGTGAAGATAACATCTTTTGGAAGTTTGTCAGTTTGTATACCAGATCAACAGAGCTTGTGGATTTCATTAAAATCTTGGATTTATTTTGGAGTATTTCAAGTTCAGTGGATAAATGGAGGAGTAGAAATAAACAAAACAAAGCTTATGCAAATAATAACGGCTTTATACTATGCAACCTGGTTTTGGATGATGATAAAGGATTGGAGGGATTATGCTTTACAGATACAAGGAAAGTAGTATTTCAGCAACGAAGGCAGATTTATTTTAGATCAAAAAATACTTTTAAATCAAAGTCTAGCAAATAACTGAGAAAGTGATACATTTACTTCACAATATAAAATTATTTTGATTTAAGCTCTATAATTATTATAACCGTTTCTTGTTACTGATGTTAACAGCTTGTAAGTATCATCTGTAATCTGAAATTGGTTTTTGGTTATGGTTCTCATTTAGATGTCAGTATGGAAAAGTGAAAGTGGTGGAAGCAGTTTCCTCAGCAGCTGTTACATCAGTTTGCTTTCACAGCAATACAATCTTTGCCATTAGCTACCTTTTTTCTTTGATTTTAACATTTTTGTCCACATCTAAACTAATTATTTTAGTAGAGTTAACTGTGTGAAACCTTTACACAGATGTAAAATACGAAACAAGGAGTAATAATTCCTCATTGTTATAAACAAAACTAGCAGTATTTATATCGCTAATGTTATATACTTTAGTTTTATTCCAGATAGTCAGAACAGTATGTGTATAAAATGAATTATTGTTGATTATTGCAGGACTCTAATGTTACAAAAGTGAAAAGTCAAGGTAGTTAATCCTTGGAAATCATAATTTCCTGTAGCTAATTACATGACTATAATTCAAATATTAAATATTTGTCTAAAAATTACTTTCATGTGGGAATGTGAACCTCAAAACTTATTCTGAATAATTGTTATGATCTAAAAGTGGAGAGCAAGTAAAACAATTTCTAGACTGACTCTATTTTGAATACTATAAATATTTACATTCATTCGTTCTCTGTAATCTACCTATTTATATGAATG
The DNA here is from genome assembly GCF_018139145.2 of Gymnogyps californianus. NCBI lineage: Eukaryota > Metazoa > Chordata > Aves > Accipitriformes > Cathartidae > Gymnogyps > Gymnogyps californianus. The sequence goes on from NC_059500.1 coordinate 40,515,240, forward strand.
CCTGGTTTGAAACTGTTTCTTGTATTAAAATACATCTTCAAGGCAATTTTATGATGTCAGGCCAAAATACCCTTGTGTTCGAAATGCATCCAAACTCTGATAGCTTTGGACACTTTCCGAAGTTTTTTCTTCAAAATGGTGTTCTTTTTCTTCAGCTGGTGGGTGCTGGTTTGCTCACTTCATGAATGATAATCTTTTCTTTCACTTCTGAAACACCAGCCTGTAAGACCAACAGTCTTGGGGACTGTTTGTAGCCTGTTTTTCCTTGAATGGCAGGTTTAATACAGTATCATGGCACTTAACGTAAACTATATTAAATACAAGTTACTCTAATCGGCATAGATAAACAATATTTGTACCTATATCTGGATTTTATTTACTGCAACTGATTTCCCTGTTCACAGTTGCTCTTGGAGATGCTGTTATATATAATTAGTCTGCTGCAATGCAGGCTTTGCAAAATCTGTAGATTTGCCAGAATTAAGGAGAATTAAGACTGTTTTCCAATCCAGATAAAATATGAAGGTGAATTAGCCTCCTTCTTACTCTGACATGAGATTTCTGTTGTTAGTGGTTTTCTTCTCTGATGTAGATGGAAAAATGAATGTAAAAAATCTTTCTTGTAGTGTTTCTGCCAGTTCTCGGACTATGTCTCTGCTGTCACAACTGGAGAAGATCAATTTGGACTCTGTATTAGGAGAAGCAGACAATGCCAGATATGTTACCTCAAAGATCCTTCATCTGGTTCAGAGTCAAGGTACATATCTAAGTTTTGTGGTTTCAGTAGTTTTCCTTTTCAGCCTTCCTTCTTGTATTTCTTCCTTGCTGGACTTTTCTTTAATTTTTGTTTCTGTTTGGTGAACTTGATTATCCATCCGTTTTTGTCACTGATTGTTGATAGCACCTGTTTAAGGCCATGTTTAACGCTATCTGGTATAGTATTGGTTACACTGAGTGCATTTGGTATTGTCAAACAGCTATAATTGAAGTAATAATTCACAGTATATGTGTGTGTGTGTGTGTATATATATGAGAAGTAGAAGTATCTGGAAGAGAGCTTTCTTACAGATGTTTTTTCTTTACAGTTTTTTTTCTAGGGCATGACAAAAGTGTTGAACAAGTGAAAGCAAAAATGAGTTTTAAAATCACTCAAGTCTTTTGCTTATTTTAGTTAGTTTTGTATACATATATGCAGTTTTTAGTAAGTTTTATTATTTGCAGTGTAGATTTTCTGATCAATCTGTATATGATCACCTTTTTTTTTCTGCAAGCTAGTATATTAAAAGAAAAATGGTCTTTTTCTCACTGGCAGAAAAAACCAGGAAGGAGATGACTTCTAAGGGCTCCACGGGAATAGAAGTTATCTTGTCAACCCTAGAGGTGAAACCTTTTAATTGGTGCGGTTATGGGTACATAGCAAGTTTTCATTTTATCATTGGGCTTCTGTCGTGGTTTAACCCCAGCCAGACACTAAGCACCACACAGCTGCTTGCTCACTCCCCCCACCCAGGGGGATGGGGGAGAGAATTGGAAAAAAAAAACCAACCCTCGTGGGTTGAGATAAAAACAGTTTAATAGGACAGAAAGGAAGGAAAAATAATGATAATGATGATAGTAATAATAATATCACAATAATAATACTAAAATAATTAGACTATACAAAACAAGTGATGCACAATGCAATTGCTCACTACTTGCCAACCGATGCCCAGTTAGTTCCCGAGCAGCGATCCACTCCTCCCGGCCAGCTCCCCCCAGTTTATATACTGGGCATGATGTCATATGGTATGGAATATCCCTTTGGCTGGTTTGGGTCAGCTGTCCTGGCTGTGTTCCCTCCCAGCTTCTTGTGCCCCTCCAGCCTTCTTGCTGGCTGGGCATGAGAAGCTGAAAAATCCTTGACTTAGTATAAACACTACTTAGCAACAACTAAAAACATCAGTGTGTTATCAACATTATTCTCCTACTGAATCCAAAACATAACACTGTACCAGCTACTAGGAAGAAAATTAACTCTATCCCAGCCAAAACCAGGACAGCTTCATATTATTAAATATGTTGTTATCCTAGCTAGTCTCCAAAACTTGTGTAGGACTGTAATGATTAGATACGGTCTTTAAGAATTTCTCTCCCTTATTTTTAAATACTCTAAGAAATTATTTGTCAACTGTCAGTTCTAATTAATATGCCATACTACAAACTAGATTTTAATTGGTTTTGTGATTAATTCAGGCTGCATAGTGGGATGGTTAGCTGGGTGGTTACACCTTAAGTTCTGTTTGATTTAGTGGTGGCAATTTCTCTGAGCTTTAAGTCTCTAAACCACTGTATTAGACTTTTACATTAAGCAAAGAGATCTCTCTGTTTTTTATTGCAGAATACAAAAGATCCTCAAACTATTCTAAATATATTAAATATTCTCATTGAGGTAGTCTCAGTTGGTAAGTTTTTATTAAGGAGCAATTTGTGATTATATTCCTGTATTCTTCTGCAGAGTTTTTGAGTTTTGGGGGGGGGGTGTTTGTGTGTGTTTGGGTTTTTTGTTTTTGTTTTTTTGTTGTTGTTTGTTTGTTTGTTTGTTTCTGACATTTGCTAAAGCTGATTTATATGCAGAATAAAAAGAACATAAAGACTGAAGTCACCTTTCAAATAATCATACAGAAATAGTTTATGTTGCTGTAAGTCTAAGTCCAGCATGTTCTTGCATGGTGCAGTGACGTATGAAGAAAATATTGCTGTCCTAAAGACTTTCTTTATAATAACTGTAGCTTAGATACTTAATTGTTCTTTGGCTTCGGAGATATCAGTTGAGTTTTAATTTCTAGGGGGTGGTCGGAGAGCAAGCGTCTTAGTCACTAAAGGAGGGACACAGATCTTATTACAGCTGCTTTTGACTGCCAGCAAAGACTCTCCACCAAATGAAGAATTAATGGTGCTTCTTCATACTCTTCTTGCAAAAATTGGTCCAAAAGGTGATAATGATATACTTAAGTAATATGGCTTAATACTTTACAGTTTTATAATTGAAACTTAAGAAAAGCTTTCTTTCTATTATTGTGTGAGCATCCAGGTACTTAGAATTGGTAGAGGAGAACAAAAGGAGGAGTAAAATAGAGGGGAGGAAGAATGGTGAAAAATAGATATGCAGAGTTGACATTATCAGTAGAAAGAATTCACAGTTCGTTTAACTTTTATTTTTTTAATAATAACTTCAAAATTAGTGTGATTGATCTTATATTTCTTTGATGTCAGACAAAAAGATTGGCATGAAAGCAAGAATTAATGGTGCCCTAAACATATCATTGAATTTAGTGAAGCAGAATTTGCAGAACCACAGGCTAATATTACCATGTCTTCAAGTATTAAGAGTTTACTCAACAAACTGTAAGTATTGCAGATAATGATTTTCTTTCCCATGTAATATAATTTTTTTTACCTAGATACAGTTAAAATGTCAGATTTTTTTAATGTTAGATGTTTAAAATGATTATTTTATCTGAGAATTTTCTTTTTATATCGTAGAATTGCTTAAATTCTAATAAAAGCTGTGAAGCATGTTTGTACTTCTTGCGTATCTTTGGTTTTTGTTCAGTGTGTGTAGATACATATATATATATAGTTGGAGGGGTTTTAACCAGTGCTATTGGATGTGCGGAATTGTGAGTCATCTAATTTGCATAAATGCTGATACTTTAAGATCTCAACCAGAAATGCTAACACTTCAAATTAAATAGTTATTCTCTTTCTTATACATGCTCATGGTTTTTTTGCTTTTTATTATTTTATTTCATTCTTGATTGCTAATTTAAAACTTGGTTCACACAGGAAATGTTTTATTTCTTTATTTAACCTTTCACTTATTCCTTGTGTTGAAGTGCCCTACTATTGGACTAATATTCTTCCATAACAGCCTAATTCATTGTTTGGGCAGGCAGTAGGAAGTTGATGAAATTAGTGTGGTTCTTACTGTATCTCTACTGTTGGTTAGATGCTCTTAAGTTTTTCCTTTGAGCTCAAAGTGGCCGTTCAACCTCTTAAATAAGTGGGAGAAATTGAAAACATAACCACATTCCTCCAAGAGAATTGATTTGATGATCTATAAGATTATGTTTTCAGGACATTCACATGAGCACCTATAATTCATAAAGTCCCAATAGTTTTAAAATGTGGAAGCTTTATTTTTGTTGAGCTGTCTGATAATGATGTAAAATGCTTCTAAATGGAAGAGTTTAATACAGATAGTTACACAGCTTAGCTGTAAACTTGCTTCGTCCTGAAAATGGGAAATTGAACTGAGTCTCTAATTTGGATTCTGCTTAAATCAATTCTCTCTCTATATATATTTCCTGCTCCTTATAAACAGAGAAAGTAGTAGTTTATTACATTCTGATGGATAGTACTATTTAAAGTTTGTGTACAGTTGCTACCAGAATAGAGTCCTAACTTTTCTTAGATTCTAGTGGTGTAATGTTGCTGCTAATGATGATGAAATTGCAACTTGGGTTCAAGTACTAAATTCTACACTAATAACAGCATTTGTTATGTTGAAGTCAATTCTTAGTTGCTCTCTTCCTACTTTGTTAGGAGTGCATATTGCTAAACTCAGTTGGGAATTTAATTTCTGTGCGTGTTTCAGCAGTTTGTATTTTCAGTGGGTGTTTGGCTTCAGCCATATATACATCCCGTGTGCATTCCTTGAACGTAGGTCTTCGCATAATTTCCTTTAATTTGCTCCCTTTCAAATAGATTATTTTTATAATTTTTTTTTCTGAGAACATCTATGCATAACGTGTAGCTCAGGAAAGCTTATACTGATTGGCATTTCTAAATTTTACAGTGAACACTTGGCTTTCAAATCCTAGTGGACATACCTGTCTATCCCGATACTGAAGAATAATAGCAAGTCATAGAACTTGTTAGACTTCAAATTTTAGAAACCCTTCTGTCTTGATAAATTGTGAGATTTTCTGGAAGAAAATTCTTTTTATAGTATATCTTAACGAAGAAAGCAGAGGCATACATTGGAAGTAGTACATTATTTTATTTGTAAAGTAATAATTTTTTTCTTCTTTTCCAAGTTTTATCAGGATGGGTTATCACACTAATTATGTGCAGAGTAGTGTCTGCTTGTCATTGTATGTCTTAAAGCACAAACATGTCTAACATTTTTTTGTACTTCAAAATCAACTCGCATGGATTTTAGTTTGAGTATATTGATTTTTTTTCTTTTGTCTTTCTTATTACATTATCTTAAAATGGATTGTTTTTAACTCTTCCAGCTGTAAATGCAGTGTCCTTGGGAAAGAATGGAGTAGTAGAATTGATGTTTAAGATCATTGGCCCTTTTAGTAAAAAGAACACTAGCCTTATGAAGTAAGTAAGGTCTCTTTAATATAGTATATGGAAAAACCATAGATAAGTTTCAAAACTTACTTGTAAATGAAAAATAATATTAGAGAAATCAAATATAACTCATATTTGAAAGTTAAAGTGAAGGGAGATGGGAAGAACCACAAATCTGACAGTTTAATTGTACCCAGTAGAGTAACACAGAATATTCCAGTGTCTAGTTACAGTACCGGTAAAAGAATATAAATGTTATTTTTTGTCTCTAATATTCCTGCATGGAAACTGTACAATGTTTATCCCCAAATCAGGACAAACAGATCAAGACAATCCCATCATTTTTCAATTTGTTGAATTGTCTCCCACATCTCCTTTGTGTTTTTAGAGTGACACTATCTATTTTATTTTGTAATAGAGTTTTCTTTCTGTTTTACTTCAAAGCAATTGTAGACTCTCAGAGAAAAAACATAAAATGTAGAGTAGGAAGCACCAGCAATATCTGTCTACTGTGCTATTGTGTTTTAAAAAATAAAAAAATAAAAATTCACTGCATACCTTAAAGTGGTAACTTTAGATTCCCCCCTCCCCGTGTATTTTTCTTTTTTTTTTTTTAAGTGAATTTAAGGTAAAAGTAGATAAGTGGATCTAACTGGAGATAGCCCTTTCTTTATACACTACCGCCTTTTTGAAGTACATACCTGGGGAAAACTAAATTTTTCATCTGGTTAGCAAAATAATAATCTCATGTTCATATTCTAACTTCAGTAAAAAAAGAATAGTGTTATGTTATCTAAGTCTGGTATTTGTGGTCACAGGAGTATCTTTTAAAATAAAGCCCTGCCCCTTTAAGCCCCGGCTAAAATTAGACATACGAACTTACTATTCCATAATGTGTGTAATCATGATATCCTTGTTTATGGTCCAAGATCAGATGCGTGAAGTCTATCTTTACAAAGAGGGTAAAAATAAGTATATAAGTTTTTCTAGTTGTACATCTTGAGTTAACTGAGACAAGACCTTTGTGTACAAGAAAAATCTTACACTGATGATCTTGTAGTACAGATTGATGAGCATTACTCCTCAATATATTCGTACACTGCCAGTTTTGACCTACAGTTTTCTAAAATAGTGTCCTTTGCTTTGTGGAAGCACTTGTTCTGCTGCTAACATAAAAACACAAGTTTCAGAAGTATCTCATCCATTGAGTATGGTTTGTAAACATTACGTTGTCACTTACAGTGGTTTTTTGCAAAGGCTGAAAGGTTGTATAGCCATTACATTGTTATTTTTAAATTTCACCATCAGACTTCAGATATAACAGAGATACATGATATTTTAGTAAAATCAAATTTTAAAAGCAAAGTCCTTGATACAGTGCAACCAGCAAAACATAAGACAGAGATGCTAAATAAATCTGTTAGCAGTAAATATTTTGTATAGCTTTACAGTGTTGTAGATTAAGCTTACTGGTTGGTTGTTGTTTTGACTTTTCTTGTTATGTTGACAGGGTTGCTTTAGACACACTTGCTGCATTGCTAAAATCAAGTAAGTGTTTGACTACAAGAAACTTTGTCTAGTTGATATATGTGTGTGTGTATGTATATACACAGAGTAAAACTAGTACTAAGTCTGTGGCCAAAACAAAATCAAGGCTCGGAAATTTAGAAATAAGGCTCCAGTTTTATCTGCAGTCTCTGGTGCTTTAATATTTGTGTGGTATATACATATATGTTTAATAATGAGTTACTGTCTCGTCAGTTATGCAGCAGAAAGCCTGCGCTGCTTCTGCAGAACTGATCTGGATCCAAGGTGGAGAAATAGCCTTTTACAGTCACTCACCTCAGCCCTTCAGTAACAGATACCTATAGCTTAACTCCTGTGCATCTTCGTTATACATACATCTGAACATATCTGTTGTATGTCAGGGGAAAATACAGGGTTTCTTCAGGTACCTTTCTGAGTAATTAGGTCTTGGGTCCTAATGACAAGTCTGTCACTCATGCTCATGAAATGGAACGAAGGGTAACGAAGCGATGGTCTGTTCCCAGACATTGGCTATCTTGGCCAGCAGCAGTGGAACCTGACAAATGTCATCTCTGCAGATTTTGCACCAGGATTGTAACTGACAGGGAATTAACAACTCATTCTCTCCAAACAGTTCTATAAAAGCCACAGCAATCCTAGTAGTTTTAGTGGAGTTGGATAAGAACTGAGGCGTGATTAGATTTGCAGAAAACCATTTCAGAAAAATGACAGGAAACTTCTGTACCGATTGTTACAGGGTGCTGAGTTTTCTCATGTTTGATCAGTGTGATACAAAAATCTGTGAGACCAAGATATTTACTAATTTTGGAATTTCTCCTTAGGAAATTTACAGAAAGAAATATTTCTGAATTACTGTCAGTATTCTGTTCTGTAAATTGGCAGTTAAACTTTAATGTTGGGGAAAGAAATTAAATGTTGAAAAAGTGTGTCTTTAAAACAGGAGGTCTTGTGCATTTATTTTGAGGTGTCTTATTCAGTCCTGAGGGGTTTTGACATTGTAATTTCCTACACTTCATATAAGTAAATCTTTTCATAAAAACACTAATCTCTGCTGTGTAGAGTCCAGTTGTCATACTGATTACCCAGTATTTGGGGTAGAGGTATTTTGAGTTTATCAAACTTGAGTGATAGTTGCTGCAAAACTGTATGAATTACAAGAGGTAAGAAGTTTATTTCAAATCTTGTATCTACACAGTGTGTGTGGATAGAGATGGGTATGCTTTATATAAACACTTTTTTTAAAATTTGCTAGCTGACAGTATCTTACAATTACCTTTAAGTGTAATGCACACTGTTCTGGTAAACCATGAAAATGACCTCAGTTATTGAGTCATTTCTGTTTAGGTTAATGTAAAACTATGCTAAGCATGGCTAAAATACTACTTTAAGTGAAACTACTTAAAACTACTTAAGTTTAAATTCAGTTATTTGGGTAAAAAGAATAATTTCAACATTGATTTGACAATAATATTGAAGTCATTGGGCAATTTTTAATTTTCTTTCCTAACTTTTTTTATAAAGAAACAAATGCCAGGAGAGCAGTAGACAGAGGATATGTGCAGGTGCTTTTAACGATTTATGTTGATTGGCACCGTCATGATAGTCGACACAGATACATGCTGATACGTAAAGGAGTTTTACAGTGCATTAAAAGTGTTACAAACATCAAATTGGGAAGAAAAGCATTCATTGATGCCAATGGGATGAAAATTCTTTACAACACTTCACAAGTAAGTTTATCTCAGTTGTTTGTTGCTGCTGTTGTTTTTGCCTCTTTGGCTTTAAAAATACATCCTGACCTCAAATTTGTCATAGTTCTTTTGTGATATTCATGGTCGTTCCTGATTGGGGGCTAAGGATTATTTTCTATACTTGACTAAAGCGGAATGAAAGAGTATAGAATTAAATTAATATTTGCTATTATTTGACTGTGACTATCTCTGGGAGGGGCTGTTGAACTTAATTTTAAAAAAAAGAAGGGGAATAGTCTTTTAATTTTGAAGTCTGGATTTTTAAAAGAGGTGAATTTGAGTTGGTAGAAGTTCTTCTGGCCTTCGGAGGAGACATTAGCAAAATTTATTGTAAACAAAATACTTTGCTATTAGTGAATTCTAGAAATCTGTAAAACAAATGCAGTTTGACTATTAGTTTGAGATACTTTTCTCTTGTCTTCATTATTTTCCTGTTAATAGGAGTGCCTTGCAGTAAGAACTCTTGACCCTCTTGTCAACACATCCAGCCTAATAATGAGAAAATGTTTTCCTAAAAATCGTCTTCCTTTACCAACTATTAAAAGTGCTTTCCATTTCCAACTCCCAGTTATTCCTGCCAGTGGTCCTGTGGCTCAGCTGTACAATTTGCCTCCTGATGGTATGGTAATTTTGTAGTATTTTGTCTTTGAGTATGTCTAACATTGCTTTATGTAAGGTGGAATCAATTGCAGTTATTTGTGTTCTCCACTAAAACTTGGACTCTAAGACTCTTCTCAGCTAGCAAAGTCTGTGACTGTTAGTGGGGAGCACCAATTTCTAATGTTAAGTTTTAACTGGTGAAAATTTTGTCCACACATGTGGTTATGTTTCTGAGATATAAAATAGCAACTAAAATGTGATGTTCATCAAACTCTGAAGTGTAAAGCATAGGCTTTACATATTAGTCTACAAACTTAAATGGGCTCTCTTTTTAACTCACATATACATTGTCCTATGTGAAATGTAATGTAGTGTACATCCTGTTTTACAGGAGTGTATATTCCTTGATTTCTTTCTGTTACTCTGATAAATTGGATGTCGTGAATTTAGATTAACATGTGCCATTTGAAGCATTGTTTTTTAAATTATTGTGGTTATTCCTTCATTTGCATGATGAGAAAAGTAGAGCTGCTTTCTTGGACTGTTGCAGTCTCTTAGGCAACACTTGTCTGCAAAGCATTTGTATGGTGCTTTGTAGGAAATAGATTTCATCCCATTGTGAACACCTTTCATTATTTTTGGATAATAAATGTTTAATGCATTTTCAGATATGGTGAAACAGCTTGGTACCTGGGTAAGCAACTGATGAAGTTGCTGTCAGAAAGTTACTCTAAAATGAGAAGGCAAAGTCAGACTTTTTAATATCAGCTTATTCACAGTATCTCCTGAAACAAAATGTGATCATATTCTGAAAGAAGACAGCTATCCGATTGGGGTTCATATGGGTCAGGCTCAAACTGCAGGAGTTTAGAGTTTGTTTATGTTTTGTCTTCAAAGTAGAAAATAGATTTAGTTCCAAAATCCACATAAATTAAACCTCTACTTAATAAAATGGTTTTGGTACTCTGTACTACCTATTTAGAAACTTCCTGTTCCATTGAAGTAGACTACTGACAAGTTTTTTTTAATAGGTTTGTTATCTATTACAAAAAGAAGTGAAAAACCTAAGGAAATAGAATACATAGGATTTTCTTTTTAAGGAAAACCTTCTGTATTAAAAGACATGTAGAATGTTGGGGTGGGTACAGCTCTGAGTTTATTAAAAGTATAATCTTCTATAGTCAGCTTTGTAAAAGCAATACATGTAATCATTCTGAATACACTAGAAAATCAGTATAATTTGTAAACCTCTGAGTGAGCCTTTTACTGACAATCAGCAAATTTCCTGCATGGAAAACACTCTTTCAGAAAACATAACAAAAAAACCCAGCACTCCAACTGCATGAGATCTCTAGAAAAAGATCAGATTTGCCACTAGTAAGCAGAACATCTGCCAGAATAACCAGTTGATGCCCCCTTCCACATATTAGGGAGTTAGCTCAATTCTCGTTACTAATGTGTAAACAATTAGTTTGCTTCGCCTTGTTTTCCTTTGTTAAAAAAGGAGGAAGTCCTAGATCCTTCAGTGTACTGGGTCTCTAACTCAAATAGAAGAAATTAGTCGTTAGTGTCCAAATAGTTCCACATGTCTAAAAAATAACATCTTGCTGTATGTTTTGGGGGTAAAACTTAGTTCCCAATCTGTCCATGCTAAGCAGCTGCAGTGACCACTCTCCTTGAGTATTTTCCTTACTGATTGAATCTCCAGTGAATGTTTCTGACCTTTTTTTTTTTTTTTTTTAAATTGTTGGGCCCCATTTAAGCAAGACAAAAAAGGTGAAGAGGGTGCTTTGTCCCCCTGTTCCCTGATACTGGGTCAATACTAGCTGACATGACTAAAAGCTGCTGAGACCTCAATTTTTTTTTTTGGACGTGGTCATTATTACTGACTTTGGGAAAAGGTGTCAGAGCCATCTCATTTTGTGCTGACCTCAAGCCGTGTCAGGATGTTCTTGGCACATCCACATTGTAAAGTATTTTTAATGGCCATCTGCTGTCTTGCTGTTTTTTTTTGGGCGGGGGATGGTGGGTGTTTTTTCCTTTTATTTTGCTTTGTTTAAACCAGAAATCTTTGTTTTGACTTAAAACTGGATGGAAATGTAATAAATTGAGTCTGCAGTATTGTCAAACAAGCATTTTGTTTTGTAAATCTGGTAATAGTAATTAATGTTTACTAGTTGGTTTTCACATTTTTTTTCAACTGGTAAGTGAAAAAGAAAATAAACCCAGAACATAGAAATTTTTTTTTTTTAGCATATGTATTGGATTAAATGTATAATCTGCCTTACAAAACTTTTTTGTGTCATAGTGGATGATGTAGTAGATGAAAGTGATGATAATGATGATGCTGAAACAGAATCAGAAATTGAAACCGAAAATGATGATGACAAGGACCAACATTTTAAGGTTGGTATGAGACAAAATTAACAGGCTAAAATCGAGCGTAACATTTTTTTTATTATTTTAAGTTGCTTGAATCATGTACACAGCCATATGTTTTAAGTGTTAAAAGGACTCTGAGGAGGTTTTAAGGGCAATTTCTAAAATTAAAAAAGCTGAAACTTAAGGAAGGTAGGTGCTGCTTGAAAATACCAACCTTTGTTGTTCAGATTGCTTCAAGATTTTTATCAAAACCTGTTTGCTTCGCACTTGGATGTGTCTGGAGTACAGTGGAACAGAACTGCAAACTCTTTTAGCAGTGTTCTGTTCCCAACTTGTGTTTCTCTCAGCCCGCTCTTCCTACCTAAGCTGCTCAGTATGTAGGAGCTGCTCTAACTTTTTCCATCATTCTGGACTGGAATTCACTAGGTCAGTGTTTCAGCATGGTAACTTTGAAGTTCAGCCAACTGTAGAGGTAGAGATCAGACCTCTCACTGTTGTATCACTTAGGGAAGGTCTTGTTCTGTTCTCCAGCTGCCAGTCAGGACATGAAAGGACATTTGGTCAGAACTGCCTTATTCTATATTTTTATGTTACATATATTCAGGAGTTAATTGACTTGTCTGTCCACAGACTGGAAAGACAAATTTTATTCAAGGCTCTCATGAGCCCTGATGAAGGGAGTGTCTTCCATACAAGCAGTTATTCCTTTGTCACTGCAGTCAGATGAAGTCTCCATGTTCAGGTTGCAATAGTTCGATTATGCACAGATCTCATGTATAGTGTAGTTTGATGTCTGTGCATAATACGTTTGGATGAAAGCAAGAAAATTGAGATGTTTGTAATATTTCTGTTGAAATGGAGGCTTTGGCATACTAATAAAACTGAGCTGCTTAAACCTTCATGGTGAAAGGTGCAGTTCAGCTAATTTTAAAATTCAGCTTTTAAAGGATGGCCGTGTCAGAGGTAAAAGGTGAATGTAATCATTTTAGAAGTTCATTAATTCTGGATGCAAGATTAATTTGTTCTGGTGCTCTTTCAGAATGATGATATTGAGACTGATATTAATAAACTGAAACCTAGACAGGAATTGGGAAGACCCATAGAAGAACTGAAAATGTACGAGCAATTTTTCCCAGAACTTTCAGAAAACTTTCAGGTAAAGTATATGATTGCCAGGGCATTCCTCGTCATGATGGGTTGACTCTGGAATACGCTTTGACATTCTTTTTTGGGTGCATAGTTCCTCTAGCCAAAAAATGAGAGTCTGCAGTTCAGAGCTTCATATGAGAGTGCTATATAGTTATTTAGTTGAATGTTACGAGTTACTTTAATCTGACTGAGAAGGGGACTGTGGGGAGATATAAAGGAAAACTGTTTTCTGATGTCTGATTATTGCACATATCAGAAAGTAAAATAGTAAGAAAACACGAGATTTCTGACAAAGATTCATTGTATTAGGTATTTCCTTAAATGCTGTGCACCTCTTTAAAGTAGTTGGTTAAAATATCTGGGGAATTGCATTGACTTGATAATTTGTTATTGATGAACTACTTGTTTATTGCTTTGACACTATCTTCTTGTAAGAGCTGAAACTTCATTGCTATGTTTATGTAAGTTTAAGACACAATAACTGTCGTCTTTTAAATTACACTTATTTTGCATTATTGCAAAACATACCTCAGGAACAATAAAAGAGAAAGGTTTCTAATATAAATGAAACTTTAGGAACTGTTTACTCTTTTAATAAATCTTTTTATTATTTTTTCTCTTTTATTTTTTCAAGGAATGTGACTTAGTTTCCACGGAACCAAAGCCTTTTGTACCTGATGCAAATCTGAGCGGACCTATTGTTGTTCCTACAGCAGGAGAGGAGCACTCTGCTGAAGCAAACCAGTCAATGAAAGGAATTGCTTTGAAGGAGGTCAATCCTTTATTGACAGAGGAATACCATAGAAGGCCAGCCTTTCTGGAACTACCAAAGAAAGATAGTATCAAAGACAGTAGTTTACATCAGCAAAATGATCAAAGAAACCTGCTTCCATCATGCCAGTGTCTAAGCCAAGAAATTGTGAAAGGCTTGGACAGAATCAGTCTGCAGAACAGTGCAAAAAATGATCAGTATTATGGTACAGGGTGTGTAATAAAGAAGGAAAGCAAAACTAGCCTTACCACACTTGCTTGTAGTAAACCTTGCGAACATGTTTCACCCTGTGGAAGTAGCCTCTTTGAAGGATCATCTGTCCAGCTGGGGAAACTCTGCTGCACTGGAGTGGATTCGGAGGAGGAGGATTCAAGATCTAGTTCATCAGGGGAACAAGTCATGCTTGAGGTTTCTGATGTATCACCAGTTCATGACTGTGATCTTTATATTGAAATGGTAAAAACCACAAAGTCTATTCCTGAATATTCAGAAGTGGCCTATCCAGATTATTTTGGCCATATTCCACCTCCATTTAAGGAGCCTATTCTGGAAAGGCCATATGGGGTGCAGAGGTGAGTTACTATACTCTTTTTTTTGTTGTTTTCGTTCCCTGGAGAAGCAATCTTTAGGATGAGATTATCAGGCACATATACAATGTTTACTTTGGCATCTAAAACTATTTTCAGTGAAAAGCAGTTTGAAGGTAAGTGAGTAGGCATTGATCAATGCAGAGCCATAAACAAGAACACAATCTGATTCTGTAATTGCTAATTCTGTAATTCGGTTTCTAAATACTAAGTTTAACTTATAGTCTCCCTTTCTGCATTCTCACCGTCCCCCATCTAAATTTTGTAGTTTGTAAAAAAAAAAAAAAAAAAAAAAAAAAAAAAAAAAAAAAAAGCCAAACAAAAAAAACCAACCCACAAAAAACCCCAACAAACAAACAAAAAACCCCACCTGAATGCTGCCTTCAGGTCTTCGCAAAGATAGGACAGTTAATAGTTTAAAGATACTTCAGCTCTTCTCTTTGCTGTGCTAACAAAGCTATCTTTCAGGAAAATGTAGTGAAAAATTAAAAAATTACTACACTTAAGTGTTTGTTTTTAGTGTTTGCAGTACAACAGAATTTAGAGGTAACAAATGCTGAGGATGCAGTTTATGTTAGGTTCTGCAGAATGACACACAATAAACACAGAATGAAGAATAAACCAACAAAAACCAGCACACCAACACACCCATTTATTTCTTCACTGAGAAGTATTAGAAGATGATGAAGGGTGATGTGACTCGTAAGATTAATTTGCAGAGGTGGTATGAAGAGCTGGCTCATATGCATAAAAAGTTACTGTAAAGACAAATGAGCATGTTAGCAGAACATGTAATAGTAGGTGTGAGATCTTGCCACTTGCTTAATTATTAGATTGAATGCTTTCAGCTTTATACTTATAACTTTAACCAGTTTTGTGAGATTCTTTGTATTTACATTTAGTTATTAAGAGATTAAGTGTCTTTAGGTTGTATAATTAAAATCCTTTAGCTGTTCCACGCGTGTCATAAAACAGTGATCATTCTAGTGAAATGACCAAGTGTTGAAACACTAATGACATAATGAATATACAGTTACTAGAAAGCACCATTCAGTGTCAAAGGAGAAGAATCTTCCCTATAAGCTTATTTTTTAGATAGTCAGCTGATTTAGAAGGGAGATAGGTGATTTCTGGCTCAAGACTAAGAACTGCATTTTAAGAAAATCTTGCAAATCTTCATGTATGTTATTGTAGTACTTAATTCTGAATTTTCCTGAGTAAAATTGAGTGAAATCAGATAAAATTTGTCATTCCAATGCTCCTTCTTCTTAGATATAAAGCCCTGTATTAACTCTGACTTTTAACCAACAAACCTACTTGTGTGGTTATACATAAAGCTGATTTCTAAAAGTAAAGGTAATTCTAGAGTATATTCTATTTTTACTTTAAAATGTTTTATTTTTGTTGTATTTTCTATGTTGAAAGTAACTTTTTTAGGTCTTATGTGAAACAAGAACGAAATATCAGGTAATATTGCTAAAGTTGAATCAAAAATCATGCATCATCTTTTTAAGGTACACTGTTCTAAGAATTCAGTTTTCTACAAATGACTCAGTCTTACTGCACTCAAATTTCTGAGAATGAAACCTGTTTAAAACAGGCTTAATCTTTTTAGGAATTTATAGTTTATAGGAAGGTGGTGAAAATGAGTTTGGTAGGGGACATGGAAAAGCTTTTAAGTCTTCTACAAAGCTGTGTCTAAACTCTTTTGGCATTCAGTGGGATTTATGTTCTTAATGTAAGCAGTTAGTTACTGCTTGTCAGCTAAATCTTCTTTAGACAACAAATGGTTGCCTTAATCCATCCTTGTAATTTAAGAAAACATTGTGGGGGTCTGAGGTGCGCAGTTGGTAGGTTTTCTTTTTACTTTTATTAGACAAATGTGGTGGGGGGGGTTGGGGTGTTTTTTTAGTCTTGCAATATGCTAGAAGGTGCAATGGTTTTGAATTTGGGCTTTGGAGTGCTTTTGCTTTTTTGTTTACATTTAGCAACATGTAATTTTCACCAAATGTCTCACCAAATTATTATTGTTTGGAAAAATGTAATTGATAATAACTGCAGTGTTTTATATTATTCTACCTTTTAGGGAAGAAAATTATTATATAATTCAATGCCCTATAAATTTGGGTTTAAATTCCTACTTTTTTCCATTCCTTAAAATTTTAGGTTGTTTTTTGCTGTGCACTTTAGTATTTTCTAATCACTTTAGTATTTTGTAATCATCTGATACTTAAAAGTGATTATCAGGTAAATCAGGATCCACAAAGGACTAATCTATAAACACAGAGCTCCACATCAAGTGTTGTTTTTATACTTTTTTCCTTTAATTATCTTAAAATAGCTTCTCTTTCTCAGGTTCCGAAAAATCAAGAGAAATGTCCACTACTAGTTTTCCTTTTTGTGTGCATCTTGAATACCATTTCTTCTTTCCTTTTGTCTACATTGGTTATTAGTATGGTATTTGAATGCCTGATATTCATTAACGGGTTTTGTCTTGGCAAAACTCCTGTGATGATAGGAAGTACTATGACCCTTTAGAGCTGAGGCATACTGAGATCTAAGGACTTGTGTAAGATTAAGTGCAAGACCAAAAATCTGTAGTTCTGCCCTGAGCTGAACCTGATCAGATAGATTGTGGTGAGTCAGCCTCTTTACAATTTTGTCAGTTCATTGGACTCGTGACTTGTTTTCTTTTCCAGTTAGTTTTAATTTAATAAGAGGCACTAGAGTTGTGCACTTACCTTCTTTTTCTCATTTGTTAACAATTTTTTTTTTAATTAAATGGAGAATTTCCAGCCTGAATGTATTTTACCGCTCTGTTCCTGTGTTCTTCATTGTTAATCTGCCTCCTTTTCTTCTTATTGCAGGCACTGTGCAAGCTTTTCCACACAGCTCTGCCACTATATTTCATTCTTGAACTGCAACACATTCTTACTTTTCCAAACCAGGACCTAGATACTGCCAGTTGTGCAATGGTTTTATGATCTGGATAAATATACACCTGACATTTGGCTGACATCACCAAATTAATTCTTATTTGTTACCTAGCCGATAAATGAACCTAGATCTCCAGAGGTGAAAAGCTAGTGCACTAACACACTCACTGTATGATCTACTCTCTAAAACTCTTTAATTTTAGTTACGGTAGGATTCATGTAAGTTACTAATGTTATCAACTGCTGTCCTGGATTAACATAAGTAATGTTTGAGTAATTCGTGCTTCTACTATAAAGTATGAAATGGTGCATTTTTTCCCGTAAGATAAAACCCAGTGAGTTGTGTGCATGAAAACTCGGTTCCCTCACATACAAATACTGGACTCAGTCAGCTGTGAATGCAGGTGTTTAAACTTAAGTACAATTACGTTTTGTGCGCACACGTGGGGGTGAGGCTGAGGTCTCTCTGAAAATCTGTCCCACTGTCTTCATGTCAGCTTCATTAGTTTTCATTGTTGTATGAGGTAATTCCTCTTTTGTAATTGGAAACAGTATGCAACAATTTAAATGAGAACTCTGCTTTTTATTTTAGGACAAAAATCTCTCAAGATATTGAAAGACTGATTCATCAAAATGACATTATAGACAGAGTTGTGTATGACCTTGATAATTTGAAGTAAGTTTTTACCCTTCTGAAAACAATATTCAGCGAATACTCTAAGCCTATTCTATTTTCTCTATGATATGATTTGTAATATTTAAGGCAGTACTATTATGACAGACTTCAATGAAAGTTTCATCTGATGTAACAGTGTTTCTGCTCTCCAGGCTGTATTTAGAGGAAGGTTCAAAATAATTTCTGAATTACCAAGTGAGGGCTAAAATAAACTTAATGAGTTTGTTTTAATTAAGTTTGTTTTATTCATTTTGGTCCCTTTTCTTTTTCTACTCATAGTTCTTCAGTACCAGAGGAAGCAGATGTTTTGAAGTTTAATTCCAAATTTGAATCTGGAAACCTGCGCAAAGTTATTCAGATCAGAAAGTAAGATATTTCAACTCTTCTTTTCACACATAAGGCCTTTTATTTCTTCTTCTTAAAAAAACATTTATTTGTTTTTGTTACTCTTTAGAAACGAGTATGATCTAATTCTGAACTCCGATATAAATAGCAATCATTATCATCAGTGGTTTTACTTTGAAGTCAGTGGAATGAAAACTGGCATTGGTTACCGGTTTAACATCATCAACTGTGAAAAGTCAAACAGTCAGTTTAATTACGGTAAGATACATTTCCCATACTTTGAGAAGAAATACATAGAAAAATATCTGTTTTAGACAGCTCAGCTGTTTCCTTTCCTCCGCCCTGGAATCAGTAGTATATTCATGTTGTCAGATCGCATTCTTTTTTAATAGTATTACTAGAAAATGTTTTGAGAAGTTTCAGTTAAAAAGAAAAAACGTATCTTAAAACACTGGCTGTCAGTTTTTAAAATGAAGCTTTGTTGTGAGGCCAAAGCAGAAGAAATTTACTGGTGGCTGCAGCTAAAATTTGTCATAAGACCACTGTGGGGGGGGACAACACCAAAGCCTGTTGATCCACACAGGTGCAAGAAGAATGACAGCTGTCATCATTAATCCCTTTCTGAACAGAGGTGTATTTTCAGATGTGAAAGTAAGCAGAGACATTCTCAAACAGTTTTGTCTTATTGATGGAAGAGAGGCACATTATTTGAGAAGGAAAAGTAAGTCTCCTTTGAAATGCTGGGCTTCATAGGTGACCCTTGCAGTCTCCAGCGAGTAGTGTTTGCTGCTTGTACCTCATCCAAATAGTACTGGCTTACTGAATATGCCTTTCTTCCACTTGTCTGGGGGCGGGAGGGGTGTTTCATTCAGCTTAAAACCATTTGTTTTGTGAGGGTTTTTTTTCCTGCTGGATTTTCTGAAATTCATCCTTTGAGGAGGAGAAGCTCCCCTCTCCCCCCGCAACCTCAGACTCTTGGGACAGAGTAACGTCATGTTCTTCTTTGTCATAATTGTACAATTCACACTGATAAAATCCAAGAATACCGGGTAGTTTGACCAGTAATAAGATGCTTTTAAATCATTTACTAATCTTTATCGGCTACCTTAGATCTTCATTCATATGTTGCATATACTTACCTGATAGCTACTTTTGGTTTTTTAAGTACACTGACTGAATCAATCAATGTATTTGGCTAATTATCTAACTAGTAAATAATGTTCAATTAATGTATTATTTTCTACTCTAACTTCATATTAAGTGTTCTACTTAAGTATACTCTCCAAAAAATATAAACTTTAAAGAGTTACTGTTTTAACAAAAAAAAATTGTCCTGAAACTTCAGTTATTTTCCAGCTATCCAGGTGAATGGATGATAGTATCAATTTTTTGTATTCTCTTTGATGCCTTTTTGTAATGGTGAGTTGGATGGAGTGGGACCCCAGACTTCTTGTAGATTATCATTTATGCTAACCACAGCTTTAATTTAAACGTTTCATTTTGGTCTTCTGTAGGTCTGATTCTTTTTTTCTTTAATTTGTTATTTTCTGAAAATTAGCACATGATGAAGGGAGAGGGGGAAGAATCTTTTGTCATCTGGTTGAAAGAGTGTACAATACCCAGGCATTCATGAAAATGCACTCTGTGATAGTGAGTGAATGAGTATAGGTAGTTTGGAGGCTCGCATATAAGTGTTGATGTGGTCCATTATTGCTAAGATCTTCATGCTTAATGTTAAGCATTAAAGTGAGATACATTTTTTTTTCTTTAAGGTATGCAGCCCCTCATGTATTCAGTTCAAGAAGCATTAAATTCTCGACCATGTTGGACTCGTGTTGGGACAGATATTTGTTACTATAAGTAAGTAGACCAATCAAACATACAGCAAATCTTACACTGAAGATTAGTGTGAGGTGCAATTTTTGAGGAGAAATGTTTGCTTCTGAGTTTGATAATTCTATTTTAGTAGTCCTGTTGTGAACAGAGTTTTCTTCCTGAGTTACTACGGAGGGTAACAGAAGTGATTGAAATATATAGGGTCTTATTTTGTTAGCACATTGCTAATATTTAAGCTGTTCAGCTTTTATACTTCTGTCAGAAATTGCATACTGTTCCAGAGAAGCTTTTAAGGGACTGTATATATGCATGCTTACTTGAAGTCTTACTAGTGACTTGCAGTAATACTGATCATGTGGTGCTTGTGATTAGGCTCCTGTATTCTGTGGTGCAATCACTGTAGAGCAATCCTGGAACACAGGATGAGATGGTACAGCATATCCATGTGTTGCCCTTCTTGGTTGGTAGTGGTTTGCTTCCTTTTTCTTTTTTGTTTTGTTATTTGCTTTTGTTTACTCACCTTTTCCCAATATGAATGAATGTGTATTGCTGCTATAATAAAGTATCTTTACTGATGGTGGGAATGAGTATATTTAACCTTGATGTACGCAGAAGAGAAATACAATCACTAAAAATCTTCCTGGCTCTTAGAATGTGTGTTCAGGAATAATCAATGATATGAAAAAAAATTCTTCCAATGTGTTAATTACCTTTGTTTTACTCTTAGGAATCACTTTTCAAGAAGTTCAATTGCTGCTGGAGGTCAGAAAGGAAAATCTTATTATACAATTACGTTCACAGTGACTTTCCAACATAAAGATGATGTCTGCTACTTCGCTTACCATTATCCATATACATACTCAACTTTAAAGGTCAGAAGATCATGATCTGTTACACAGATAAATATTTATGCTTTTGGACAACATGAAACATAAGCAGTCATGAGTGAATTCTTTTTATTTCTTTTTATAAAGTTCAAAATACTCCTTAAAATGGAGAATTTTCATAAAATATTATTGTTCAGACTGGCAAAGTGTGTAGGTTGTTCTAAGCAGTCCCTGGAAAAATAAAATTGATACTTACTTGCAGGCTAAATGGGTTTTCTGGGAATCGTAATTTATAATTGACTGGAAACAGTGCTAATTGGATGAAGTATTTGTGTTTAAGTCAAATGACTCATATCCCGCTGTTCTACATATACCTCTTCATAACTGACCTATTCAAGTTACTATATTTAAGATAATCAGAGACCTTTTTAGGGTAATGAATTGGCTAAGGAAGTGTTGTGAAGCTTTTGGTACTAAGCAAAACTCTTGGCTAGAATGTCTGTTGGTTGTTTCTGTCATAGCAATAAAAATGAACTTGCGGATTCAGTGGCCAGTGTGTAACAGCATTGAATGGAGCTTTTTACTAAGCCATACTTGCTCTTGGAAGAAGTACCTGTTAAGGGATGTTACAAGCAGCTGCTGCCTCCAACAGCTCTGGGGCCTGGTGTTTCCTCCTGTCCAGGTGCTGGAACCTAGCGAAGGGACCCAGGGGTCTCTGTCCCAGGCTGATGGACGTGGCTGCTGCTTTCCTGTTTGCTTGTAGGTTCAACTGCTAGTGAGTCTGAGTGTGTATCCCAAAGAGAGAGAGAGCGAGACTCACACACACACACTTGCACATCCCTCCTCCCCCAGCACACCTGGCTACACAGACTGGCACAGACAAGGTGTTGCCTTCAACAGCACCCGTGTGTAACACTACTGGGACTTGCTTAAAAGGTAACTACAGACACCCAAGTCCCTTTCCTCCTCTCCAGCTGGTAATGATTGCTGTTCACTAGTAAAAGTACACACCCACCCACTCTAGAATCAGAAGCACATGCACATTTGTGGATGACTGGCATGGCCCATCTGTGCCATACCCCTGCCTGGATCCCGTTCTCTCTTACCTGCTATGCAGGCCTCCAGCTTGCAGGCTACTCCAGGCTGATGCTCACTAGCAAACAGATGCATGCACTTGCACGCTCGTCTCACAAGCACTCCACACTTGTGGTTCCCTCCAGATGCCAGCATGGACTCACTGCCCACTTGATACCCCTGCCTCGACCTGGGGCCTCATACTCGCTGGGTAGTCCACCTTGAAGTTTGCTAGCAAATTGCACACGCACCCACCCCATGCACACTGGCTTCAGGGAAGATGCATATGCTTGCCCCCTGCCCCCAGGAGCTAGCACCAGGCACAGGGGCTCGTAACCCATGTTTCTACTCTAGGTGCTGGCACTGAGACACCCTCCCTTGCTTCATTCACCCCTATCACCCTACTAGCTGGTTTTTGGGACACACACAGTTCTTGCCCCAGTGGCTGGACACCAAGACCCTTATCCACTCCAGTAGCTGGCACTGAGACCCCCTCTTGCTTCCATTGCTGACACTACAGACTGAAGTGTGCCTACACTGCCTACAGCTCCAGCTTCTGGCAGCAAGTCTGCCCGCTTCAATCCCAACAGTAGCTGGCACTTTGGACACAAAGTCTGTGGTGCCCACAGAGATGCTCCCAAGAGGTGTGGCCTTACCAGCTACTGATGCTGAGACCCTTGCTCACTCCAGTTGCTGACCCCAAATCCACTCACACCTGCCTTGTTAGTTGCACCTAGTATATACAGCACTTGCATACATGGGATAGAGAGTGAGGCTGCACAGAGAGATAGCTAAGGGTATACAGTAGAGATCAGGTGTATAAATTTTGTATAGTCCCACAGGACCCCCTTGAATATCCCAAATCCTCATGTTCCTCTTGTTTCCTCCTTGTCCTTCAGGTGGCCCTCTCCAAAGCTTTGCCTGTAGATTCTTAATGGCCCATCAGTTAGAGACTGGAGACTTTGGTCTTCGCTATTGTTTCTGTTATGTCTCATCTACCAGGACTGTTTCTCTCTGTTCCTGTTTATTTCTTCTGCCTTTATTTGTTATCCCCTTTTGCACCGCAGAGGTCCCTGATCAGATAACCTTAATGAAGCAGAGGTTCTTACCTTCCACATACCCTTACAGTATGATCTGGTAGCAAATAATGTACCCTCTGTGCCTTCACCTTCCTCGAAGCAGTTGGAAAAACAGACTCTATAAAGAGGAGTATTCAGTCAGTCAGAGAAGTAGAGAATGATATTTCATGGTCAAAATTATGATGGAAACTTGAACATTGTTTAGAACAACAAAAAGAAGTATCGATGAAATAGTACCTGTGGAATACGCTGTGATACATGACTGCAAAGATTTGAGGTATTTTTTCATTATTTTTGGGATGAAGATGCATCTTCAGAAGCTGGAATCTATGCACAACCCTCAACAGATATATTTTCGACAAGACGTTCTCTGTGAGACCCTGGCTGGCAACAGTTGTCCCATAGTCACAATTACAGCCATGCCAGAGTCCAATTACTATGAACATATCTGTCAGTTCAGTAAGTATGACTTTTCTTTCTCATCAACTGAAAATAATGTAAAACTAGCTCTTTATGAAAAAAATCTAGTATTAACTGTTGTGCATTGTAAAAATAGCCATGTAAAGTAAGGTTAATGAATTTATGAAATTAAGAGACGTCAATATTCAGGATTTGCTTTGTATTTAATAATATTTATTTGTGGTAGTCAAATAAGGATATTTATATCTGTATATTTAAAAGTATATATATATTCATGTATTTTAAATCAGTCGCTAGATATTTGTGTGTGTTACATTTTGCAGACAACACTTCTTGGAAAAGAATACCTGACTTCTGAGTAACTTTTTTCTCCAAATGTTCAGGTTATTTGCTTGTCAAAAAGTCTTTCATAAAGCCAATATCTAAGCTACTGCGATTTGAAGTGAGCTTTAGTTATGACAGCATTACTGGTTTGTTCCTCCACCCCAGTATTTTTCTTGGCTATTGGAAAAAAAAGCCATCAAAGTCATCATATCATAATTGCCAGCTCAAAGTAGTTGTTACTGTGTAACTGTGGTTGAATTTAAAGCTCCATTGTGGGAGTTCTGTAATTAGCAGTCCTTATAACAATATTCTGACAAGCTCTATCAATAATACTGATACTTAATAATACTCAACTTCTAAATACTGTATTTTGTATTGTAATAAATGAAGCTGGCTATTGCCTCTTTTTTCAATTAACAAACTGTTTACTTAGCTTGAATCATATTTTGCAACTTCAGTGCATACTTCTTTTAGGGAATCGTCCTTATGTTTTCCTCTCTGCTCGTGTACATCCCGGAGAGACTAATGCAAGCTGGGTTATGAAGGGAACGCTGGAATACCTTATGAGCAATAATCCAAGTGCCCAAAGTTTACGAGAATCTTATATTTTCAAAATTATTCCCATGCTCAATCCAGATGGTGTCATCAACGGAAAGTAAGCACAAGTTTACTCACAAATACGTAACCTGTACTACTAAGTCTTTGCATCTGTTATTTAAAAAAAAAATGAATTCTAAACTAATCCTGGAAACATACAAATGCAATACTTAATATGAAAAAAACCCACTTACAAAATTGCTAGGACTTTTCAATTTTTTGGCTTTTTAAAGGCAGATGCTTTGTTCCATGAATTCCAGTTTTACAAGAAGTGTTTTCAGTTGTTGCTGGATGATAATCATTCCTATGTGATTTGACATGGCATTTTGGTTGTCTCTCTCAACTACAGTCTTGGATAGGTGTAGGGTGTTACATGAGAGCACAGTTGCCTTTAGGAAAAGCTAAAACAAGTTCATGGTTCTCATGAAAAAGAACAGTCTTTGTATCTGAGAAAGCTTTTTATGTAATTTTTCTCTTTTTTTTTTATTATAGTTTTTAGAAGGATGTTATGGAAATGGCTGTTGTCAAATGTTATTAAAAGGGGGAAAGTTAATAGGTGTGCAAGAGAAAGGGTAAGAGAGTATCCTGATTTAAAGTTATTAACAGTAATTCTTTCACTTACTACCACTTTTCTTAATAAATTTAAGGGATATTTCAGAACCTTTTGATACTGTTATGAGTAAGAATTCAGCAGTCTGTATTTACTTGGTTACAGGGAATTCATATGAAATGGAAATTTTGGTATGGTGAATCTATAGTTCCTTCTTACCTAGTTATGGGTAGTATTTTAAAAAGTTTTGTGAACAAAATAATAAAAATCAAACCAATCATGGATTTGAGTAGAACCCTGGCTTTATATATATAAAAGCATGTATATAACAGAACACCTGGAATTAAATCATTCAGAATACAAGTGAAAGTTTTATACAGGGACAACTAAGACATCTGTCCCAGCAGACACAATCTAAAGACAAATGTACTGAAGATGACTGCATGAACATGAATTTCTGCAGGTTTAAAAGTTCTTGCTGATAGTTGACTGAGTACAGAGATGACCTTTATTTGTTATGCTGGGTTTTTTTGGTTTTTTTTTTTTTTTTTTTTCTTGTTTTTCTCACAGCTACTTCTCTCCTAACAACTTCATGTTTCAAGTCTTAGATTTCTGGTTGACATTAGTCTTTATATTACAGAAGTCAAGACACCAAAACTGTAAAGATACCATATATTCGAAATGACTGATTTTGAACTAGCATTTGAATAGAATCGCAAGCCTTCAATTTCAACAGCAAATAAGCAAGATTACAATTGGCTTCATATAAGAAGCTACTTCTAATTTATTTTTAGGTTTTCTG
Source organism: Gymnogyps californianus (assembly GCF_018139145.2). Taxonomy (NCBI): domain Eukaryota; kingdom Metazoa; phylum Chordata; class Aves; order Accipitriformes; family Cathartidae; genus Gymnogyps; species Gymnogyps californianus. The sequence continues at coordinate 40,540,838 of NC_059500.1, forward strand.
TAACATAACTTAAAAACCCCCAAAACACTTCTATTATTTGGCATGTTAGAAAACTGAAGTTTGTTTCTTACCAGACTCCTTCCAAAGAAGCAGTGGTGACGAGGAAAACTTGAGGTGGGGGGAGGCTTATTTAAAAGTATGATAATACAGACTACATCATGCGTTTTTCCACCCCCCCACAATAGCCACCGTTGCTCTTTAAGTGGAGAAGATTTAAACAGACAGTGGCAAAATCCAAATCCAGATCTGCATCCCACTATTTACCATGCTAAAGGGTTACTGCAATATCTGGCTGCTATAAAACGTTTACCTTTGGTGAGTATGTGTGTGTAAGCAATTCTGAATCTTTTTAACCCTGCCTATGTAGCTAGTCCGTAAAGTAAACATTTTAATACGGTTTTGTAAGCTGTGTCACCTTAAATTTGACTTGGAGAACTGGTCTTCTGCAAACCTTTAGATCTAAATCTGTTTCCTTTGCTAGGGTAGAAAGTTAAAGCTTCCTTAGATGAATCCAATGTTTTTTGTCTTAATGCACAAGTTAATTATATAAGGAGTTGTGTTTCCTAATTCTTTGGAACTTTCAACAGTACAAATAAAAACTTTTATTTGTCCTTCTGTTGCTTTTATAAAATGTTAATTCCATATGCCTTGGCTTTATTTTGCCCAATCATTTATTGTAGGTCTACTGCGATTATCACGGTCACTCTCGTAAAAAGAATGTATTTATGTATGGCTGCAGCATCAAAGAGACAATGTGGCACACAAATGTCAATGCTGCCTCTTGTGACCTGATGGAAGACCCTGGTTACAGGGTAAGTTTGACACTTGTACCTTTTTTACTTGGCATGAATTTGGAATATACTTTTCAAATAACTTCCCGATATTACTCTGTGCACATAGTGTCTTTATAGCATAAGGAGACTTATTTAGAATGATCTCGTTTTAGAATGATCTCTTTTTAGTTCATGAGTGTACTTCAAAGCATTTTGAGAGCTTTAAACATTGTACATTAATACAGCTAAGGATTTAATGTTAGTAGAGTGCTTTATTTTTTGGGGTCTTTGTACCAATATGTGCTTTTTTGTGTTCAGTGTTACCATTATAGTAAATACATGGAAAATATGCTTCTGTGCATTTATAATTACTGGATGAAAAAAAGAGTCATTTAAGCATGGCAAACAATTTTCTAGCAACAAGAAAGTAAAAATACTGAATTGCTCTGAGAAATACTCATTTTTGTATATGGAAATAGGCAAGGTTCCTCTTATAAAGAGGTGTAGTTAAGGCATGTGCCCCTAATACATATACATAATAAACTTGCACAAACAACATCCACTGCATTGTAGAAGCTTTCAAAAATTCCAAAAGATTTAAAGAATTAAGTGTTACCTGTTTCTTCTGTGTAACTCCACTGCCGCCTTGTGGCAACTGCAAATCTGTGCAACTTAATGCATCCAAACCCCGTGGTTTTTTGAGGAGATGCAGAGTTAAGCTTGAAAAGCATGTGGATGCACGTTAAAATGCTTGTTCATCTGTGAGTGTAAACGAGTACAGATGCTTTCAGATTTCTTTCCTCAAATCTCCCTCACTTCTAAAAAAAATTCTATTGCTTCTTGATTTTCTTGTGTTATTTCCTGGATGCTGGGTCCCATGCCATTCAAGTCTACTGCTCAACACATTTATGTGGGGTTTTGTCACTTCAGCCTGCACTACCATAGCGCACGAAAGACAGTAGTCAATAAGAATTGTGGGAAAAAGCCTTTTGGTTTCAAAAAGGCAGACTGAAATGTTTGGGCAAGCTTACACTAATAATAGTATATATACTACTGGAATAGTAAATTCAAAGTGATCATGTGTTTTGGCTTAACCGATACAAATAAAAGCTGGAAAGAATGTAGTCATTTAGCATTAGTCAAATACATACATTTGCATAACTGTTTCTTGTCTTTTTCCAAAGCTGTCATGTAAACAGTTGTATTGAACTTTGATTCACGTTCTTGGAAGTATGCACCTAGTGCTTTGCTGAATAAGAATGAATTTTATGTGTTAATAAAATACTGCCTCTGTTAGGTCTGCAAACTGGATTGTTGAAACAGTCTGAAACTGAACTGAATTAAATTAATTAATTATATGGGGTATGTAGTACACTTAATTTGAGCAAAGTTAGCGCGGTGAATTAGGAGGAGATGGTGATCACCTGAAGAATTCTTTTCTATCCTGATTCTTACCTACGCGACTAACAATTTTAGTGATTGAATCTGAAAAAGAGAATTTTAGTAAGTAGGAAATGGCAAACCTGTTGTCACTTGAACACACTGGGTTTTGAAAACTCAGGATGGAGAAATATTTTTGTTCTTGTTCTTTTAATTCAAATTGCAGCAAAATTTTCCGGTAACAGTTCGTGATTGCATAATCCCCTCCCCGCTGCTTCCATAAGTAAAATAAAAGAATTGCTGTATTTTTCAAATTGCTGTCCTGCAGACACTCCCCAAGATCCTGAGTCAAACTGCCCCAGCATTCTGCATGGGCAGCTGCAGCTTTGTAGTGGAAAAGTCCAAGGAATCAACAGCACGAGTTGTTGTCTGGAGAGAGATAGGAGTACAAAGGAGCTACACAATGGAAAGCACGTTATGTGGATGTGACCAGGGCAAATATAAGGTAAGAAAATATATCAGTTAAACTGTTCTTGCTTTATAATTTCTTCCATTTGCATTGGTATCTTGTTTTATAACCCCACTTGCTTGCTTGCTTTAAACTTCTAAAACTCTTCTAATATGTCTGTACACTAATTTTAGAGTGAAATTACATAATTTACAATATTATAGGCTGCATAACAGTCTTCATCTGTCACTTAACCCCCCCCCAGTATGTTATGCTTATTGGCTGTTTTAACAAGATTAATGTTAATTATTGCTTGTAACACATATGTATACATGTAGTTAAAAAAAATCAGAACGGTTCGTGCCAGTAGATTATTAAAATTGGGTAGTAATAAATGCCAATACTAGAATAAAAAATTCCTTTACACATGGCAATTTCAGACTTCACCATGGCAGTTTATGGTTCTTCAGCAGATATTTAGTAGTGTCCCGTACAGAATTTTCCTGTGTAGCTGCAGAAACAGGCTTATAAATCAAAACACTTTCATATCAGGTTACCAGAACTACAAATTACACATCTCTGAACTCATCATAGTTGTTTGACTTCTTGACTTAAAACTTGTTTTCAATTTGTCTCCTTCAAAAGTGTTAACAGGGCTGTATATTTGAAAACAAAAGGTGACCCTGTTCATAGTTTTTCACTAGTAGAAAACTTACTTCAAAGAAAATATTTGTAGGGAAAAAAAGGAGAACCACCACCCTAACATCTGATCTTCAACTTCTGTCACTGGGTTAAATTTAGCTATAAATTGAAGCAAGTTTTTAAAATGAACATTCATGGAAGAAGTCCTCTGCTTGAAAATAGAGTTTAGGAATGCTAATCAAGAAAATGACCACAAGCCTCGAATAAGGTACTTGACAAAAAGAGAATTTAGAAGCCTGGGATCAAGGGCAGGGAGGAGCGGGGCAGGAACAAAAAAAACTTGGAACAAGGTATATTTAATGTATTAATGTGTGCTCCAACACTCATGCTTATCTCCCTAGACAAAAGAAAGACAGATATTTTGGCAGGAATTTCAGTAGGTCTGTAACTACTAAATGACTGAGTTAATTTTGTCAATTAACAACAGAAGCATTCCTGCTATTGTCAGAATATTCCATAATTCCTCAGATGACATCATTATGGAGCTTTAAAAAATGATAACTCATCCCACTTGCTTATTCTGAAACTTCCAGAATATTCTTAAACATGAACCTTCATGGCTTTAGCAGTGTTGCTACAGAAGGTTCTTAAGAAAGGTAAATTGAAGATGCTTTGTGGACAAACTTTCAAGATGCTTAACCTGCAAAGCCCTCCTTCAGTAAGGGAGGAAAAAAATGGCTGAAGTCTGTGGAAAAATCATTTACTCAAAAGGGAAGAGCATTCTTCTATGTAATATAAACCAGCTGATGAGATCAAATTGCTGTTCTGTCATTCATTTTATTTGGAATAAGACGATTTGTGAGGTCTTAGTCATCTTCTGAACATACAGGAAGATTCTTCATTTTTTTTCTTCACTATGATAATGCTCAGACTTACTAAGAAAATGTATCTAAAAGGCCAGGGTGACTAGACAGAACAAGAAAAGAGCACCATTTCTCCAATGAGAAGGTCAAAGAGATGGAAAGTCTCAGTCTTTTGTTTTTTGTGGAGGGAGTGGGGCCAGCAACTCTGTGAATACGCTTGTGGTATAAATTAGATGACATATTTCATAGTATGTTATTTCAAAACACAGAGAGGAGTTAAACTGTAGAAATTCCCTCCCCTCCTACTTCCCACTCCAAAGGACATGACAGTTCAGATCTGAGGGACTGGACTGTGTATCATGTAAAGGTCTGAAACACTTTTCCAGTCATCATCTGGTTTGGCATCATCACCGAATTTTGTTCAGAGCACAAAGAGGATTACTCAACAATTCTGTTCTTTGTGGAAGAAATGCTGAGTCTTTGCCAAAGCTGGATAATATCAGAACATCAGTTTTTCTTTTTGTTCTTTTTTATTTTACTCAGACAATGGTGATGCTAGACTTATTTCCAGCCAGGAAGTTGTTGAACTGAAGTTAGCAATTCTTACCTGAATTTAGGATCCTTGGTGACAGAGTTACCTCTGGAAGCAATCTTGTTTTAACTGCTTGTGTGAGGTCTTTGTAGTGCGTTGAGAATTAGTGCTGCAAATATTGCTCAGTCATCTGCGATTCAAGATACTGAAAAGCAAACGTTCAGGTGAATAGATGCTCCAAGATCTACTATGGAGGGTAATTAAGATGCCAGACAATCGAACGATTTCTTCAATAATTCAAACCACCTGAAAACTGAAATCAATCCCTTTCCTGATTGGACATGAGTAAGTTTGGGAGTATTGCTTAATTTTTAAGTTAATTGAAAAGATTTTGTTATCTGGCAATTTTATGATGCACATGAAGAGAAGACTTTAGGAGATAAGGATTGAGTCAGCAAACTTTGTCAGTTACCATGATTCTTCAGTTTCTAGATTTTGAGTTCTCAAAAATGATCACATCTTTGTAGCCTCTGCTGAATAAGAAAGCAGAACAACAAGATGATGTTTTACTGTCCAGACGACTTCTCCAAATCTTAGTATGGCTGTTTTCAATTTATTAAGTACACATTACGAGAATATTCTTCTCAACTTGAGGTCTCAGTCAGTTGTGCCTTTGGTTTGCATCTTTGCTTCAGGTAGCAAAGTTCATCACTGAGACACTATTCATGTGAAAGTATTTTCATGACGTGCTTAGTAAGGCAGAGTTCAACCAACCATCTAAAATGTTACTGCCTAGAAGAAACAGTTGTATAAAATATAAAGAAAAAGGAATGAAATTTGGTGCATGGTTTAAAAAAAAAAAAAAGCAGCTACTTCCAGGTGGCTTGTGCTTAAAAGCAATGCTTATGATATTTAAGGAACTTTAATAGGCCACAGTTAAAGGTACTAGAACAACAGTTGAAGGTGATTAGAAGATCAAGAAGAGGAGTGTAATCAAGGCTTCAGTGAAAATGAACTTCACTTCAGGTCCCTCAGTTAGGGCAACTGTTTATTATTATTTCCTGAAACAGACTTTGGGTCTTATGGAAATTAAGAGATTTGGCTGATGGAAGAATAACAGTAGATTAAGAAATTTGGTATTTGGCAGCTGTATGGTATTGCATTCTCCATTATGATTTAAAGAAATGACAGAAGCAAATCTAGACTTTGGCATGGGCTTTTACCACAAGTATGTAGACCCTTCAGTATAGTAAGTTCAAACTGTCATCCAGGCGTTTCACAGTTATCCACCTCCAATCTGATCCATTTAGGTCTCTCTTTAGTTATGTCCTCTTTCTGCTGTGCTGAAAATAGCAGCCACGGAACACGCACACGCTATTTATCTTTCTAACAATTGTCTTTGCACTTTCTTTCATACTGTGCTCTTGTCCTTTTCAAACTTAGAGCCACTCCTATTATACTGTCTGACAGGAATCTGCCAACTAACGATAACTTCCTCAGCAACAGATGTAGACAATGATTGGAAAAGTTTCTGAACCATCAAGTTGTGCACATTAGTAATCTGTGTAACAGTGAGATTACTGTTACCCTTCTCCTTCCTCTTCTGCATACTTGTTGCCTCTTGTCCTTAATGTTATTTTAATCTCTTTGGGGCAGGGACTGTGTCTTCCTGTGATTAGCGTAGTGGAGCCCCAGCTATGATTGGGGTCTTCGAATGTTACTGACGTGCAAACAAATACAAAACAAAAACAAAAAATTGGCCTCTGTGGATAAGGTACTGCACTGGGAGTGAGGAGAACTGATTTCTGTTCCCAGCGGGGTCAGTGACATGCTGTGAGACACTGTGCAAATCGCTTCAACCCTCTCTGCCTCCATTTCTCCATCAGTAAAGTGAGGATAATTCTTCCTTTATTAATAAAGTGCTTTGAAACCTACAGCACAAAAGCATTATAAAAGAGGTAAGTAGTATTACTATTAACAATAATACTCAAAATATCCAACTCTTGTTCACTGCTAACAGGTTTCTGTACCATTTGGCTGGAGGATGGCACTGTTTAGAATAGTGGATATAGCTTTAGCTTTCTTGTTACTAAAAAGCACCTTGTGTATGAAGACTACCGAGGAAAAAAAAAGAACTCGCAAGAAAAATAAAATCAAACTTCCCGTTTATTAAGTGTGCATATGTTCAAAACAGAATTATGTGAAGAATGTACGGACTGTACCATTTCTGGAGCAACATAACACTTTCTTTTAAACCTTGCATTGTAAAATACAGTGTCAGTGTGGCAACATACACAAAGCTTGTATGTGTGTTTTAGCTTTTAGTAAAAAAAATTCCTACTCCATTCTTTTTGCTTCATGTATTTTCCTACTTGATGCCTTAGCTTACCACCAATTCCTGGTTCTTCTGCTTCCCTGCTTGTTTTGTCAAAGCTCCTTTTTAACTACCCTTTGCCATAAGAGGCTTAGAAGATCCAAACTAAAATCCTTTTAAATTCTCCTGAGATACAGAAGTTGCAAAGGGGGAGATTGAGTTTGAATTTGTTAGTGTATATACAGTCAGTACTAGCCGATTCCGTAATTGTTGAGGGTCACTCTGGAATATCATTCTCTTTTCATGAAGTAGTTGAGGTCAGAGGTTCTGTCCCGACATACTGCACTGCTGGCTAAATTAAAAGTGTAGCATTATCTGATGGGAGGCTTTATCACATATGTAAACTTGGAGAATATTATGTAAGTTCTACCTCCTAAATACTCTTTGCAGAGGAAAATGCCTTGATGTATCATTTGAGTTAGAAAACAGCTGTGGCTTTTGACACTTCATGTTTGTTGTTTTTAATTACTAAATGTGTGAATAAATGCTTTCAGAATTAACACATGGAGCCTCTAACTTACAGGAGGGGAAGAGATGTTTGTGTCAAGGAGTAACGTTGTTGCCTTAAATAGTCTTATTTATGTGTCAGAACATAGCAATGAACTTGATCAAAGCTACAATATGAATTCACTCGTTTTTTTCATTCTGATAGAACTTCTATTAAAGAATCTTGTATTTGAAATCTTAGTATTTGAAATTCCTTTTTATAACAGGTTTTTAAAATAATTTATACTTATAAACTTGGACATGATCTCTGTCTGTCTTCCAATGCCACTGGGTAAAGTCCTTTTAATATTGATGTGCTAGAAGTGTAGACTAGGAAGCTCCAAAGAAATGTGGATGTGTCCAGAAATGTCTCTTCAGCCTCATGTAGTTATTCTCTGAGTTTTCTCTGATACTCTTGCTAAGTGTTTACCGTTCTTATTTGTTCTGTCTTTAGAGCAAGAGAGTGTATTAAATAAAATATGTTTTAAATAGTAATTCTGCAGTATGTGTGGGTCCATCTGCATGTACCTATTTTGTATTTTTAAATCTTATTTTTAAATTAGGGATTGCAGATAGGGACAAGAGAACTGGAGGAGATGGGAGCAAAGTTCTGTGTTGGCTTACTGCGTTTAAAAAGAATGGCCTCACCTTTGGAATACAATCTGCCTTCTAGTCTGTTGGATATTGAAAATGAGCTGATTGAGTCAAGCTGTAAAGTGACAAGGTAGTATACATTTATTATATTTACTTTTTTTTCCCCCAGGAAAAATTGCAGTTCTCAAGTGACGTAAAGATTCTCAAAAATGTTCTTCCACTCATCAAAAATAATGTTGATGTGGTGTGACCTGTTAGTGTAACAATAATCTGAATATCTTGGAGACCTATTGTGTTAATTCAATTGCTTCAAACTTTTAAAGAAATAAATACAGAGTTAGACTATATGTCACATTTGTTGCTGGGATAAACACTGGCAATTTTAACGTTATCGGGGAGTTACTATATGCAGTAAAACTCAGTAGGTCTTAGGTCTCAGTTGTCTCTGAGAACATTTTTTTCTTTTTTTTATTACTGGCTACAGTATTAAAAATATATTTAGACAGACTTAAAGTACATGAGTTAAAACACTGTAAGTTTTTCTTTCAAACTTTTTTTTCCTTTTCCCCTCTGGTAGAGATATATAACAACATTTAAAGAATTTAAAACATGTGAAATAACATTTGGGTCACAAAAGAAATGTATTCTATCTGCTCAGTAGCTAGCTTATGAAGTTTTTATAGTGGCCTTGACTGTAGCTGCAACTTAGCTAAAGCAATACTGTGGAAATTTGGGGAAAAATGAAATTTACTTTTTTTTTTTGTGCAACTGAAACGAGGTGCTTGAGACTAAAACTTTCATTAGATGCTAGACTAATGAGCAATTTGTCTGTAGACCATGCAAAACTAGCAGAGATATGGGAGGGCATCTGTGATACCCTGTAGAAGGGGGAGATGATGTTTAGTTCCAGCATTTGAACACAGAAGTGTTAGCAGAATGTGGAGTACTGAGAAAGACTGGAGCTTGTGTTCATGCTTAGCATTTACAGATAGTAATGAAAAGTGAAGTATAAGCTAAAAGGTGATCAGAACAATAGAAGTAACAATAGGAGAGTGTCTCAAGGAAGTGGTTAAAAGTGTATGAACAGTAGCTGTGATGCGTAGATATCTGTCACTCCAGTGATGGCTGGATCCCCCAGTATCACTTGCTCACTAGTACAGCGTTAGCGTGCTTGTAATGGCCAGCTTTTTACTGTCAGATCAAGTTTTGTGCTTGGGTAAGGCTGAGTTAGTGATTCCTGGAAGAGATAGGATCAGAAGAAGGCTTTGGAGTAACCCACCCCCACCAGCGTGTAAGCCTCACTGAAGTGTAGGTAGGCTCACTGGGAGACTCATATGGCAGATGCTGAAAAAAGCAGAAAGTGCTCTAGAGCTGTTGGAATGGTATTAGCATGGTGTTTCCAGTGCAGGTGAAACACAGCATTTTAATCACTAAGAATGCCTTGGTGTTGTTTACTGTACTAATGTAACACTGATACCAAAACAGTGGTAGTAGCAGAGAGCAGCGCTCAGCATTTGTAACATTACTGTTCAGTGTATCACTTTAAATTTTCGTTTCATGTTGTATGAATTACTGTCAGCCTTGTAAGATGTAGTTTGGAAGTGTAAATAAAATATCAGCGTCCTTGGTGTGGCAAGTGTAAAACCGTATTCCACTATCTCTACAGTGTGTTTAAAAAAAAAAAAAAAAAAAAAAAAAAGGCGGGGGGATAAACTGTGAATGGTCTTGAATTCTTTTTCTTTTATTCCCTGCATTGGTTGAAAAGTTGGCCATTAGAATGAATTAATGTAATTATCTGCTTTGCTCTAAAAAGTCTCTAGCTTGTCCATTTGTGTAGCACAGTAGTTTAATGATCAACACAGTACTAGCACAGAAAATCTGCTTCCACTGCTGTTATGGGGGCTGAGATAGTTGATCATCAGGTAACTATGGAAAGCAGCTCTCTTGTCCTAAGCTTTTGGATTAGGAAAACACAGATTCAGTGTGTTTTGTCTCATGGACAGGGATCAGCCTAAGGAGAAAAAAATTGAATTGCTTATGTATTGTTTTGTATGTGTTGCCAGGGGTTCTGGATATGTATCTTCTGAAGGTAATCTGTTTAGGATTCTTCTTCAATATATGAGGAGCTTACTGTCTGATAGGCATTTCAGTTGTTCTTTGGGATGAGGTGTAAGTGTTGACAAAAGAGAACAAAACTTGAGAAGTGAAAAATTTTAACTGCTAAGGAAGTGTGTAGATGCTTAAAAAAGGTTCTGTAGTGCACCTCAGAAATTCCTTGAAATAAAGCTGGGGAGCAAGGGATAAAGCTCTTGAGAGAAATCACTCGATGGAATTCCATCTTTATGATACAGGAAGTCTTACTACAGCAAAAAAAATGAATTGTTTTGATTACAGTTTTCCTCACAAGGCCTTTATCAAAATGAAAAGGAAAACTAGGAGATGGAGAAAAGAACATGAGCTGCCTTCAAATACAAGAAGACAGATGCAGAGAGTCTGTTCTCTCTAGGGCAGACAGGACCAGGAGTAGTGGCTTTAAATTACAAGGAAAAGTCAGTCTAGACTTTAGGTAAAAATTCTATATGGCAAGCAATAATGAAGTTCTGGAATAGTCATCTGGGGAAATTGCGGTCTCCACAGGAGATTAAGAATAGTATAGACAGGCTTCAGTCTAGAATGGCAGTGGGAACCGCTGAATTAGCCTTAATGCATAGAGGTACACAAAGGGGCTGTGGGAAACTTCTTCACGAAGTATCATACTTAAAATAAATTACTTATTCATAAATACTAAATAGTTCAGAGTCACTTTGACTCTCTTCTTTAAAGCATTGCTGTACAGCATTCTCTCCAAGCATTTGCATGTAAGCAAGGAAGTGCCTATGAGGGACCATATGGGAAAAACCCAGACTGTTTCTGGGAAGTAAGCATGCTTCGGTGTCTCTTTGAACTCCCTGCACACTAATGCATGCAGCATGGGGAATAAATATGAGGAATTAAAGATCTGTGTGCAGTTGCAGAGCTGTGATCTTGTTGGGATCATGGGGACGTGATGGGATGCCTCACACAAGTGGAGTGCTGCAGTGGAGGGATACAGGCTCTCTAAGGACAGGCTCAGAAGATGAAGAGGGGGAGTTGCCCTTTATGTGAGAGCAGCTAGAATGCATGGAGGCCTGCCTTGGGATGAATGATGAGCCAACTGAGAGCTTATGGGTGAGGATTAAAGAGCAGATCACTCTGTGTGACATGGTAGTGGGTGTCTGCTGTAGGCTGCCTGACCAGGAAAAACAAATGGATCAGGTCTTCTGCAAACAGCTAGAAGCAGCCTCGTGTTTGCAAGCCCTGGCCCTTGTTCAGGACTTCAGTCACCCCAATATCTGCTGGAGGAACAACACAGCAGGGCATAAGCAATCCAGGAGGTTCCTGGAGAGCATTGATGACAACTTCTGGACCCAAGAACCAACAAGAAGAGGTGCTCTGCTAGGTCTGGTATTCACAAACAAGGATGTGCTGGTTGGGATGTGAACATTGAAGGCAGCCTTGGCTGCAGTGACCACGAGATGATGGAGTTCAGATTCCCAAGAGGAGGGAGCAGGGCAAAGATCACAACCCTGGACTTGAGGATAGCACACTTTGGTCTCTTCAGGGATCTACTTGGAAGAGTCCCATGGAATAAGACCCTGAAAGGAAGAGGGGCCCAAGAAACCTGGTGGATATTCAAGGACCACATCCTCCAAGCTCAAGAGCAGTCCATCCCCATGAGCAGGAACTTAAGCAAAAATGCCAGGAAGCCTGTGTGGATGAATGAGGAGCTCCTGGCAAAACTCAAACATGTAAAGGAAATACATAGAAGGTGGAAGCAGAGACAGGTAACCTGGGAGGAATATAGAGGGCACTGTCTGAGTATGCAGAGACATGGTTAGGAAAGATAAAGTTCACCTGAAGTTTAATCTGGTATGGGATGTCAAAGGCAACAAGAAGGGCTTCTATAAGTACGTAAGTAGTAAAAGGAGGACTAGGGAAAACACGGTCCCACTGCTGGATGGGGCAGGAGCCCTGCTGACACAGGACATGGAAAAGGCTGAGGTACTGAATGCCTTCTTCACCTTAGTCTTTACTAGCAAGACCAGCTTTCAGTAATCTAAGGATCCAGAGACTGAGGAAAGTCTGGAGCAAGGAAGACTTACCCCTGGTGGAAGAGGAACAGGTTGGAGAATACTTAAGCAAACTGGAATTACATAAGTCCATAGGTCCTGATGAGGTAAACCCACAACTGCTAAGGGAGCTTGCTGATGTCACTGTGAGGTCACTCTCAATAATCTTTGAATGATCATGGTGATTGGGACAGGTGCCTGAAGACTGGAGGAAAGCAAATGTCATTCCTATCTTTAAGAAGAGCAAGAAGGAGGACCCAGGGAACTACAGGCTGGTCAGCCTCACCCTGATCCCTGGGAAGGTGGTGAAACAACTAATCCTGGGAAGCGTTTCCAGCCACATGAAAAAGGAGGAGATTGTGAGCAGTCAACATGGATTCACTAAGGGAAGTCATGCTTGACCAACCTGATAGCCTTCTACAATGAAATGACTGGCTTGGTAGATGTGGGGAATGAAGTGAGATATTGTCTGCCTTGACTTCAGTGAGGTTTTTGACACTGTGCCATAGGATCTTTATAGAGAAGCTGATGAAGTATGGGCTGGATGGGCGGACAGTGAGGTGGACTGAAAACTGGCTGAACAACTGGGCTCAGAGGGTGACGATCAGAAGCACAAAGTCTAGTTGGAGGCCAGTAACTAGCGGTGTACCCCAGGGTGCAGTACTGGGTCCACTCCTGTTAAACATCTGCATTAATGACCTGGACGATAGGGCTGAGCGTACCCTTAGCAAGTTTCCAGATGATGCTGCACTAGGAGTGGCTGATCCAGAGGGACCTTGGCAGGCTGTAGAAATGGGTTGACAGGAATCTCATGAAGTTCAGCAAGAAGCGCAAAGTCCTGCACCTGGGGAGGAACAACCCCATGCACCAGTACATGCTGGGGGCTGACCATCTGGAAAGCAGCTTTGCAGAAAAGACGGTGGGGGTCATAGTGGACACCAAGTTGAACATGAGCCAGCAATGTGCCCTGGCTGCAAAGAAGGCCAATGGTGTCCTGGGTTTCATTAGGAGGAGTGTAGCCAGCAGGTCGAGGGATGTGATCCTTTCCCTCAGTGCTGGTGAGGCCACACCTGGAGTACTGTGTCCAGCTCTGGGTTCCCCAGTACAAGAGAGATATGGACATACTGGAGAGAGTCCAGTGAGAGGCCCCTGAAATGATGAAGGGACAAAAGCATCTCCCATAGGAGGAAAGGCTAGGAGAGCAGGGACTGTTAGTTTGGAGAAGAGAAGGCTCAGGGAGCATCTTATCAAGGTGTACAAATACCTGAAGGGAGGTTGTAAAGAAGATAGAGCCAGGTTCTTTCCAGTGGTGTCTGGTGACAGGCTAAGAGGCAATGAGCACAAACTATAGAGGAAATTCTATTTGAGCATTACATATATATATATAATGGTTATATATATATATTAGTTGTGAGGGTGCTCAGACACTGGAACAAGTTTCCCATGGAGGATATGGAGTCTTTATCCCTGGACATATTCAAAAGCTCTCTGGACATGGTCCTTGGTAACCTGCTGTAGGTGGCCCTGCTTGAGCCAGGGTGTTGGACAAGATAATCTCCAGAGGTCCCTTCAAACCTCAGCCATTCTGTGGTTCTGTGAAAAGGGGGCAATGTCTTTAAGTCTGTCCTCAAATGACACTGAATGCTAGTGTTGTGGGCAGCTTCAAATTGGAGTGCTAATTCAGGTAATTAGAATACAAGGTTCTAAAATCACAATTTAGTTGCATTTCTCTCCATCAGAGCTTTCACAGCCAAGCTCCTGATCCCTTGGCATTTCTGCCATATACACTTTAATAATTTTGTGAATACGAATTCTTCCATAAATACAGGCCAGCTGTAAGGCAGTTTCACTTGACAGCTATTGAGGATGGCCTCTAAACGATAGTCTTTCAGCAAGAACACTTGTTACTTGAGTTCATTGTGTGTGTTGGTGCAGCATGTTGAACTTCAAAATTTAATACTGATATGCTACATCTATTTATTGTACTTTCCAGTTTTTGAAAGTTTTACTTTTTTTTCATTTGCAGCTACTATTATATGGTAATGAGACTATAATATTTTTTCCCATCCATAAGTGTTATATCATTGTCAATGTTATTAGAACTAAGCTTCAGTATAAATGTATCTCTTTGAAACATTAAACCTCAGTTATGGCATTTTGAATCAAGATGTGGTTGTGAGTAATTAATTATCAGGGTGGCATTGAAAAACAGCCCCAGATTTCCACATAACTTTATATTAATAGCTGCCTCACATGCAGAATCTGTATTTTATGTTGTCTCTCTGGAGAAAGTTAGCATCCCAGTTCACAGGTAGTTAGTGGCTGTGCTTTGGAAAAACATTACTTGCTAGATTTCTCAGTTTGTTAATGTTACTCATGATGGAGTGGCCTTAAAACAACACCTGTTGAATTGAGGAATGTCATACATGAGTCACTCCCCATAGGATCTGCTGGAGAGCTAAAGACACATCAGAAACACTTCAGTATCAGGATGGGATAAAAAAAGACTGAGGAATCATGTACCAGCCAGCCTTCTAACTTACCGCTTTGCATGAACACATGCACAAAAAATCCAGTTCTAAAGATATTTGAAGGAAGTGAATAAAAAAAATAACTATAGTTCTTGACCTTCTTTCCAGGGTAGTGGGAGGAGAAGCAATGGGTTATGCTTTACCACTCCGGTTAAGGTTTTAACTGATCTGCAAACTGTAGACAATTAGGTGCAATTGTGTTGTCTGGATTAAATGTCGGCACTAGATGTTACCTTAAACTAAGAACAGGATTACTGCTTTCTAATATTTCTGAAACTTTCAATACATCAGCACAATCTTTTATTGAGAGAGATTTTCCCGTTTCAGTGAATCCAAACTTTACCATAAAGCCAATGGTTATGGTCCTGATTCTGCAATAGGATCTCTGTAGTTAGTCTGTACACAAGTTAATCAGCTTCTTTGAAAGTATGTGCAAGTGTAAACATAATCCTTCAGACTTAACAGTTCTTCCATTTTGGACTTTTAAAGCACATTGTTTATGACAGTTATGTCTAGTGACTAAAAGGTTGTAACTGCTTTCTGTTTGATAGCAAACTTGAGCAATGCTAGATAAGAAAAGGAACAAATGGGAAGGTGGGTTGTTTTGATGTTACAAAATAAAGCAAATCCTGGAGAGAGGGATATGAATAGATGCGCATAATCTGAACTTCCTTCTCCAGCTAAAATACTTCATTAATCCAGCTAGCTCTAGAAAAACTATTATCCACTGTCATGGTTTAACCCCACCTAGCAGGTAAGCACCACACAGCTGCTCCCTCACTCCCCCCCATTCCCAGTGGGATGGGGAGGAGAATCGGGAAAGATGGTAAAACTCATGGGCTGAGATAAGAACAGTTTAATAACTGAAGTAAAATATAATACTAACAATAATAATAATGAAATATAATAATAGTTGTAATGAAAAGGAATATAACAAAAAAAAGAAGAGGGGGGGAAAAAAAAAGGGAAAAAAACCCCCAGTGATGCACAACGCAGTTGCTCACCACCCGCTGACCGATGCCGGAGCAGCGATCCGCCCCTCCCGGCCAACTCCCCCCTGTTTATCTACTGGGCATGACGTTCTATGGTATGGAATATCCCTTTGGCTAGTTCAGGTCAGCTGCCCTGGCTATGCTCCCTCCCAGCTTCTTGTGCACCTACTTGCTGGCAGAGCATGGGAAACTGAAAAAATCCTTAAGATAAGCACTACTTAGCACCAACTAAAACATCAGCATGTTATGAACATAATTCTCACACTAAATCCAAAACACAGCACTGTACCAGCTACTAAGAAGAGAATTGACTCTATCCCAGCCGAAACCAGGACAGGTACCGAAATGAATTGCATGTAAAGTACGACCATGCTGGCGGCAGGGGGAAAACTGCCTCTGACTTGATCTATATTTTATTGGTGGGAGCGAGGGGCATGGGGACTGTTTTATACTGGATTTTCTGAAAGCACTAATAAAAGACTTAGTGCTGCAAAAACGCAGTGTAGTTGGCTTGGCACATGTGAGCATAGATGAAAAATAACATGAGGCTCATAATAAGGTTAATATTATTGATACCATACGTGGAAATGTTTATAATCCTGTTGTGTGAGGAGGGTAACTGGCACTCAGGAACTTCAAAAAGCAGGAAGGTTCAGTCTCCATCCCAAAAGACCAGGTCACGAAAATCACAGAAGTAATTGTACTGCTAGACAAAATTTTAAGTTATAGAGAGATCATTGAATAACTTCATCCAATGTTTTGAAACTGAATTTGTATATAGAAAAAAATTAAAAAAAAAAAAAATTGCCCTAATGATGACCTTTGGGTATTACACAGCTGCAGATGGTGAAAGGTAATAACCAAATGCTTCTGCACTAAAGAAATTAAGGCACTGGAAAAAAAATGAGATTCTGTGCATGTTAGAGTTACGATTTTTATCAGATAAGGAATACTGACATAAGAAATGTTGAACTTTATTGGAGAAATCTTATTAACAACTGCTTAGATTTTTCTAATGTCTGATGGCTTTGTTTCTTAAATTTATTAAATGTAAATCTATTTTAATAAAGGCTAAAATAGAAAAATATGTAGCATGAAGTGAGAAAATTGGTACCTTGCTCTCTGTTCATTTAGCAATACTGTATATCTGTGTGAGAATCTGTGATGGAAAAACTAAATGCGTAAATTCCAACAATTTATCTTTAAAATGTGGCCTTAAGACTGAAATATGTTGTGTATTTGTACCTGACTCTTTATATGTTCTGACCCCATCTTAAAAGTGATTTGATTATCATAATTATTTGTACAGAGATTTATTTCATTGAATTCAGTGGAAATGCTTTTTATTTAAAAAGTGGGAGTGGAATCAGACACTTAACAGGGAATGTTTTTCAGAGAAAAGTGCAAACTGTACTGCTGTCTGTGTCACTACTGGAATATTGACCTAATATCACACTGTCCCTTTTTTTCAAGTGTGAATTTTCTTAAACTTTATGTGTGACCACAGCAGCCTTATGTACAGCCACTGATTTGTCTGTACCTGCTGATGCATCATCAAACAGATTTGTTTAACCAAAGTTACCGAAGCAATCATCTCTAATGAAAAACATTGAAAAATATTTAAGTACTTAATACTTAGCCTGGCAAAATGTTCCTCTAGTAAATCTAGTATAATATGACTAGATTTTTTTTTTTTTTTTTAAATTATAATTCTAGTATCTTTTTGAGACAGGAATGACCCATCTCTATAGGTGATAATAAGAATTTGCTATCTGGATAACTGGGTTGACTCCTTTTTATTTTGATAGCTGTGCTGTGTGCCACAGAAGCCACGTACATATATAATTTTTGCCTAAGCAAGAAACTATGATTTTTTTCACAGTACCTCCACTATTAGCAATAAAAGTGCCTTATAATCATTTATGTTTGCACATTATCTTCTTTCATTCTTTGCTAAAGCGATTAATACTGGCATAGGTGGAATTAAGAGATGGTCTGATTTTTGTTTCTGGAGGCTCAGAAACCGAGTTGTGCCGTATACCTTAGGCCATCAGACTTTTTGCCTCAATTACTTGGAAAAGTCTGTCTAGAGCAAAACAATTTTATTCTGCTCCCCAACAAATATGCCCATATGACAATGGGACCAGATATCCTTGGGGTCCAAGTTTCCTATCTTTGGTAGCCCTCACTGCATGTCTCAGCAGAAAGTTCAAAAACTTGTACTGTTTATCGATGATGATACTGAAGGGGGAATTCTCATGTTATTTATTTCAGGGACTAGCTTATAGTTGGAACTGAAACACATACTGTAAAACATGTTGTAGTTAAAGGTCAGCTCTTTTATGGGATAATGGAGATACCATGTTCCTCTATTCTGGATATTATTTAACACAAATTTTAGTATAATAGTCTTTTTAAATGAACTTTATTGAAATTCACTTTGTACTGTCTCAGGAAGTACTGGACGAGGGTGTAGTAGATAGATATTGATGAGATCTTTCCTCCTCGAAAAAAAAGAAAAAGAGGAATATTCAGATTTTGCCAGCCGAAGAAAAGTGTGGTTCAGCATCAATTTTCCCCTGGTCTTTCATAGTTTGGTTTTTTTTGGGGGGGGAGGGGGGGTGGGGGGGTGGATAGGGGTAAGTTCTATTTAAGCAGTATTTCTGTATGATCACTGAACGAGTTTTCAAGGATATGCTGCATTTCCCTTGTACAGTGAAAAAGAAGACTGGACACTGCCTCAAGAATTGCAGTTCACTTAGATTCCATGATCATAATTTTTCTTGTCATCTTGGGGGTGTGAGAGGCACTCCAGAATGTTTTGCTAGAAGGCTACAACTAATTTACATAGATAGGATGAGTAGCAGCTCCTAGTGACACCTCTAATAAGGCTCAGCAAACTCTTGAGCTCTCCTTTTCCCACTTCCCAGTCCGATGATAATGAAATGTAGAGAAGCCTGTGGCTGGTGTATTTCTAGGTACTCTTACAGTTGAAGCACCGGGGTTGGGCTCCTTAGCTGTATGAGACCTCACTGCTGTTTGGAGAAGTTTGCTTGGTAGGGTTTTCTTTCTTCACCCCCTGCTCCCGTAAGGATCTGGCTCCTCTTCTGTGCTGCAGAAGTCCCTCTCTTTGTAATTAACAGGAAATAGATTTTCATTTAGGTTTTTTTCTCTATTTCTTAGTGCTTTAAAAACCAGATTTTTATTAATACCTCTTGAAACCTGTATGCCAAATCTGTGAAATATGTTGTCCATTTGTCCTTTGATTCAATCCTTGTATCCAAGGTGCTGAAGTTTTAGTGTTTCTGTACGGTTCTAGACAAGATATTGAAAATATCGATCAGCTGAGGTATCTATTTATTAGGTATCTATTTACTTGAGTGCTGGAAATATACAAAGAGCCTCTATTGAGCAAAATTTATAAAGCTAATTTCTGTTCCTCTTCAGAGGCACTTATGGGTCAGAAGATAGTCACACAATTCCTTGCTTTATATGCCCAGACTTCCGTCCTCATTATTCTATTATAATAAAAGTACTGCTTATACTTTCCTTGTACTTACATGAATTACTGCTCAGTACTTACCATTAGAGATGAATGAGAAGCTACCTACAGAAAATGCAGGTAAAAAAATCATGAATAAGAAGTATAAGAGAGAGTAGTTTTTACACAGCTGTAATGTCCCTGTAATGTTAGAGTAGAGCAATGAATAAGATTGTAGTTATTTCCTTTATATTTTGGATGTTATTGGTGTTACTTTTTACAAAAACACAATTTTAATGCTTTAGAGGATAAGCAGGCAAGTTTAAACATTCAAGTCTAAACACACAGAAGCCCTGCTTTTATTTTTTGCAAATGATTTTGAGGGTTTTTTGAATTCTTTTTGGTTTTACTGGTTGTACTTAAAATGACCAAGTAAATGTTAATATTTTAAAATATACCTCCAGTATTTCATTACACATAGGCTCAGTTTTCATGAGTTCATTTGGAACCATGTCTGAAACATATTTGACTTAAGAGAAATAAAGCAATAAGTAGATTTATTTCCCTCTGGCAGTGCACTTTAACATTTCAAGTGATGAACTAAACACTTTATTTTTCTTTAATTATTTCAAACCCATTTGCCAATGTTTTCCCCCCAGTTCCAAATGGAAAAGATTAGACTAAATGTATACCGATCTTGTAGTAAGAATTATAGTTGTTATGCTGACAGGTTTGATAGGGTCTGTATGCAATGAAACAAAAACACATGACTGCAGTCATAACTGTTAGGACTTACTGGAATTATCCTTTGTGTAATAACGTAAGCGCTTTTTGGAAATTCTAGTAGTTTCATTGATTGTTTTGAGGCTCATTGGTGTGTTCTAGAACATGGTGTATTTTTGTTTGTTGATTTGATTTAATTATAGCAGAGAAGCAGACTGAGCTTTTGGGACCCAGCATGTCTAGAAAATGGTAGGAAAAGTAGACTGCCAAAAGGAGCTGTGGGAAAGAAAAAACCTGGTGCAAAAGCCATTTCCTGCACTTAGTCTTACACTTGAGAAAAGACATCAGGCTGGTGGGGCAAGGAGCGAGGAGTATGTGCAGTGAGAATGTATCAAAGATCTTCTTGCAAAGGGTCTCTCTATAGGCTGCCAGAAGGAAACTGGATTTGTCCTACTTTATTTCCCTCCCCCTTAATAACTCTTAAACTTCACCCAGACATTTGCATACTTCTAATCTCCTTCACCTGGGAGTAAAAGTTTTTTCCTTCCTGCTCTCCTGCAGTGTTTGAGCTCTTTTTGGCCTTTCTTCCAGTACCTTAGGAGTACAACTTAGTTAAAAAGAAGGCATCTTATGCTGCAACTTTTGTCCTGTCTGCCCCTTCCAGAAGGTTGGAAGAAAAAACTATCAAAGATGAGACCCAGAATTTCACTGGTGGGTTGGTGGCAGTGCCCATGCACTGAGACCCTCCTCTGGCCTAAGTGAAAGTGATTGCTTTTAATTCTGTGTAGACTGTAGCATCAGAGTACTGTTTGTCTTGTCTAGGGCAAAATAAGGAAACCAGTAATCTAGAAAAAAGAAAAAAAAGAAAAAAATAAGTATGATGAACAGGTTATATATTCTTCATACCATTTTTCAAGCTTTTCTTCCACTCTTGGTAATACGATCCAAATATTAGTGTGGGCTACAGTCAATGATTGTTGAATCCAGCTAATTTAATCCAGTTTCAGGTTTCACAAAATGTATCTCAGGGTGACAGCACAATGAAAGTGTTGCGATTAGTTTTTATTAAGCTGTGGAGTGAAATTTTGTGACTCTAAAAGTGGGGATATTTAAAAACAAGACTTAAATGGGATTTCAATACCCAGCTTCTTATGGCTTAGAAAAGAGTTGGACATGTTGTTCTCCTCTTTAGCCTTGGAAACTCCCTTGAGGAAATATCCTTACTACTTGGGAAAAACACATAGGTGAAGAGCTCCTGAAGGGGACAGCACATGTAGCTGCATGTGTGACATTGCCTACTGTAGCAGCATTGCTGTTCCCTAGAAGAGAATATAGACCCTAAAGGGAAATTAAAAGGAAAAGTATGGAGAAACGATTCCTTTGTGAGACTTCCTGACTCTCTTTCTCCTCTAAAATTTTCCGTCCCCTGGCATTGCAGTTTTAAAAGGAATCATTAGTTTTTCAGATTTTTCTCTCCTTCCTTTCCCAACTCCCCGAGTAGCTGCAACTCTCCATAGTTTGGCAGGGAATATTTCTTAATTTTTTCTTCCAAAGTTTTAAAATGTATACACTTCCCTTGTAGTCTCAGAAAACTGCTGATCTCTATGGGGCTGAAATTGGTAATGGTTGTGTCTGGCTTGTGGATTAATTGCTCTGTAATTGAGTCATATGGATAATGAAAAATCCAAGTATATCTTTTGAGGGACAAATAAAATTTTAGTTTGAAAAAATATACCATGTGTGGTGGGTTGACCCTGGCTGGATGCCAGGTGCCCACCAAAGCCGCGCTATCACTCCCCTTCCTCAACTGGACAGGGGAGATAAAATATGATGAAAGGCTCGTGGGGCGAGGTAAGGGCAGTTTATTAAAGCAAGAGCAAAGGTCACACGCGAAAGCAAAGGAAAACAAAAGATTTATTCTCTACTTCCTATCAGCAGGCAATGTCCATCCACTTCCCAGGAAGCAGGGCTTCTGTACGTGTAGTGGTTGCTCTGGAAGACAAACGTAAATAACGAATGCCCCTGCTTCCTCCTCCTTCTCCTAGCTTTTATTGCTGAGCAGACATCATCTGGAATGGAATATCCCTTTGGTCAGTTTGGGCCAGCTGTCCTGGCTATGTCCCCTCCTAAGATCTTGCCCACCCAAAGCCTACTGGTGAGGGGGGGATGTTGGAGAGACAGCCTTGATGCTGTGCGAGCGCTGCTCAGCAGTAGCCAAAACACTGGTGTGTTATCAACACCTTTCTAGCTACCAACACAGAGCACAGCACTACGAGGGCTGCTATGGAGAAAATATCTCAGCCAGACCCAATATGCCATGTTAGTGAATAGGTTTATTTTTTAGTATGTTTGGAGCATTAATGTAAATAATAAAAAACATAGTAAGGTATTGTCATTGAAAAAATAATAATTAAAATATGTTTTAGAAAAAAGTTGTAGTCATTCCTAAATTCAGTGTATTCAATGGCAGGTGATGTAGAAAATACTCTTTTTTAAATGAAAGGGATATTCTTAAAGTTCTTCATAAACATGAAGACCACAGTATTGTATCAGGTATATTAATCAGGTATTTAGGAGTTCATCTCTTCACCCATAAAATGTTTTTTAAGTAAAATCTGCAAAACTTCAGGTTTTCATCTAATATTCTCTTTTAACTGCCGTGACTTCAAAGAAAACAGACTGATTATGGCATCCCTTACATTACAGAACTGTAATTTTTTGATAAACAACCTCTGCTAACCTGAGAAAAATAATGTTTTCCTTTTAAAAGGAAAAGCGGGAGGTGTAGGGGTAGAGGAAGAGGGATTATTGAGCAAGTTAATTAGAAACAGCCCAAGGGAAAAGTTAGGAAATTAAAACCCATAGAATCAGCATGACGGCAGCTAAAAATATATTGTCACAAGATATGCCGAGGGTGGGGAGCGGCAGGGAGGCAAATAAAGAATTTGATTAAACAGCAAGAAATTTTGTCAGGTGTTTTGATTTCTACATTTCTTATGACCCAGCCTCCCTAAAACAGTGGAGTAATAATTATACTTTGCAGATTCATGCTAACCTTTAGAATAAAGATTGCTGGAAAGTTAAATATCCAAGGTTAACATTTGCTACATCAGAAGAAAACATGCCATGGGAAAGCAAATATACGTGAGTGGTATGTGACACAGGTTTTTCCTTTGCATGTAGAAAGTACTCGGATACCATTTTGTGAGGAATGAAGACTCAAGAAAGGGAAAGTGAAAAAATAATAAATACAATCATAATATTTATTTTCAGTAATAAATGATTGAGAAGTCATGGTGCATTGTCCTGCCTGGAAGTAGAAAGCTAAGGTTGTTATGAGGCAGATTTGAGAGCTAGTTTTTACATTAAAGGTTTATGTAGCTTTGAAAATAAGATCTGTTCATCTATTCCAATGGTACTTTTCTTGAATAGAGAAAGTAATTTATAATGTTGATTTTTATTTTATTAAGTGGGAAATGTCAACAAAAAGTATCCCTCAGTTTCGGCGGAGAATTGTGAATGTACACATGCTAGAGCAAATGTCTAAAATGTGTGACATCAGACACGCTGACTTTAAGACTGCACAGTGGCTGAATTTCTAGAAGTTAGGGGCATGCCTACATGCTTACACATACATGAATAAGTAAAATAAATTTATACAAATATAACAAAAATATATATTGAATACATATACCTGTGTGTTTTTCAAGACAATATAAAATAGGCCGTATTATATGAACTGACAAGCCACTTCGAAGAGGTGAATTATGTGGTTTGCTTGTGTGTCCAGTTCTGTGTTTTTTCCTTAAAATAGGCTTTGCTGGTTGCTTTTTTTAACTGGATCAACTATGTGAGTTTAGTTTCCAAATAATGACACTTATTAAAAAGAGTGGATAGAATTTTTTTTAAGAGGTTTACTATTCTATATTATACCTCACTAACATGAATTTTTTAAAGTGCCTACTGTAATGCATTAACATCCCATTGTCAGTGGTTAATAAAATATTTGTCATTGACATAGCTCATTGTAGTTTTCTGTTTCAGTGTTCAGAATTATTAGTTAATATTGGGCCAACATTCAGATTTAATGGCTCCATTTCCTGTGAATTGAATTACGCAGTCTATCCTGCAATTGCAGTGTGGAGTCCTTGCATACGAAAGCTAACAAATCAATATCTGTGTTAAGTGATTAGCAGCAGAAGTTGCAAAAAAGCTGTGCACTTGTTGGGATGTGATACATTTGGTGAAGTTCCTTTCATTTTGTTCTTTCAATAAATGAAACATCTAAACCTTTTCCCCCCCCCCAATTTTTTTTTCCGTAGAAGTAGTGTTGGTAGGTAGGGACTTCCTAGGGTGGCAGGCGTCACAGGACGAAAGCACAGAAAAATTGTATTCCTTTGCTGGTTCTACCACAGGTTCTTCCTGCAAAGCATGTATTTTTACGGTGTGTTGGGTTCCCCACCTGTAAAACGAAAGAGGCATCTTAGCAAAGATGCTCGTTATTTTCCTCACTCTTTGTCTCTCCTAAATGGAAACAACTTTGTTTTAAACACCCAGTTCATTAACCAGCATAGTGGGTTGTTGCCCTAGTTACAGCTTAAATAATCTTTAGAAGTATTAGTTTTGTGGAGGATTCCTTTTTTCATGGCTTAATGACTACGAGCTTGTTTAGTGAACCATGATACGGATTGTTTTAAACATAAATCCAGATAATTTATTTTCTTACTATTTTAGGTCTTTTGTCCTTTTTTTCCTGAGCTAGGACTAACAATTCTTCTCATTTGTTCTTCTTCCAATATTTGAATTAACTGTCAACAGCACAAAACATTACAGTGTAGCATGTCATTCAGGCTACAGGTAGAGGAAGAACACTGTGAAATTTATTTATATTGAATAGAGATTGCATTGCAGATTTCAGGTGCAGCTCCTAAAAGACCTTTAGAAAGAAGCAGTGATTAATCCTTTTAATTATAAAGCCACAGCCAAGCCAGGCTGTTGTGTGCCTTAAGACAAAATTCATCAAAATTAGTATGCAAACATTTCTACAGCTACCCTGTGATCTTTCTCAATAAGAACATTCTTACTGTTTTGTATGAGTTCTGTATGATTTGATTATTAGGTAAAATGCATTACAAAACCTTCTTAGGACTTCATCTGACTATAAAATTACTTATGAAATATTTAGGAATACTTAGTGCTTTTAAGCAGATGGCTTTTTATGTCCCAAGGGAGGTTAGTAAAACTGGGTCTGGAAAAAAACTTTTTTGTTTTGTTTTGGTTTTTTTTTTCCTCTCCTCTGTCCTAGGGAGGTGAGAGGATCAGAAAGTCGTATTTTAACCTTTCTCCAGTTAACACTAAAGGTGTTAGTCCTCTTATTCTTGGAGGCCATTAGTTAAGGGCCTAGACCGTTCTGTGGGCAGTGGCTCAGTTCCTTAAATCCACTGCTTCTGAGCTGCAAGGCTTAACATACAAATTCTAAGTTTTAACTGTGTGCAAGTGTGTGAGGACCTGATATGAGTCAAGTGATTCATACGGGAACTTAATCTTAGCTGTAGGTGTAAACGTGACTCCTTGTTTTGTCATCTCTGATACGTACAGTGTAATTGCTCACAATGCTTTTCAGTAAAATGTGTGTTTTGATAAAATATAGAGGTTTCCCAATTGAATTTTTAGACTCTCATCTGGTTTTTGGTTTGTTTATGCCTTACAACAACTGCTGTTTCTTTATGTAGTTGTATCCTTCTGCAACAACTTCTGATACTGCTATAATTATATGAAGTTCTTACAGGCCATTAGTGTAGGTCTATAATGTGCATCTAATTTGTCATGGCGCATTTGGATAACGAGTTGTGTATGACTGACTAATTAGTTCAGGGTCTTACAAACGTGGTTTTGGCTCCCACTTGTTTTACGTGCAATTAAAAAATCAATACTGTTTCAGGTAAACTGCCCCTTTCCTGAGGTAATTTTTGGATTACTGTATGTCAGGATAGGGACAGGGCGTGGTCTGAATGTATTGTTCCAAGTAAAACTTTTAACATGATTCATGCAACTTCTTGTTCATTATAGCCCCACTACATATGTTTTGGATGAAGACGAGCCTCGCTTCCTTGAAGAAGTTGATTACAGCGCAGAGAGTAATGATGACCAAGACATTGAATTAGCTGATAATGCGGGTGATTATGAGGCAACTAATCAAGAAGACGGACTTTCAGACTCAGATTCAACAAGGATACTCCTTTCTTGAACCATCTTTGCAGCCAGTAATAGGAAATTAAGTGTCCTGGATTTTCATAGTCAAATATTTCCTCACTGTCATCTACCATGGGGATAGGCTTAAGGAAACACAAATAACTAGGGCCTGCCTAGCTCAAGGACAATAAATACTTCTGATTTCTGATAAATTTGCTTTCATTTTATTTAAGGAGTTCTGTGTTTTCTTTTAGCACTAAATAGATAAATTTATTTACCGGTTCATTTTCTACTAAATAGCACCGCATGGCATTTTGTGTCCTTAAACTCTGTCTTCAGAAAAACGGATTATAATTTGTGGTGTGTCAGAGTATAGAAACTGAATTTTTGTGGTACGGTTCTTTGAGTTGCTTCCTGAAAAATACATATGTACAGATTTTCTAAATTAATTTGTGTATGTGTGTGTATATGAGCGTGTGTATACTGAGGTGAAGAGGTTATTTTTCAACATTGTTTCAAAGATACTTGATTGTGTTTGAAGTAATGTAGTGCCTGCTCTGGAACCATTCAATAATTACTAAATTAAAAATGAAAAAGTGATGTATGAATTGTTGCACTTGTTTCTTGCTTCTGAGGATTATATGGTTTTGCCACAGTACTAGGTGAAGATATATAATGTCTGTTCACAGTTTGGGAATTTTGCACAGTGACCAATGCAGCCTGTGTTTACAAGACCTATACACTTGTATAAAACTCTTTCCCATAAAATAGGCATGGTTTAATATGAAGAGGTTTTTTTTTAAGTGTACGTGACTACAAGAAGTGGTTAGATAAGTACACTGTATGTATGTTCAGCTACCCAGTTGCTCAATTTTTCTTGTTCCATATGCACGTAGTTAAAAGGAGTTCGGTTTACGGGGGGCACATTAACTATATACCCAATTCCAATGGTTTAAGAGGAAAGGTGCATTTTGGTTTAAACATCTTTTGCCTGGTCTCAATCCAGTGTTAACCCTGCTCTGAGAAGGAGATTGGACTGTAACTTCCTGAGGTCTCTTCCAGCCTGAATAATTGTTCTGTGATTCTGTATTCTTCGTGTTTAAAGTCAAGCTGTCAGGCATGGGATTTACACTTCTTCATCTTCTCCTGTCATCTACTCATTGCCTCTTACCTCTGCTTGGAATCAGATCTAATAGAGAAATGAAGTTGTACCCCACTGTTTACAGAACTGACATGTTTTGCAATGAAAATTATTTTTCCAAAATTATTTTTACTTGATGTGACCCAATTGTGGCATTCATTTTCTGCTGCATGTGCAAGGGCTTTAAGAGCATGAAGAATAACACTTCTAAGTTACAGCAGGTTTTTAACTGATGAGAACTTTGTGTATGTTTACTGTTGCAAATAAAACTGTGTTTCGGAGGTAAAGGGTGCCTTTGGTAGAAGGATTAAAAAAAAAAGAAAACAAAGAGAATTGACTGTATCAATTATTCTCAGCTGGGAGATGGATTTTCACCAGGATCTGCTGTTTCAAATGCAGTGTTGTTTGGTGATGCCTGTCCATACCACCCTGATTCCGAAACTGGGGAAGGGTTTTTGATCCCTTGTGATATGCTACTGTATTTTTGTTTAAAGGCTTAAATTTATATTAATAATCAAGCAGTTTTGAGATGTAAGGGTATAATGGAAACATTTACATTCTTGTCCCTTTATAAATTTCTCTCTCCAGCGAAAATTACCATTCCTTGTGTTCCGTGAACTACGTACTGTAAATAAAGTTTATTTAATACCCTGTTGAAGAGGAGCCCTCTGCATTGAAACTGTACAGGAATTTGGGAATCTGCCAAATGGAAGGATTAACCTTGCCACAGAATTTGAACTATCTTTAAGTCAGCCCAGTGAGAGCAGTGCAGAATGCTCATATTGCTGTGTCAGTCTTACACTAGTTATCTGCATAAATAGGTTTTCATCCTTAAGGACTCGTATTTCAGTACCTTACGTAAATAATTTTCACTTAAATTTCAGGGGGTGCAGGATGCCACATGTTAGTTAACCCCGTTGTGCATTTCTCCTGAGTTTTCAAGTGAATCTGTATTAATCCTGGAACACTATTTTCATACCACAGGCAAGACTAGAAATGTACTTCACCCATTTAGAAAGAATTGTGGCTTAGTTGTACAAAATCATCTTTTCATTCTGAGTGAATATGCATATATGTTCTTCTCATGTCTTCTACAGCTTTTAGTCTGTGCAAAGAAGGAGTTATGAATGACTTATATAATGGCTCAGGATAACAGGCACTTTCCTAAAACAATAATGTTGTGTTTATACATTAGATTCTAATGCACTTAAGCACCAGATTAGATGTATGCGTTTGATTAGATGAGATGTCAGTCTGGCGGTTGCAGGTCTGAACTTCTACCAGTGCAGTTCCGATGCAAGAGTGAAGCTTTGTCCTTGTCTTACGCATGGTTGAAAACGCAAAGGCCGTTACGTCTTACGCGTTTTGCGGCACTTCTTAACGTGCCTTCTGAAAGGCAGAGTCTCCATTCGTGCTCACGGGGATGCCGGTTCATGGGAGGAACTGCCGCCGTGGTAGCTGCTTCACACTGTTTATCCCTTCTCTACCACGTGTTGCCATTGTTGCAGCAGTGTTGGCAGACACAGGCTGGTATCCCCTTCTGTCTGTTTTGGTGGGAAGTCTGGTGTTTAGCTGGAAATGGAATAGCTGAGGCTTGAGCATGCGCTCCATTCTGTTACTATGGCATTCACCCCGAATAAATGGGCAGAATGGATAGCAAAGAATGGCAGCTTCTTGAACTGTCACGAATCAGTCGTCTAGCATGGCCTGTCCCAGACAATTGACTCTCTTTATTTTATGCATTGACATTCCAACGTGTTTCTGGTTTTAAATTATGCTCTTTACTATAAGCATGACTGATTCTGTATAGGAAAAGAAGATATTCTTATATCTTTTTCCAGTAATAACAACAAATAAGATTATAAACAATAATTACATCTGTGTTATTTACTGTCTTGCTTCTAAATAACTGCTGGATGATGAATTACTTTATTCCCTTTCCAGGTATAATTCAAGTTGCAGCACAAATTTTGGTATTGTGTCTTCACTGGTGACATCCCCTGGTGTAATGTAACTTACAGCTAAGACTGCAGTTTGTGCCAAAATCTTGCCTGGTCGTTTTTGGAGGTGGATTGCTTTATCAGCCTGACTTATCAGGGAGAACTGGTTTGAATCTCAAATAAGACTGCGGTAGCAGTAACCACTGTTCACAAAATGCAAAAATTCAAGGTTTCAGATAGTTTCTATTGTAATGCTGTGATAGATATAATTGTTGCAGTGTTATTATGCATGCCCCAAATACCAATACTGATTAATAAAAATACATAATAAAGAATTAATTACAATCACTTTGCTTCCCTATTATTGGGTAGAAATGTTTAAAGGATTTCTCATCATAGCATTTGCAGTGAAATATCTACCTATAAGAATTGGGCTGTGCTTAGCATTTCAAAAAGAAGGATATTTTTGTTCTCTGTCAAGTTAAAGTCAGTGTGCTGCAGGCTTAGAGTACCATTTGCATATTAATAGATTGAATTATAACTCTCTTAAAAAGCTCAATATTCATCAATGTATGTAAAACTTACGAAGACTTTGGATGAATCTCAATGAAGGCCATTGCAGAGCACACAGAAGAGGAGAGTCTTTTGGTGAGAGTCTTTCCCTCCTACACAGCTAATAGACTTTTCATCTGACCTAGGAAAGGCACAAGTTTATTCCTCAATAAGTCATCCATTTACAATTCAACTCAGACTACAGTTGAGGACTAAGTTATCTTTACTATTTATATTTTTGCAGTAGCAACTTCAAGATTTGAGACAATTTTTTGAGGGAAAGCTTAAGATAAAAGCAGATCTAGTTGTATGGAGCTGTCTGAAAAGAGCAAGTGGTCTCTAGGAATCATCAATGTCACTTTTGCAAATACATATGCAGTTTACTTAACTACATCTGTCGTGTTAGTTTAAGTTGAACAACTTCCTTCACAGGCTCTGTTGTCCAAACTGTTGTAGGGTGTAGAAGAGTCACAGTGACGCTTAAATTAGTCTAAGGATATCTTCCTTTGATCTTAATGTTTCTAAGGTCGTCGGGATGTAAAACATTTGAGATGTGACCTTGCATCTTGTTTGCTTAAATAAACTAACTGTAGATTGCTTTGAAAGAAGGGCTTCAAAATATGAAATGCTAAACAGCTTTGACACCTAGTAAAGAATACATTATCTTAAATTATGGATGGCTTGGCTATTTTTAATAGTATCATATAAAGAATTTGTTTAGTCCCTGTAAAATACTTCATAACTATGAAACACACCCCCTTCATTCTTCTGTTATTAGAAAAAGTTAGATGCAGGGTTTTTTTTTTTAAAAAAGCATAATATTGTTAGGGCAGCTTTTGAAGCAGTTCAAAAACACTCATCGCTGAAAATTATGGGTTTAGCAACAAGGGAAACAGCACACCATAGGATTTGTTGATCCAAATTACGTGCTTACCAAATGCCAACCAGCTGCTGCTTTTTGCCGCCTGTGCAGCATTCTTACCATGAGACGTTTGTGCTTAGTGTGTGCCCTTCTTGCTTGGAATGGGGTGATTTGGCGTGCATCATTTTTCATGGTAGGTTGGAAGAACACATACTTAAACTAGCAGCACCACATAGCATTACTGTAAATTTTCACTGGGCTGAATCCTAAATAATGAAAGAACCCGACTAACAAAATTCCCCAATAGTACTTCCATACATGAAACACTGCTGTTAACATGGGGAGATTGACTTACAATGACCTGAGGTAGAACTCTTTGCACTGTCCCTCCAGACTTACAAAGGTAAGGTAATAAATGTACAAAAGGATCTCTGCAATTTAGTACAGACTAAGAACTTTTTTCCAAACCCCGAGGCTACCCTTACCTATCTTCTGTCCTACTCACTTCAAAAGAAGAAGGTCTAGATTCACTTGTCATGTATTTAGAGAATAACTCGCTCTATTACTCAATTCTTTTGTTTTTTTCCCCTGAAAAAGGCAGCTAGAGTCTAAAAATGATGTAATACTATTGCAGAAGTCTTCATACAGCTTAATCTGTATAAGGTGTCTCAATTTAAGGTAAGTTCTAAGCTTATTAGAAAAGCTGTCAAGGTCATACTGAGGTTTGCCCCAGAACATGTAGGTCCGTTGCCCAGGAATGGCTGAGACGGGGAGGTTAGCTTTTACAGAACAGCCGCCTTGCTTCCCCTCAAACCTGAAAATGAAACAAAGGTTATTTGCCTTCCAGGCAGCTAGGAAAGGCGTGCAGGCTGAAGTCAAAATCCAGGTCACCCAGCCCATGTTTTCTTTACAGCTTGCAGTCTTCTTACATTTAACCCTAGCACCTGAAACAGCACTGGGAGGCTACTGGCTTTTGGAGTTGAATTGCTTTGCAGTGGGGTGGTCTTTCATCACTTGATTGGTTGCAGACCGCTCTCCTTAGCAAGCCCCACTTAGCCATTCAGGGTTAAATCAGAACTGTTGTCTTCTCTGGCTAATTATTAAGGCAACATAAACCACTCTTAGATGGCAGCATTGCATTTGTGCTTACTTCGTTCCCAAAAGAAAATGAACATGAAGATATTTCAGTGTAAACAAGACATGAAGCACAGAGTAAGGAAGACAGATGATCTTTAATATTTTGTATAATATCTGTTTAATTGTACCATATTTGCATAAATCTTATTAATGATACAAGCAGTCCAGCTGACCCCACAGATTAAAATGGCTCAGTTGTACATTTTGTGAAGACAAACTGGAATGAGGTGTCTCGCACAAACCCTCAGCCAACAGTCTGCCTTAATGCTTGGCTTTGATCCAGCATCCCACTTAATTTAATTTAGTACAATACACTGCCAAATAGAAAGTCCTAAACTGGGTCAGACAGTATTCCAAAATAACATATGCCTGGGGTTTTTTGTCCTGTGAAGACTGTTGCAAAACCGCGGGTTCTCTGCAACGGTCATCCTGCTGTTACAGCTCGTGTATAATCACAAAAGGGACAAGTTCCATTTACGCAGATCTTGTGCTTGTGTACACGTGTACATGAGTTCCATTTAATCCACATCTGCTCTAGGTTACTCCGTTCTTCTAACGCATCCAGTCTGGTCAAGCCGGTCCTTCAGCTTAAGTGATTAGCCAGTGACATTTCCCTCTTCCTTTGGGTTTGACCTCACTGTTGACAAAAGCTTTCTGTTATGAATCACATATCACAGTCAGGATTGCTTGAAAACTCTGCTGTTATCAAATGTACACCTTGAGTGTGTTCCAGAATGAAAGAAAGAGCCCCAAATCATCTGTTTAAATACAGTAGCTCATTACTCAGTATGTCAGGTACTTGTTCCTTTTGTCCGAAGACTGAATGTCTAGAACAGAAGTAGACTATTATTTCAAAAGAGTAATTTTTCAGATCTATGAGTGAATTCAGGAAGATATCAACTATACAAATCCCTTTACGCTAACCACCTGGACCCAAATTTTAATAGGGAAGTAGATCAAATCTGATGTCCTCAAGCAGGGGTGGCTCCTGGTCAGCTAATTCTATAAGGAAGCCGAGTCACTTGGCATTCCCTCTCACACAGCTTCTCGTGTTGAGGAGAAAATGCTGTCATTCACAGCAGAGGAAGAAGTCTTCACCGTAACATCGTTCACCTGGCTGCATCTGCCTCACAGTGCTCAGAGATTTGTGGGCAGATTTTCCTCTGCCTTTGAGCTGTGCTCTTGTGGTATGGGGAAAGGGAGAGAAGGATAAATTACAACTTGCCCATCTTAAGGGTCACGTAGGCTAGTGCTTAAGAGCGACCACCCTCATCCGTGACTTGTCCACCAGGGAAAGGTGGCTATGGACAAAGCACCTATTGGTAGTGAAAGAAAATGGAAGATGGACACAGGAAATGCCTCCTTTGTTTCTAGTCTGTGGACAGCAGCGGCAAATGGGGCCCGAGGAACTCCTCGGCCGCCTGTGAAACTCCATCTCTGCAGTCCCTGCCGTGAGCTTCCCTCCACGCCATGGCGAGGTCTGGCTGGGTGCTGGGGGCCCTGATGGAGCACCGCTGCCTGACCTGGGGCCAGGCTGCTGGCACAGCTGTGAAAGCATCCCCACAGCGGAACGAAAGGTAACGCTGGAGGCAGGAGCAGGGTTGTTGAGATGGGATCACTGATGGGTCAAGGATTCAAGAAAGAAAACACCAGCCTAGAAATCTTAGGGGAAAGCCAGAGGGCAGCTAGGTGGGAGTCACCGGGCTGAGCCACCGGTGCCAGTGTGTGGGTGGCAGGCGCCTCTCTGTGGGGCTGAGCATCCCACGGGAGCCCGCTCTGCCTGTGGGACCAATGCCTACCCGGCCCCGAGAGCCTTGTGGGGTGGTTAGCACACGAGCGCTTTGCCTAGCAGCTCACTAAATCCCAGCTGCCTTTTGTGCATGCCAGCCAGTGAGTAATTGCTTTATGCTCTTATGTGGTGTATATCCTGCTTGCAGCGTCTCTTTGCACCCAGAATAAGATGTGTGAACAAACGGACCCAAAAGAAGGGTCATAACATGTCTTACAATCACTGATCAGCCCACTTGGGTGAATCATACAAAATTTTGGCCCTTCAGGAACAGAGCTGCCAGTCCACAGAAGCAGGATTCTTGGGCATATGGTTCTGTGAGCCTGAGGGCCAGGGATCCCAAGTAATTGCATATTTCTAGGTTATGACTTGCATGTTCTATTTCTACCATTCTACCTCCTATATTCACACAGATCTTATTTATTGCCAGCTGTATCATTAATATCTCAATCTGAGAAAACAATTTTGTTCTACAAAAATGGGACATAAGCATTCCCTTACAACTTAAAATCATCACCTTAAAACCAGGAGCCACCTACAAAGTTATCCCTGTTAAATTTAGTGATTCACATCACAAGGATTTATGTTCACCCTTAGCTGGTGCTCATGTGAATGAAATAATATAAATGGACTACTTTAACAAAACTTTAGAAGTATTTGTCAAATTTGAGGGTGGCAAGAATGCATCTGAGACCCCAGCCTTACATGTGGGAAGCCTTATGTGTCAATTGAGTTCTGGGGTTTGCAGGAAGAGACCTTTAAGCCAAATGTGTGTGCTGGAGGCTGAGTAACTCTCAGGAAATTTGGAAAGGCATTTTCTCATTCCCAGCTGAAAGGCTCTATATGCCTCTAAGTGCTAAGGATTTAAACTACGCCAAAAGAGGAAGAGAAGAGGTTATGGTATTGCAAATTAGGGAGATGGCAAAGAGGTTTCAAATGGCTTAAGTGTACTTATTTTCAGTGCCTCAAAAAAAAAAGGGAGAGGGGACATGTCACAGTTTAGGTACAATGAATTCACTATTATTTCTGCAATCACTAAAAGTCTGAATTGCTAAAATTCAGGTTCTCAATTCATTTTTAAGCTAATTAAATTTCAGTGTTGTCTTGATAGGAAGGAAATTTTTCCTGGTACACTGACAGAAGAAGCAGTACTGTTTCCTACAAAAGACCACCTGCCACTTCAAGGCTACAGCCATGTATAGCACAAATCCAAGCACATTCTTTCTTCTTCTTTTTAGTGATGTCCTTTAAAGCTTCATTCATAATGTAGGTCAATACTGTGAAGGAACGTACCATTTTCCAGCCCAAGGTTTGCAAATTGGTAAGGGCAGTTATATTACATCATGTAAGGATATAAAATATTGATTGCTTCAATAAAAGCTATGATGACTGGTAGTACACTTAGAATCCATTGCCTGATAGTATTACATATGTAAAAGATTCACATCCCCACATGATGCCAGTTATTAGAATAATCCCTTGAGAAAGCTTGTAAAGAAGTGAAAAAGCAGTCCATATGGCATTCAGCAGAGTGGAGCATGTTTCAAAGCTGCAAGACTGTTCTGAGGAGAAGCTGTATCTTATTTTTACATAGAGTTGCTGTTTATGCATCTTAAATTTCATTATTTTCACCATACACATCTGGCTGCCAGTTAATATCTTGCAACCAAACGAACAGCAGAAGATTGCACACCGTAGCCGTGGAAGTGTTGGAGGAGAAAAGCAAATGTCGCTCCTTGTTTGCGGGCAGGAGCCTTTCCAGGCAGCCCTATGAGTGGCGACTAAAGATCATATTTATGCTGTGTTTCCCTGGTGACTGCTCTTTTTGAATGGGTATCTCTAATGATGTGGCAGGCCATGGCCTAATGAAGTGGTGAAGGAGATGTCCTTCAATAGCTATTGACCATGAAATGCTACCAAGAATCATTAAAATAATGTTTTCCTGTACCTTCTTCCTCTGGTTTAATTTATGCTGTTGTCTTTTATTTATTGAATAGTCGGTGATTAACCTATGAACGAGCTGATACTAGAGGTATCTGTATTATAGAAAAAATATCCAGGATGTTTCTATATACTGGCACAATTTCCAGGGTAACAATTTTCTTTTCTCACAGACTGGAAAAGACATAGGACCTGTGCTACCGAACCAGGGAAAGGGTTTGTAACCTCATCTCTGCCATCAGCCAGTGTTGACAGCTCTAGGAAAAATATGAGGGGCCATTTATTGGCTAATCTAGCCAGAACAAAATTGCCCCGAGCAGCCAGAGATTGTTTAAAACCCTGCAGCAAGAGGTTTTTTTCCCCTTCATTAACTGACCATACTTATCCAGTGTATGCACATGTTGCTATTTTCAATATTGTTTAATATCTTCATTGAAACGAAGCGCTGTGACAGTTTTATCCCTGTGAAAGTCTTGTGCTACAGTTTTTCTGTGCTATTCAGTATTCCCTGTTTGCTGTGTCTGAGACCATAGATGGCCACAGTCCACATCTTGTATTTCTAGGTGGAAATGGCTACAGTCACAAGCCAGTGAAAATCCAGGAGGCCTGTTAAGGCTTAATAGGGGTGCTAATGATGCATTAAACTATCACTGTGAATTCAGAGTTAACAGGCAGGAATCTAAGCAGGTAAAACAATGGAAGAGCAGGACAGAAGCACTAGAATAGTCTGACCTCCAAGCTGGCAGTAATGCTCTCATGGAAAGCAATGACAGCTAACACCACATATCCGTCCGTCTGCCCTTCCCTCCTTTTTGTTCAAACGCCTGGAAGTTCTGCAAGTTTCCAGTTTTGGAGAAACCTGAAAGATCTGCATTGTTCCATTTTTTGTAACTTTTGGGACAGTGGCATGAGACTGTGCAGTAAATTTTCAAAAGAACTGATTTTGAAACTACTTTTAAATATAATTCATATGATTTTGCTTGCAAATTAGCAGAGACTTTATAGATTTTCAGGACAAGAGCACCATTACACCTTACTTTCATTAATGCTGCTTAAAGGGTCATCACGTAGCTGCTGTCTCAGGCTGATCAGTGGTGGCTGAGAGCAGTATTTGTAGTTCAGCCCTGAATTAGACTCTGAGAGCTGCTGAGTCCTGAGGAAACTTCTTAAATTGCTAATTACTTCTGATGACTGACAAGGAAAAATCACACCTTCTAGTTTTAGTGTATCTAGCTGTTGAGATCTAGTACTTGATCTCACTTTGTCCTTGCCTGCTTACAGTTCAGAAATCACTACAAGGAAGTCATTCTTCAATCTTTTCTTCGTTGAAGTGAGTGGACCGCACTTCTTCAGCCTGTTTTCCTGTAAAGCGTCTTCCTAAACTCGGATTCATTCTCACAGCTTTTTCTGAGTGGTCCCTGGGTCACCCGCTCCTGTTCAGCCGTGGTCATCAGAGACCGTACAGTAGCCCTGCACA
Organism: Gymnogyps californianus; assembly: GCF_018139145.2. Classification (NCBI taxonomy): domain Eukaryota; kingdom Metazoa; phylum Chordata; class Aves; order Accipitriformes; family Cathartidae; genus Gymnogyps; species Gymnogyps californianus. The sequence continues at coordinate 40,577,836 of NC_059500.1, forward strand.
GTACCCACAAATTGCCTGATGCTGCGGGCAGCAGTACACCAGTTTTTCTGCTTCTGCTAAGCCTTCCCCTGGCCGTACTCCAAGTATGTCATGGTCTCTGCATTGAGACTTCACATAGTTCATCTGCCTTGACTCTAACCTCTTTCCCTATGTTATTGTTCTCCAAAACTACAGTCACTATTCCAGAACAGTTTTTTATTTTTCAGATGTCTGACCTTGAACTTCCGTGCAGGAAAACTTGTGAGCTCAGCTAATCTTGCAATTTACTCTGTTCAGCAGGTAAGCACTCTCATTTTGGAGAATATGCTCTCTATTCTTCTTGTAAAAAATAGAGACTTACATGCAGATTTTTAATTTAAATGAAACTTTAAAAATTCACTGAGCATAATTTTCCATTTCAAAATATGCCTGTTTGAAATTCAATGTAAACTTATGACAATCTGAATTTAACAGATTGTAGAAGCAATTTAAAAATTTGACTCAAACTTATTTTAATATTTAATGCCTATGAAAACTATGGACTAGTGATGTGGAAAAGAGTTAGTACGTCATAAGCGAGCCAATGTAGGTAGGAAGGACTCCTCTCTGTCGACCATGGGAGTTGTGTGGCAAATAAAGCACAGATCAATCACCAAAAAAGCCTCAGTTGTTAATGCCAGCCTGAAGATCTAGATTTGGTGTCCACTGCTGCCTCTGCTTGGTGGAGTTAGTCAGGTCCCTGCTCCTGGCTTCTTAGCGGCTGATGCCTGTCAGTTTCTGAGTGCCTGACTTGAGACCACCGAAACACTTGCTGAAACTGGTGGGAGCTGGTTCTGAATACAAGAAGTGGAGTGTAATGCTTCACATTTCCCATAGGGCACTGAGCATTGGTAGTTATTTTGCATCTTAAATTCTCAACACTCCAGGTCCCAGCTAAAAAAATGGAGGGAACCCCCCACTTTCTTACTTAAACATTTTGAGTTTCCTATATAGAAATACAGTGATGAGCATCACTGTATTTTAAACAATCTGTTTTTAAGAGTCCTGCGAGGAGCTTGAGGATTTTGGTTTCAGAATACTTTGAACAGTGTGAAGTTAATAAGGCAGGAGATCCCACCCTGAATAATACGGACGAAACAGCATATCGAATAGTCGCTCATTAAGGGTACAGAGTCTCTTTCATGCAGTGAACAAGGCACAGATTCAAAGGAAAAAAAACCTTACACCTAAAGATTGCATCATAATTTATAAGCATATGGGGGCTGAAACGACTCTGTACAGGTGACTTTGGAGTTCTTGAATGCAGCTGTATTACTACATTAATGCGATTTTATATGGAGCATGCAGTTAGGTCTTTCACTGCACTCTAGCAACCAGTGAATGCTGTTTCAATCTCACTGTCTTCAAATGATTCCATCAAGTTACACGTGTTGAAAAAAAAAACCAAAAAATCTGACAAGAACTTTTTCATCTTTGTATTAACATATGTAGAGCACATAGACGTTTTGACAGGGTAACTGTAAATATTATTAGTTTATGTACATAATAAAAAAGCTCAAAGTTCCCTAAAATATCCCCATGCAAGAATTCAAACATCTGTTTTTTTCTTGTGCTTATTTGCAAAGGAAAGTGTGCAAAATAGTTACATTTAAAGCAGAATAAAAAATAGTAACTTGCCAAAAGCAAACTTACCTCCAACGTTAAATCCCTCACTTGCTCTGAACATAAATTGCTTTTATTTTAAAGGTTTTTATAGGGCTGTTATTCATACCCTTGTTTGCTCCTTATGTCAAAGCAAAAAGGGATAATTGCTCTTTCTTTCCACAGATACATCTTGGAAGATGAGATACATCTTCCAGATGTATCTTGGGAGATACATCTTCCAGAAAGCAGGAGGAGCATTGCAAACTTGAAGTTTGTTTTTGTTGTTTGGCATCACAGCTGAGGTTATGAAAGATCAAGTAGCTCTCTTGAATGTCACATATAGTAAAAAAAAAGGTAGGTCATTCAGGACCTCATTAGCCTAGAAATGGACCACAGAAAGAATTAAGTTTGGATGTTTGTAATGTGAACATACAAAATGAAACTCTTATATTCCATCTGTTTTTTCCCTACAGAAATTGCTAAAAATACCAGAGAAATACAGAAGATATACAAATATGAAACACAGCTTTCTGGTGATTCAGCGTGTCTAAAAACAAAGACTGGCATCATTTGTGTCTTTAAAACAAAAACCCACAACAGTTACTGTCCTCAAATTTTCCCAGTTTTGCAGAGGATACAACATCCTGTTAATGGTGTTCTGCATGGAAGCAGAATAAGCTGTTTGCCCTGAATTTTTGTCCTGTTCAAAACTTTTTAAATTACATTTTAAAAAATACCTCTTGCTTTACTTATCAGGTCTTCTCAGACATAATGGATTTTAATATAAACTAGCCAGTACAGAACCTGAGAATTGAAATAACTCAATTTGTAAAGCGCTTAGCCTGTTTTTCACAGGGTAGATGTTCCCTTGATCAAGTCCTCTCCTTTAACATACTTCATTTACAACTTCATTATATAAAAAAGGAAAAAAAAAAAAGAGGAAAGCAGATTCCCCTGGTTGAGGGATGGTAACTCTTCTACCTAAGCACCATTAGCAGATGAGAATGTTTTAGTGAAAGACCATTCCATGCATCACAGCATCGTAGAGTAATTGAGACTGGAACGGACTTCTGGACGTTTCTAACCCAACCTCCTCCTCAAATCATTCTCAAATTCAAAATTGCATCTGTTTGGGGACACACACGATGCGGCCTGGCTCTGTGCTTCTCAGGCCCTCTTTGCTCTGCCTTGGCTGCCATGGGGGCGTGGCTCCTGCACTGGTGAGGCACTCGGATCAGGACAAAGAGGCCCGGCAGGACCCAGGGCCTGGCCCCTGGTGCTCAGCTCCAGGAACCAAGCAGCAAAACCCAGACGGAAAAGTGAGTGTTGCCTGGGCTGTCTGCGTGGGGGTGCGGGGTGCAACCCCCTTCAGCAGGTGGAGACCCAGAGCTTGGGGTGGGCGGCAGCCATACGGTTGGATTGCCCTGCAAGCAGGAGAAAATCCCCACGAGCAAAGCGAGTGCTGCTTTCCACCTCCGTGGCAGGGACCAGGGGAGCCCAGAGGGCTGGCCAGCAGGGTTGGGCTGTGGGGAGAGCCCCTAGGACTTTGTCCTGCCGCCTCAACGGGAGGCACGAGGTGTCACCAAATGAGCCCTCTTGCCATATTTGCCTGGGGATGCGTGCCGTGGCCGGAGTGACCTGACGGGGCCCTGGGAAGGCACGGCCTCGGCCTCGGCCTCGGCCTCGGTGAGTGGCGTGAAAGGCCGAGGGCCAGCACGAGGCAAAAGACGTGGGGGATGGAGCGGACAGTGGCGTTGCAGTAGGCAGAGGCGTGTGTGCTGGGGCGGGAGCGCTGCCGGGGCGAGTGCCGGGGGGGAGGATGGCCCATTGTGATGGCCTCGAGAAGTGGTCTGTGACATCCGCAAGCGACGGACTGTGACCACGCAGCCCTCGCTGCTTATATCCGTGTGGCAGCAGCATCTCGCCCAGTCGCCTCGTGCCTTCGCTCCAGCTGAGCGTGTCTGCGAGGCTTGGAGGGCAGAGCAAGGCTTTGGCTTGGTGCTGGGGTGGTGCTGTGGGAGCTGCTGACAGCAGCTCTCCGTGCCCATCCTCAGAGCCGACATAGGATTTGCCCCAGCCCTGCCTGGTTCAGGCAGCTGGGGCACCCGGGAGGCGCGCTCGCAGCAGCAGAGGTGAGCTGTGCAGGGCCACCTCGCCCTGGGGTGGCTGTGGGGCGGGCGCTGGGGCTCGGGGAGCTGCCTGCAACACAGCCAGAGCCTGGCCCTTTCCTGGGGGGGAGCCTGAATTGCCCCAGCTGCGGAGGAGCCCCGAGAGCTTCCTTCCACCCCTCTGCGGGCCAGCAAATGACCATGGCCTCTCTTCCTTTTGCAGTGCGACGCCCGCCGCTGCAGCTCCTCATCCCCAGCTCTCCCCAGCCCGCCTCGGTGCAGCGTGAGCATGGACGCGGAGTTCGACAGCAGGTGCCCGATTTGCCTTGACACCTGGGAGAACGCCGCCTACGTAATGCCGTGCCTCCACCAGTTCTGTTTCGGCTGCATCCTGCGCTGGGCGGAGAGCAAAGCTGAGTGCCCCTCTGCAAGAGAGGCATCAGCTCCATGGTGCACTCGGTGCGAGCAGATGACGACTTCTCGGAGGTCGTCATTACACCCACGGCAGAGCCACCGGTGCTCGTCCAGCAGGCAGGGAGAGCTCCCGGACGCCCGGACGCCCGCATCCCCCATCGCCCCGCGGCCTCCCGACCACGGGTTGGGCGCCGCTGCCCAGGGCTGCCGTGGGCGGCCTCCAGCCCTACGTCTGGGCGTCCCTCTTCCGGGACCACCCGGAGATCCTGGAGCCCGTGCTGCCCTGGCTGCGCCGGCGGCTGGAGCTGCTCTTTGGGGCCGAGCGCTGGGAGACGGCTGTGGCGGAGGACCTCCTCCTGTGCAGCCTGCGCATCTTTGGGCTGAATGAGGAGGCCCTGGTCCGGCTGCTGGAGCACTGCCTGCAAGGCTACACGGACTTGTTCGTCTGCTGGCTGGTCGACTTTGTCGTGCGCCGGTGCAGCGAGGAGGCCCGCCGATGGCTGGACCCGGAGGACTCCCGCGCTGCCGCAGGGCAGGAGGGCCGCCCTGCGGCCACCCTCAGCCCTGCTGCCTCCCCGGGAGTGCTCCCATCTCCGGCCTGGCCCCCTCCGGCAGCCCTGCTGGTCCCGCCGTGGACGAGCTCCCCAGCACCTCGGCCCTGCCCTTCGGGGCGACCCCCATGAGGAGCTGGGGGAGAGGGCTGCAGGTCCTTCCTCTGCCAGCCGGGGCAGGGACCGCTTGCATGGGGGTCCCGGCGCCCCCGAAGCGGAGGGCTGGCAGCCCCCAGGCCTCTTCGCCGCCACGCAAGGAGCCACGCGACCAGCGGCGCTAGGAGGGCACCCCAGGAGCTGGCAAAAGCACGGCCAGGCCAGCCCCTGGGGCACGTGTTGGTCCCCAAGGGGGCTTGGAGGCTCTCAGCAGTAACTCCATCATTTCGGAAGAGAATAAATCTATGAAAAGCACAGGCCGTGTCTTGGTCTGAAATGCGCCAGCTGCATCCTGTGGTGAGACAGCTGGAGGTGATCCGTGCCTTCAGCTGGTGGGCTGGAGGGCAGCGCCTGTGGTGGGTTTGTGCAGACCTTCTTCCTGCTGGAGATGGAGGAGCCCAAGTCCCAGCAGGCAGGAACTGGCAGGGCCCCTTGCCTCATGCCAGCAGGCAGCGCCCTGGGGCTAGCGAGTGGGCAATGGCTCCGGGTTGCTCTTCCTCTCTGGTTCCCCCAGGGCGGAAGAGGAGGGAGAGCCCAAGGGGCTGGGGACCCAGGGCTCCCCTGCCCCTGCCAAGGCACTTCCTCTTGCCCGGAGGGAAAGTCCGAGCGGGGCAAGCACGGAGGAGCTGGGCAAAGCCACGCCAGTCCTAGCAGAGGAGCTGCTTCCGTCACCTGCATCTCCTCTTCCCTTCCCCTTGCTGGGCTTGTTGGCCCCACGGCTCTGGCGCCTGGGCCTCTGCTCTTGCAGGGCTCTTTCCCCTCATTCAGGCACCACGGCTCTTCGCGCTGTGGCTTCGTGGGACCTCTTTCCCCTGGTTTGGTCCCCTGAGTGCGCCAGGACCCCAGGATCCCGCTCTTAAACCTGGGGAGTTACACACGAGCTGATGATCCCTGGAGGGAAAGCATATTCCGAGAGCAACGTTTCATTGCTGCCCATCACTCCTTTGAAAGGGTTTCCTTGAAGGGGGAGGTCTCTCCTGCAGATCTGCCTGCTTGGTCTCTCTCCGGTGGTGCCGGGGTGTGTCGGGTGCCTAGAGGGCAGCCTCAGGCCGGCATCGCTCCTCGGCAGGCACTAGCAGGTGTCCTCAGGGACAGGCGAGGTCTGCAGCCAGCCCTGGGTGTTACAAAGTTGCTCATGCTTGGCGGAAGAGGAGCGTCCTGATGTCACAGCAAATGCTGAGAGCCAAAGATCGGGCATGTCGCAGGAGGAGCACTGCATCTCCTCCTAGTCTATTTTGGGATATGCAGCTGAATAATCCTCCCCATTTACAGCAGTCTAGGAGCCAGCTCGAAGTTCTTCTCCTCGCAAATGTGGAGCGTTTTAAAGCCAGCTGTCCTTGCAGGAGAGCACAAGCAGGCAGGCAGCATGGTACCCGTCGGATCCTGTACTGTAAGGCGTGGCCGTATGACACAGCTTCAGGTTTTCTGCTCACATGCTCTCATTTCCCATGAATCTCCCCAACTTCATAGATTTTTCTGTTCTCAGCTCAGAGCCACGCATTCTCAACACCCGTTGAGCGTATCTTTTCTTATACTTCTCCTGGCCTTTAATGATTTTAGTTATTGTTGCCTTTACAGCCTAGTGACTGCTTGGTTGACTTCCTGAAACACTCGCTTGTTGACTCATGTTTGGACTTAGCGTTGTCCTGGGAGAAGAGCCGTGGATGAGCTCCCCAGCACCTCGGTCACTGCCCTTGGGGGTGGCCCCCACGAGGAGCCCCACAAGGAGCTGGGGGAGAGGGCTCAGTCACGCTCGGGGCTGCTTTTCCCAGTGCAAAGCCGTGTTCTTTGTCCTCTCACCCCGAGGATGCCCCAACAGAAGCCGTCCAGCGCCCCGGGGGGCCGTGCTGAGCCCAGTGCCGTGCTCCACTGGCCTGGCTCTCCAGGCAGATGGCATCCCTCTCGGGAGAGGACACGGCGGCCGTGGGGCCGTGACGTGCAGGGCACGGCACGGAGGGCAAATGCTGCCCGCCCACAGTCAGGTCCTACGCACAGCAAGCTGGGCATGTGGGGAGAGAGAAGGGTTGGGGAAACGTGTCCTGGGCAGCTGGGATAGGGACTTTGGAGACGGCCACGTCCCAGTGCCAGGGCCACAGGTGATCCTGCATGCCTCAGGCACGCAGCAGGAACGTGGGGAGGAGCGGAGCGGGGTGAGGCTCTGCGGGCAGGCGGGCGGGCAGGCAGGCAGGCAGGCAGGCAGGCAGAAAGCAGCAAGAGCAGGCCAGCCCCCACCGCGCTGGGGCTGCACGGAGGGCCAGAGGTCCGCCCTGGGAGGAGAACCCAGCTGCAAGAGACGGGCTCTCTCTGGAGACCACACGATGCATGAGAGCAGCCGCCTTCAGGGGGGTCTCAGGGGCTCTCCCTGCACTCCTCAGGCTCCGGAAGAACTCCGAGCTGCTTTCATGCAATCTGCTTCAGCAGTCTGACACAAATCAAGGACTTGTTTTGGAGGGCAGGCTCTCTCCCCTTTTGTTTTCCTCTCGTTTGGGGTTTTTTGGTTTGGGTTGGGGCTTTTTTTAACCACTTTCCCGCTCAGTTTTGTGGGAAGGATCAAGTTAATCCCAGCCAACTACCAAATGATGGCAGAAGTCAACCTGAATCGCTTTTGTGACTTTTACCCCCTTTCCTCTATTAGATCCAAGCGGTCCACCAAACACGCCTGTATTTTTTGGCTGCAGAAATTGGGTTTGGAAGCCAAACGGAACAAGCCACCAGCCGGATCGAAACTACGGAAACTAGGCCAGAGGCACCAAAATCACAGGGCACCTTTAATACAGCTGTTGCCCAACCGATTTTTGGAGAGGGGAACCAGAATCGTTGTGCCACCTAAGCCCTTTGTAATAGCTTCCAAATACACAGAGGCTCATTTTGCTACACTAACTGTTTCAGCTTGCCCTACAGCATTCTGCCTAGAGCTTTGATGATGTCCTTGAGGTAATAAGCAGATTTAGAGTGCTTTAGTCCTCTAGAACTTTTCCCTCTGCAGACATCTCACGTTACCTGTTTGCATAAGCTAGAATGCTTGGTAACTCTTCTACCGAAGCACCGTTAGCGGACGAGAATGTTTTAGTGAAAGACCATTCCATGCATCACAGCATCGTAGAGTAATTGAGACTGGAACGGACTTCTGGACGTTTCTAACCCAACCTCCTCCTCAAATCATTCTCAAATTCAAAATTGCATCTGTTTGGGACACACACGATGCGGCCTGGCTCTGTGCTTCTCAGGCCCTCTTTGCTCTGCCTTGGCTGCCATGGGGGCGTGGCTCCTGCACTGGTGAGGCACTCGGATCAGGACAAAGAGCCCGGCAGGACCCAGGCCTGGCCCCTGGTGCTCAGCTCCAGGAACCAAGCAGCAAAACCCAGACGGAAAAGTGAGCGTTGCCTGGGCTGTCTGCGTGGGGGGTGCGGGGTGCAACCCCCTTCAGCAGGTGGAGACCCAGAGCTTGGGGTGGGCGGCAGCCATACGTTGGATTGCCCTGCAAGCAGGAGAAAATCCCCACGAGCAAAGCGAGTGCTGCTTTCCACCTCCGTGGCAGGGACCAGGGGAGCCCAGAGGGCTGGCCAGCAGGGTTGGGCTGTGGGGAGAGCCCCTAGGACTTTGTCCTGCCGCCTCAACGGGAGGCACGAGGTGTCACCAAATGAGCCCTCTTGCCATATTTGCCTGGGGATGCGTGCCGTGGCCGGAGTGACCTGACGGGGCCCTGGGAAGGCACGGCCTCGGCCTCGGCCTCGGCCTCGGTGAGTGGCGTGAAAGGCCGAGGGCCAGCACGAGGCAAAGACGTGGGGGATGGAGCGGACAGTGGCGTTGCAGTAGGCAGAGGCGTGTGTGCTGGGCGGGAGCGCTGCCGGGCGAGTGCCGGGGGGGAGGATGGCCCATTGTGATGGCCTCGAGAAGTGGTCTGTGACATCCGCAAGCGACGGACTGTGACCACGCAGCCCTCGCTGCTTATATCCGTGTGGCAGCAGCATCTCGCCCAGTCGCCTCGTGCCTTCGCTCCAGCTGAGCGTGTCTGCGAGGCTTGGAGGGCAGAGCAAGGCTTTGGCTTGGTGCTGGGGTGGTGCTGTGGGAGCTGCTGACAGCAGCTCTCCGTGCCCATCCTCAGAGCCGACATAGGATTTGCCCCAGCCCTGCCTGGTTCAGGCAGCTGGGGCACCCGGGAGGCGCGCTCGCAGCAGCAGAGGTGAGCTGTGCAGGGCCACCTCGCCTGGGGTGGCTGTGGGGGCGGGCGCTGGGGCTCGGGGAGCTGCCTGCAACACAGCCAGAGCCTGGCCCTTTCCTGGGGGGAGCCTGAATTGCCCAGCTGCGGAGGAGCCCCGAGAGCTTCCTTCCACCCCTCTGCGGGCCAGCAAATGACCATGGCCTCTCTTCCTTTTGCAGTGCGACGCCCGCCGCTGCAGCTCCTCATCCCCAGCTCTCCCCAGCCCGCCTCGGGTGCAGCGTGAGCATGGACGCGGAGTTCGACAGCAGGTGCCCGATTTGCCTTGACACCTGGGGAGAACGCCGCCTACGTAATGCCGTGCCTCCACCAGTTCTGTTTCGGCTGCATCCTGCGCTGGGCGGAGAGCAAAGCTGAGTGCCCCCTCTGCAAGAGAGGCATCAGCTCCATGGTGCACTCGGTGCGAGCAGATGACGACTTCTCGGAGGTCGTCATTACACCCACGGCAGAGCCACCGGTGCTCGTCCAGCAGGCAGGGAGAGCTCCCGGGACGCCCGGACGCCCGCATCCCCCATCGCCCGCGGCCTCCCGACCACGGGTTGGGCGGCGCTGCCCAGGGCTGCCGTGGCGGCCTCCAGCCCTACGTCTGGGCGTCCCTCTTCCGGGACCACCCGGAGATCCTGGAGCCCGTGCTGCCCTGGCTGCGCCGGCGGCTGGAGCTGCTCTTTGGGGCCGAGCGCTGGGAGACGGCTGTGGCGGAGGACCTCCTCCTGTGCAGCCTGCGCATCTTTTGGGCTGAATGAGGAGGCCCTGGTCCGGCTGCTGGAGCACTGCCTGCAAGGCTACACGGACTTGTTCGTCTGCTGGCTGGTCGACTTTGTCGTGCGCCGGTGCAGCGAGGAGGCCCGCCGATGGCTGGACCCGGAGGACTCCCGCGCTGCCGCAGGCAGGAGGGCCGCCCTGCGGCCACCCTCAGCCCTGCTGCCTCCCCGGGGAGTGCTCCCATCTCCGGCCTGGCCCCCTCCGGCAGCCCTGCTGGTCCCGCCGTGGACGAGCTCCCAGCACCTCGCCCCTGCCCTTCGGGCGACCCCCATGAGGAGCTGGGGGAGAGGGCTGCAGGTCCTTCCTCTGCCAGCCGGGGCAGGGACCGCTTGCATGGGGGGTCCCGGCGCCCCCGAAGCGGAGGGCTGGCAGCCCCCAGGCCTCTTCGCCGCCACGCAAGGAGCCACGCGACCAGCGGCGCTAGGAGGGCACCCCAGGAGCTGGCAAAAGCACGGCCAGGCCAGCCCCTGGGCACGTGTTGGTCCCCAAGGGGGCTTGGAGGCTCTCAGCAGTAACTCCATCATTTCGGAAGAGAATAAATCTATGAAAAGCACAGGCCGTGTCTTGGTCTGAAATGCGCCAGCTGCATTCCTGTGGTGAGACAGCTGGAGGTGATCCGTGCCTTCAGCTGGTGGGGCTGGAGGGCAGCGCCTGTGGTGGGTTTGTGCAGACCTTCTTCCTGCTGGAGATGGAGGAGCCCAAGTCCCAGCAGGCAGGAACTGGCAGGGCCCCTTGCCTCATGCCAGCAGGCAGCGCCCTGGGCTAGCGAGTGGGCAATGGCTCCGGGTTGCTCTTCCTCTCTGGTTCCCCCAGGGCGGAAGAGGGAGGGAGAGCCCAAGGGGCTGGGGACCAGGGCTCCCCCTGCCCCTGCCAAGGCACTTCCTCTTGCCCGGAGGGAAAGTCCGAGCGGGGCAAGCACGGAGGAGCTGGGCAAAGCCACGCCAGTCCTAGCAGAGGAGCTGCTTCCGTCACCTGCATCTCCTCTTCCCTTCCCCTTGCTGGGCTTGTTGGCCCCACGGCTCTGGCGCCTGGCCTCTGCTCTTGCAGGGCTCTTTCCCCTCATTCAGGCACCACGGCTCTTCGCGCTGTGGCTTCGTGGGACCTCTTTCCCCTGGTTTGGTCCCCTGAGTGCGCCAGGACCCCAGGATCCCGCTCTTAAACCTGGGGAGTTACACACGAGCTGATGATCCCTGGAGGAAAGCATATTCCGAGAGCAACGTTTCATTGCTGCCATCACTCCTTTGAAAGGGTTTCCTTGAAGGGGGAGGTCTCTCCTGCAGATCTGCCTGCTTGGTCTCTCTCCGGTGGTGCCGGGGTGTGTCGGGTGCCTAGAGGGCAGCCTCAGGCCGGCATCGCTCCTCGGCAGGCACTAGCAGGTGTCCTCAGGGACAGGCGAGGTCTGCAGCCAGCCCTGGGTGTTACAAAGTTGCTCATGCTTGGCGGAAGAGGAGCGTCCTGATGTCACAGCAAATGCTGAGAGCCAAAGATTCGGGCATGTCGCAGGAGGAGCACTGCATCTCCTCCTAGTCTATTTTGGGATATGCAGCTGAATAATCCTCCCCATTTACAGCAGTCTAGGAGCCAGCTCGAAGTTCTTCTCCTCGCAAATGTGGAGCGTTTTAAAGCCAGCTGTCCTTGCAGGAGAGCACAAGCAGGCAGGCAGCATGGTACCCGTCGGATCCTGTACTGTAGGCGTGGCTGTATGACACAGCTTCAGGTTTTCTGCTCACATGCTCTCATTTCCCATGAATCTCCCCAGCTTCATAGATTTTTCTGTTCTCAGCTCAGAGCCACGCATTCTCAACACCGTTGAGCGTATCTTTTCTTATACTTCTCCTGGCCTTTAATGATTTTAGTTATTGTTGCGTTTACAGCCTAGTGACTGCTTGGTTACTTCCTGAAACACTCGCTTGTTGACTCATGTTTGGACTTAGCGTTGTCCTGGGAGAAGAGCCGTGGATGAGCTCCCCAGCACCTCGGTCACTGCCCTTGGGGGTGGCCCCCACGAGGAGCCCCACAAGGAGCTGGGGAGAGGGCTCAGTCACGCTCGGGGCTGCTTTTCCCAGTGCAAAGCCGTGTTCTTTGTCCTCTCACCCCGAGGATGCCCCAACAGAAGCCGTCCAGCGCCCCGGGGGGGCCGTGCTGAGCCCAGTGCCGTGCTCCCACTGGCCTGGCTCTCCAGGCAGATGGCATCCCTCTCGGGAGAGGACACGGCGGCCGTGGGGCCGTGACGTGCAGGGCACGGCACGGAGGGCAAATGCTGCCCGCCCACAGTCAGGTCCTACGCACAGCAAGCTGGGCATGTGGGGAGAGAGAAGGGTTGGGGAAACGTGTCCTGGGCAGCTGGGATAGGGACTTTGGAGACGGCCACGTCCCAGTGCCAGGGCCACAGGTGATCCTGCATGCCTCAGGCACGCAGCAGGAACGTGGGGAGGAGCGGAGCGGGGTGAGGCTCTGCGGGCAGGCGGGCGGGCAGGCAGGCAGGCAGGCAGGCAGGCAGAAAGCAGCAAGAGCAGGCCAGCCCCCACCGCGCTGGGGCTGCACGGAGGGCCAGAGGTCCGCCTGGGAGGAGAACCCAGCTGCAAGAGACGGGCTCTCTCTGGAGACCACACGATGCATGAGAGCAGCCGCCTTCAGGGGGGTCTCAGGGCTCTCCCTGCACTCCTCAGGCTCCGGAAGAACTCCGAGCTGCTTTCATGCAATCTGCTTCAGCAGTCTGACACAAATCAAGGACTTGTTTTGGAGGCAGGCTCTCTCCCCTTTTGTTTTCCTCTCGTTTGGGGTTTTTTGGTTTGGGTTGGGGCTTTTTTTTAACCACTTCCCGCTCAGTTTTGTGGGAAGGATCAAGTTAATCCAGCCAACTACCAAATGATGCAGAAGTCAACCTGAATCGCTTTTGTGACTTTTACCCCCTTTCCTCTATTAGATCCAAGCGGTCCACCAAACACGCCTGTATTTTTTGGCTGCAGAAATTGGGTTTGGAAGCCAAACGGAACAAGCCACCAGCCGGATCGAAACTACGGAAACTAGGCCAGAGGCACCAAAATCACAGGGCACCTTTAATACAGCTGTTGCCCAACCGATTTTTGGAGAGGGGAACCAGAATCGTTGTGCCACCTAAGCCCTTTGTAATAGCTTCCAAATACACAGAGGCTCATTTGCTACACTAACTGTTTCAGCTTGCCCTACAGCATTCTGCCTAGAGCTTTGATGATGTCCTTGAGGTAATAAGCAGATTTAGAGTGCTTTAGTCCTCTAGAACTTTTCCCTCTGCAGACATCTCACGTTACCTGTTTGCATAAGCTAGAATGCTTGGTAACTCTTCTACCGAAGCACCGTTAGCGGACGAGAATGTTTTAGTGAAAGACCATTCCATGCATCACAGCATCGTAGAGTAATTGAGACTGGAACGGACTTCTGGACGTTCTAACCCAACCTCCTCCTCAAATCATTCTCAAATTCAAAATTGCATCTGTTTGGGGACACACACGATGCGGCCTGGCTCTGTGCTTCTCAGGCCCTCTTTGCTCTGCCTTGGCTGCCATGGGGGCGTGGCTCCTGCACTGGTGAGGCACTCGGATCAGGACAAAGAGGCCCGGCAGGACCCAGGGCCTGGCCCTGGTGCTCAGCTCCAGGAACCAAGCAGCAAACCCAGACGGAAAAGTGAGTGTTGCCTGGGCTGTCTGCGTGGGGGGGTGCGGGGTGCAACCCCCTTCAGCAGGTGGAGACCCAGAGCTTGGGGTGCGGCGCGCCATACGGTTGGATTGCCTGCAAGCAGGAGAAAATCCCCACGAGCAAAGCGAGTGCTGCTTTCCACCTCCGTGGCAGGGACCAGGGGAGCCCAGAGGGCTGGCCAGCAGGGTTGGGCTGTGGGGAGAGCCCCTAGGACTTTGTCCTGCCGCCTCAACGGGAGGCACGAGGTGTCACCAATGAGCCCTCTTGCCATATTTGCCTGGGGATGCGTGCCGTGGCCGGAGTGACCTGACGGGGCCCTGGGAAGGCACGGCCTCGGCCTCGGCCTCGGCCTCGGTGAGTGGCGTGAAGGCCGAGGCCAGCACGAGGCAAAAGACGTGGGGGATGGAGCGGACAGTGGCGTTGCAGTAGGCAGAGGCGTGTGTGCTGGGGCGGGAGCGCTGCCGGGGCGAGTGCCGGGGGGGGAGGATGGCCCATTGTGATGGCCTCGAGAAGTGGTCTGTGACATCCGCAGCGACGGACTGTGACCACGCAGCCCTCGCTGCTTATATCCGTGTGGCAGCAGCATCTCGCCCAGTCGCCTTCGTGCCTTCGCTCCAGCTGAGCGTGTCTGCGAGCTTGGAGGGCAGAGCAAGGCTTTGGCTTGGTGCTGGGGTGGTGCTGTGGGAGCTGCTGACAGCAGCTCTCCGTGCCCATCCTCAGAGCCGACATAGGATTTGCCCCAGCCCTGCCTGGTTCAGGCAGCTGGGGCACCCGGAGGCGCGCTCGCAGCAGCAGAGGTGAGCTGTGCAGGGCCACCTCGCCTGGGGTGGCTGTGGGGCGGGCGCTGGGCTCGGGGAGCTGCCTGCAACACAGCCAGAGCCTGGCCCTTTCCTGGGGGGGAGCCTGAATTGCCCCAGCTGCGGAGGAGCCCCGAGAGCTTCCTTCCACCCCTCTGCGGGCCAGCAAATGACCATGGCCTCTCTTCCTTTTGCAGTGCGACGCCCGCCGCTGCAGCTCCTCATCCCCAGCTCTCCCAGCCCGCCTCGGTGCAGCGTGAGCATGGACGCGGAGTTCGACAGCAGGTGCCCGATTTGCCTTGACACCTGGGAGAACGCCGCCTACGTAATGCCGTGCCTCCACCAGTTCTGTTTCGGCTGCATCTGCGCTGGGCGGAGAGCAAAGCTGAGTGCCCCTCTGCAAGAGAGGCATCAGCTCCATGGTGCACTCGGTGCGAGCAGATGACGACTTCTCGGAGGTCGTCATTACACCCACGGCAGAGCCACCGGTGCTCGTCCAGCAGGCAGGGAGAGCTCCCGGACGCCCGGACGCCCGCATCCCCCATCGCCCCGCGGCCTCCCGACCACGGGTTGGCGGCCGCTGCCCAGGGCTGCCGTGGGCGGCCTCCAGCCCTACGTCTGGGCGTCCCTCTTCCGGGACCACCCGGAGATCCTGGAGCCCGTGCTGCCCTGGCTGCGCGGCGGCTGGAGCTGCTCTTTGGGGCCGAGCGCTGGGAGACGGCTGTGGCGGAGGACCTCCTCCTGTGCAGCCTGCGCATCTTTGGGCTGAATGAGGAGGCCCTGGTCCGGCTGCTGGAGCACTGCCTGCAAGGCTACACGGACTTGTTCGTCTGCTGGCTGGTCGACTTTGTCGTGCGCCGGTGCAGCGAGGAGGCCCGCCGATGGCTGGACCCGGAGGACTCCCGCGCTGCCGCAGGGCAGGAGGGCCGCCCTGCGGCCACCCTCAGCCCTGCTGCCTCCCCGGGGAGTGCTCCCATCTCCGGCCTGGCCCCTCCGGCAGCCCTGCTGGTCCCGCCGTGGACGAGCTCCCCAGCACCTCGGCCCCTGCCCTTCGGGGCGACCCCCATGAGGAGCTGGGGAGAGGGCTGCAGGTCCTTCCTCTGCCAGCGGGGCAGGGACCGCTTGCATGGGGGGTCCCGGCGCCCCCGAAGCGGAGGGCTGGCAGCCCCCAGGCCTCTTCGCCGCCACGCAAGGAGCCACGCGACCAGCGGCGCTAGGAGGGCACCCCAGGAGCTGGCAAAAGCACGGCCAGGCCAGCCCCTGGGGCACGTGTTGGTCCCCAAGGGGGCTTGGAGGCTCTCAGCAGTAACTCCATCATTTCGGAAGAGAATAAATCTATGAAAAGCACAGGCCGTGTCTTGGTCTGAAATGCGCCAGCTGCATCCTGTGGTGAGACAGCTGGAGGTGATCCGTGCCTTCAGCTGGTGGGGCTGGAGGGCAGCGCCTGTGGTGGGTTTGTGCAGACCTTCTTCCTGCTGGAGATGGAGGAGCCCAAGTCCAGCAGGCAGGAACTGGCAGGGCCCCTTGCCTCATGCCAGCAGGCAGCGCCCTGGGGCTAGCGAGTGGGCAATGGCTCCGGGTTGCTCTTCCTCTCTGGTTCCCCCAGGGCGGAAGAGGGAGGGAGAGCCCAAGGGGCTGGGGACCCAGGGCTCCCCCTGCCCCTGCCAAGGCACTTCCTCTTGCCCGGAGGGAAAGTCCGAGCGGGGCAAGCACGGAGGAGCTGGGCAAAGCCACGCCAGTCCTAGCAGAGGAGCTGCTTCCGTCACCTGCATCTCCTCTTCCCTTCCCCTTGCTGGGCTTGTTGGCCCCACGGCTCTGGCGCCTGGGCCTCTGCTCTTGCAGGGCTCTTTCCCTCATTCAGGCACCACGGCTCTTCGCGCTGTGGCTTCGTGGACCTCTTTCCCCTGGTTTGGTCCCCTGAGTGCGCCAGGACCCCAGGATCCCGCTCTTAAACCTGGGGAGTTACACACGAGCTGATGATCCCTGGAGGGAAAGCATATTCCGAGAGCAACGTTTCATTGCTGCCCATCACTCCTTTGAAAGGTTTCCTTGAAGGGGAGGTCTCTCCTGCAGATCTGCCTGCTTGGTCTCTCTCCGGTGGTGCCGGGGTGTGTCGGGTGCCTAGAGGCAGCCTCAGGCCGGCATCGCTCCTCGGCAGGCACTAGCAGGTGTCCTCAGGGACAGGCGAGGTCTGCAGCCAGCCCTGGGTGTTACAAAGTTGCTCATGCTTGGCGGAAAGAGGAGCGTCCTGATGTCACAGCAAATGCTGAGAGCCAAAGATCGGGCATGTCGCAGGAGGAGCACTGCATCTCCTCCTAGTCTATTTTGGGATATGCAGCTGAATATCCTCCCCATTTACAGCAGTCTAGGAGCCAGCTCGAAGTTCTTCTCCTCGCAAATGTGGAGCGTTTTAAAGCCAGCTGTCCTTGCAGGAGAGCACAAGCAGGCAGGCAGCATGGTACCCGTCGGATCCTGTACTGTGAGGCGTGGCTGTTATGACACAGCTTCAGGTTTTCTGCTCACATGCTCTCATTTCCATGAATCTCCCCAGCTTCATAGATTTTTCTGTTCTCAGCTCAGAGCCACGCATTCTCAACACCCGTTGAGCGTATCTTTTCTTATACTTCTCCTGGCCTTTAATGATTTTAGTTATTGTTGCGTTTACAGCCTAGTGACTGCTTGGTTCACTTCCTGAAACACTCGCTTGTTGACTCATGTTTGGACTTAGCGTTGTCCTGGGGAGAAGAGCCGTGGATGAGCTCCCCAGCACCTCGGTCACTGCCCTTGGGGGTGGCCCCCACGAGGAGCCCCACAAGGAGCTGGGGGAGAGGGCTCAGTCACGCTCGGGGCTGCTTTTCCCAGTGCAAAGCCGTGTTCTTTGTCCTCTCACCCCGAGGATGCCCCAACAGAAGCCGTCCAGCGCCCCGGGGGGGCCGTGCTGAGCCCAGTGCCGTGCTCCCACTGGCCTGGCTCTCCAGGCAGATGGCATCCCTCTCGGGAGAGGACACGGCGGCCGTGGGGCCGTGACGTGCAGGGCACGGCACGGAGGGCAAATGCTGCCCGCCCACAGTCAGGTCCTACGCACAGCAAGCTGGGCATGTGGGGAGAGAGAAGGGTTGGGAAACGTGTCCTGGGCAGCTGGATAGGGACTTTGGAGACGGCCACGTCCCAGTGCCAGGGCCACAGGTGATCCTGCATGCCTCAGGCACGCAGCAGGAACGTGGGAGGAGCGGAGCGGGGTGAGGCTCTGCGGGCAGGCGGGCGGGCAGGCAGGCAGGCAGGCAGGCAGGCAGAAAGCAGCAAGAGCAGGCCAGCCCCCACCGCGCTGGGGCTGCACGGAGGGCCAGAGGTCCGCCCTGGGAGGAGAACCCAGCTGCAAGAGACGGGCTCTCTCTGGAGACCACACGATGCATGAGAGCAGCCGCCTTCAGGGGGGTCTCAGGGCTCTCCCTGCACTCCTCAGGCTCCGGAAGAACTCCGAGCTGCTTTCATGCAATCTGCTTCAGCAGTCTGACACAAATCAAGGACTTGTTTTGGAGGCAGGCTCTCTCCCCTTTTGTTTTCCTCTCGTTTGGGTTTTTTGGTTTGGGTTGGGCTTTTTTTAACCACTTTCCCGCTCAGTTTTGTGGGAAGGATCAAGTTAATCCCAGCCAACTACCAAATGATGGCAGAAGTCAACCTGAATCGCTTTTGTGACTTTTACCCCCTTCCTCTATTAGATCCAAGCGGTCCACCAAACACGCCTGTATTTTTTGGCTGCAGAAATTGGGTTTGGAAGCCAAACGGAACAAGCCACCAGCCGGATCGAAACTACGGAAACTAGGCCAGAGGCACCAAATCACAGGGCACCTTTAATACAGCTGTTGCCCAACCGATTTTTGGAGAGGGAACCAGAATCGTTGTGCCACCTAAGCCTTTGTAATAGCTTCCAAATACACAGAGGCTCATTTTGCTACACTAACTGTTTCAGCTTGCCCTACAGCATTCTGCCTAGAGCTTTGATGATGTCCTTGAGGTAATAAGCAGATTTAGAGTGCTTTAGTCCTCTAGAACTTTTCCCTCTGCAGACATCTCACGTTACCTGTTTGCATAAGCTAGAATGCTTGGTAACTCTTCTACCGAAGCACCGTTAGCGGACGAGAATGTTTTAGTGAAAGACCATTCCATGCATCACAGCATCGTAGAGTAATTGAGACTGGAACGGACTTCTGGACGTTTCTAACCCAACCTCCTCCTCAAATCATTCTCAAATTCCAAAATTGCATCTGTTTGGGGACACACACGATGCGGCCTGGCTCTGTGCTTCTCAGGCCCTCTTTGCTCTGCTTGGCTGCCATGGGGGCGTGGCTCCTGCACTGGTGAGGCACTCGGATCAGGACAAAGAGGCCGGCAGGACCCAGGCCTGGCCCCTGGTGCTCAGCTCCAGGAACCAAGCAGCAAAACCCAGACGGAAAAGTGAGTGTTGCCTGGGCTGTCTGCGTGGGGGGTGCGGGGTGCAACCCCTTCAGCAGGTGGAGGACCCAGAGCTTGGGGTGGGCGGCAGCCATACGGTTGGATTGCCCTGCAAGCAGGAGAAAATCCCCACGAGCAAAGCGAGTGCTGCTTTCCACCTCCGTGGCAGGGACCAGGGGAGCCCAGAGGCTGGCCAGCAGGGTTGGGCTGTGGGGAGAGCCCCTAGGACTTTGTCCTGCCGCCTCAACGGGAGGCACGAGGTGTCACCAAATGAGCCCTCTTGCCATATTTGCCTGGGGATGCGTGCCGTGGCCGGAGTGACCTGACGGGGCCCTGGGAAGGCACGGCCTCGGCCTCGGCCTCGGCCTCGGTGAGTTGGCGTGAAAGGCCGAGGGCCAGCACGAGGCAAAAGACGTGGGGGATGGAGCGGACAGTGGCGTTGCAGTAGGCAGAGGCGTGTGTGCTGGGGCGGGAGCGCTGCCGGGGCGAGTGCCGGGGGGGAGATGGCCCATTGTGATGGCCTCGAGAAGTGGTCTGTGACATCCGCAAGCGACGGACTGTGACCACGCAGCCCTCGCTGCTTATATCCGTGTGGCAGCAGCATCTCGCCCAGTCGCCTCGTGCCTTCGCTCCAGCTGAGCGTGTCTGCGAGGCTTGGAGGGCAGAGCAAGGCTTTGGCTTGGTGCTGGGGTGGTGCTGTGGGAGCTGCTGACAGCAGCTCTCCGTGCCCATCCTCAGAGCCGACATAGGATTTGCCCCAGCCCTGCCTGGTTCAGGCAGCTGGGGCACCCGGGAGGCGCGCTCGCAGCAGCAGAGGTGAGCTGTGCAGGGCCACCTCGCCCTGGGTGGCTGTGGGGGCGGGCGCTGGGGCTCGGGGAGCTGCCTGCAACACAGCCAGAGCCTGGCCCTTTCCTGGGGGGGAGCCTGAATTGCCCCAGCTGCGGAGGAGCCCCGAGAGCTTCCTTCCACCCCTCTGCGGGCCAGCAAATGACCATGGCCTCTCTTCCTTTTGCAGTGCGACGCCCGCCGCTGCAGCTCCTCATCCCAGCTCTCCCCAGCCCGCCTCGGTGCAGCGTGAGCATGGACGCGGAGTTCGACAGCAGGTGCCCGATTTGCCTTGACACCTGGGGAGAACGCCGCCTACGTAATGCCGTGCCTCCACCAGTTCTGTTTCGGCTGCATCCTGCGCTGGGCGGAGAGCAAAGCTGAGTGCCCCCTCTGCAAGAGAGGCATCAGCTCCATGGTGCACTCGGTGCGAGCAGATGACGACTTCTCGGAGGTCGTCATTACACCCACGGCAGAGCCACCGGTGCTCGTCCAGCAGGCAGGGAGAGCTCCCGGACGCCCGGACGCCCGCATCCCCCATCGCCCCGCGGCCTCCCGACCACGGTTGGGCGGCCGCTGCCCAGGGCTGCCGTGGGCGGCCTCCAGCCCTACGTCTGGGCGTCCCTCTTCCGGGACCACCCGGAGATCCTGGAGCCCGTGCTGCCCTGGCTGCGCCGGCGGCTGGAGCTGCTCTTTGGGCCGAGCGCTGGGAGACGGCTGTGGCGGAGGACCTCCTCCTGTGCAGCCTGCGCATCTTTGGGCTGAATGAGGAGGCCCTGGTCCGGCTGCTGGAGCACTGCCTGCAAGGCTACACGGACTTGTTCGTCTGCTGGCTGGTCGACTTTGTCGTGCGCCGGTGCAGCGAGGAGGCCCGCCGATGGCTGGACCCGGAGGACTCCCGCGCTGCCGCAGGGCAGGAGGGCCGCCCTGCGGCCACCCTCAGCCCTGCTGCCTCCCCGGGGAGTGCTCCCATCTCCGGCCTGGCCCCCTCCGGCAGCCCTGCTGTCCCGCCGTGGACGAGCTCCCCAGCACCTCGGCCCCTGCCCTTCGGGGCGACCCCCATGAGGAGCTGGGGAGAGGGCTGCAGGTCCTTCCTCTGCCAGCCGGGGCAGGGACCGCTTGCATGGGGGGTCCCGGCGCCCCCCGAAGCGGAGGGCTGGCAGCCCCCAGGCCTCTTCGCCGCCACGCAAGGAGCCACGCGACCAGCGGCGCTAGGAGGGGCACCCCAGGAGCTGGCAAAAGCACGGCCAGGCCAGCCCCTGGGCACGTGTTGGTCCCCAAGGGGCTTGGAGGCTCTCAGCAGTAACTCCATCATTTCGGAAGAGAATAAATCTATGAAAAGCACAGGCCGTGTCTTGGTCTGAAATGCGCCAGCTGCATCCTGTGGTGAGACAGCTGGAGGTGATCCGTGCCTTCAGCTGGTGGGGCTGGAGGGCAGCGCCTGTGTGGGTTTGTGCAGACCTTCTTCCTGCTGGAGATGGAGGAGCCCAAGTCCCAGCAGGCAGGAACTGGCAGGGCCCCTGCCTCATGCCAGCAGCAGCGCCCTGGGGCTAGCGAGTGGGCAATGGCTCCGGGTTGCTCTTCCTCTCTGGTTCCCCAGGCGGAAGAGGGAGGAGAGCCCAAGGGCTGGGGACCCAGGGCTCCCCCTGCCCCTGCCAAGGCACTTCCTCTTGCCCGGAGGGAAAGTCCGAGCGGGGCAAGCACGGAGGAGCTGGGCAAAGCCACGCCAGTCCTAGCAGAGGAGCTGCTTCCGTCACCTGCATCTCCTCTCCCTTCCCCTTGCTGGGCTTGTTGGCCCCACGGCTCTGGCGCCTGGGCCTCTGCTCTTGCAGGGCTCTTTCCCCTCATTCAGGCACCACGGCTCTTCGCGCTGTGGCTTCGTGGGACCTCTTTCCCCTGGTTTGGTCCCCTGAGTGCGCCAGGACCCCAGGATCCCGCTCTTAAACCTGGGGAGTTACACACGAGCTGATGATCCCTGGAGGAAAGCATATTCCGAGAGCAAACGTTCATTGCTGCCCATCACTCCTTTGAAAGGGTTCCTTGAAGGGGGAGGTCTCTCCTGCAGATCTGCCTGCTTGGTCTCTCTCCGGTGGTGCCGGGGTGTGTCGGGTGCCTAGAGGGCAGCCTCAGGCCGGCATCGCTCCTCGGCAGGCACTAGCAGGTGTCCTCAGGGACAGGCGAGGTCTGCAGCCAGCCCTGGGTGTTACAAAGTTGCTCATGCTTGGCGGAAGAGGAGCGTCCTGATGTCACAGCAAATGCTGAGAGCCAAAGATCGGGCATGTCGCAGGAGGAGCACTGCATCTCCTCCTAGTCTATTTTGGGATATGCAGCTGAATAATCCTCCCCATTTACAGCAGTCTAGGAGCCAGCTCGAAGTTCTTCTCCTCGCAAATGTGGAGCGTTTTAAAGCCAGCTGTCCTTGCAGGAGAGCACAAGCAGGCAGGCAGCATGGTACCCGTCGGATCCTGTACTGTGAGGCGTGGCTGTATGACACAGCTTCAGGTTTTCTGCTCACATGCTCTCATTTCCCATGAATCTCCCCAGCTTCATAGATTTTTCTGTTCTCAGCTCAGAGCCACGCATTCTCAACACCCGTTGAGCGTATCTTTTCTTATACTTCTCCTGGCCTTTAATGATTTTAGTTATTGTTGCCTTTACAGCCTAGTGACTGCTTGGTTGACTTCCTGAAACACTCGCTTGTTGACTCATGTTTGGACTTAGCGTTGTCCTGGGGAGAAGAGCCGTGGATGAGCTCCCCAGCACCTCGGTCACTGCCCTTGGGGTGGCCCCCACGAGGAGCCCCACAAGGAGCTGGGGGAGAGGGCTCAGTCACGCTCGGGGCTGCTTTTCCCAGTGCAAAGCCGTGTTCTTTGTCCTCTCACCCCGAGGATGCCCCAACAGAAGCCGTCCAGCGCCCCGGGGGGGCCGTGCTGAGCCCAGTGCCGTGCTCCCACTGGCCTGGCTCTCCAGGCAGATGGCATCCCTCTCGGAGAGGACACGGCGGCCGTGGGGCCGTGACGTGCAGGGCACGGCACGGAGGGCAAATGCTGCCCGCCCACAGTCAGGTCCTACGCACAGCAAGCTGGGCATGGTGGGGAGAGAGAAGGGTTGGGGAAACGTGTCCTGGGCAGCTGGGATAGGGACTTTGGAGACGGCCACGTCCCAGTGCCAGGGCCACAGGTGATCCTGCATGCCTCAGGCACGCAGCAGGAACGTGGGGAGGAGCGGAGGCGGGGTGAGGCTCTGCGGGCAGGCGGGCGGGCAGGCAGGCAGGCAGGCAGGCAGGCAGAAAGCAGCAAGAGCAGGCCAGCCCCCACCGCGCTGGGGCTGCACGGAGGGCCAGAGGTCCGCCCTGGGAGGAGAACCCAGCTGCAAGAGACGGGCTCTCTCTGGAGACCACACGATGCATGAGAGCAGCCGCCTTCAGGGGGTCTCAGGGGCTCTCCCTGCACTCCTCAGGCTCCGGAAGAACTCCGAGCTGCTTTCATGCAATCTGCTTCAGCAGTCTGACACAAATCAAGGACTTGTTTTGGAGGGCAGGCTCTCTCCCCTTTTGTTTTCCTCTCGTTTGGGGTTTTTTTGGTTTGGGTTGGGGCTTTTTTTAACCACTTTCCCGCTCAGTTTTGTGGGAAGGATCAAGTTAATCCCAGCCAACTACCAAATGATGGCAGAAGTCAACCTGAATCGCTTTTGTGACTTTTACCCCCTTTCCTCTATTAGATCCAAGCGGTCCACCAAACACGCCTGTATTTTTTGGCTGCAGAAATTGGGTTTGGAAGCCAAACGGAACAAGCCACCAGCCGGATCGAAACTACGGAAACTAGGCCAGAGGCACCAAAATCACAGGGCACCTTTAATACAGCTGTTGCCCAACCGATTTTTTGGAGAGGGGAACCAGAATCGTTGTGCCACCTAAGCCCTTTGTAATAGCTTCCAAATACACAGAGGCTCATTTTGCTACACTAACTGTTTCAGCTTGCCCTACAGCATTCTGCCTAGAGCTTTGATGATGTCCTTGAGGTAATAAGCAGATTTAGAGTGCTTTAGTCCTCTAGAACTTTTCCCTCTGCAGACATCTCACGTTACCTGTTTGCATAAGCTAGAATGCTTGGTAACTCTTCTACCGAAGCACCGTTAGCGGACGAGAATGTTTTAGTGAAAGACCATTCCATGCATCACAGCATCGTAGAGTAATTGAGACTGGAACGGACTTCTGGACGTTTCTAACCCAACCTCCTCCTCAAATCATTCTCAAATTCAAAATTGCATCTGTTTGGGGACACACACGATGCGGCCTGGCTCTGTGCTTCTCAGGCCCTCTTTGCTCTGCCTTGGCTGCCATGGGGGGCGTGGCTCCTGCACTGGTGAGGCACTCGGATCAGGACAAAGAGGCCCGGCAGGACCCAGGGCCTGGCCCCTGGTGCTCAGCTCCAGGAACCAAGCAGCAAAACCCAGACGGAAAAGTGAGTGTTGCCTGGGCTGTCTGCGTGGGGGGTGCGGGGTGCAACCCCCTTCAGCAGGTGGAGACCCAGAGCTTGGGGTGGGCGGCAGCCATACGGTTGGATTGCCCTGCAAGCAGGAGAAAATCCCCACGAGCAAAGCGAGTGCTGCTTTCCACCTCCGTGGCAGGGACCAGGGGAGCCCAGAGGGCTGGCCAGCAGGGTTGGGCTGTGGGGAGAGCCCCTAGGACTTTGTCCTGCCGCCTCAACGGGAGGCACGAGGTGTCACCAAATGAGCCCTCTTGCCATATTTGCCTGGGGATGCGTGCCGTGGCCGGAGTGACCTGACGGGGCCCTGGGAAGGCACGGCCTCGGCCTCGGCCTCGGCCTCGGTGAGTGGCGTGAAAGGCCGAGGGCCAGCACGAGGCAAAAGACGTGGGGGATGGAGCGGACAGTGGCGTTGCAGTAGGCAGAGGCGTGTGTGCTGGGGCGGGAGCGCTGCCGGGGCGAGTGCCGGGGGGAGGATGGCCCATTGTGATGGCCTCGAGAAGTGGTCTGTGACATCCGCAAGCGACGGACTGTGACCACGCAGCCCTCGCTGCTTATATCCGTGTGGCAGCAGCATCTCGCCCAGTCGCCTCGTGCCTTCGCTCCAGCTGAGCGTGTCTGCGAGGCTTGGAGGGCAGAGCAAGGCTTTGGCTTGGTGCTGGGGTGGTGCTGTGGGAGCTGCTGACAGCAGCTCTCCGTGCCCATCCTCAGAGCCGACATAGGATTTGCCCCAGCCCTGCCTGGTTCAGGCAGCTGGGGCACCCGGGAGGCGCGCTCGCAGCAGCAGAGGTGAGCTGTGCAGGGCCACCTCGCCCTGGGGTGGCTGTGGGGCGGGCGCTGGGGCTCGGGGAGCTGCCTGCAACACAGCCAGAGCCTGGCCCTTTCCTGGGGGGGAGCCTGAATTGCCCCAGCTGCGGAGGAGCCCCGAGAGCTTCCTTCCACCCCTCTGCGGGCCAGCAAATGACCATGGCCTCTCTTCCTTTTGCAGTGCGACGCCCGCCGCTGCAGCTCCTCATCCCCAGCTCTCCCCAGCCCGCCTCGGTGCAGCGTGAGCATGGACGCGGAGTTCGACAGCAGGTGCCCGATTTGCCTTGACACCTGGGAGAACGCCGCCTACGTAATGCCGTGCCTCCACCAGTTCTGTTTCGGCTGCATCCTGCGCTGGGCGGAGAGCAAAGCTGAGTGCCCCCTCTGCAAGAGAGGCATCAGCTCCATGGTGCACTCGGTGCGAGCAGATGACGACTTCTCGGAGGTCGTCATTACACCCACGGCAGAGCCACCGGTGCTCGTCCAGCAGGCAGGGAGAGCTCCCGGACGCCCGGACGCCCGCATCCCCCATCGCCCCGCGGCCTCCCGACCACGGGTTGGGCGGCCGCTGCCCAGGGCTGCCGTGGGCGGCCTCCAGCCCTACGTCTGGGCGTCCCTCTTCCGGGACCACCCGGAGATCCTGGAGCCCGTGCTGCCCTGGCTGAGCCGGCGGCTGGAGCTGCTCTTTGGGGCCGAGCGCTGGGAGACGGCTGTGGCGGAGGACCTCCTCCTGTGCAGCCTGCGCATCTTTGGGCTGAATGAGGAGGCCCTGGTCCGGCTGCTGGAGCACTGCCTGCAAGGCTACACGGACTTGTTCGTCTGCTGGCTGGTCGACTTTGTCGTGCGCCGGTGCAGCGAGGAGGCCCGCCGATGGCTGGACCCGGAGGACTCCCGCGCTGCCGCAGGGCAGGAGGGCCGCCCTGCGGCCACCCTCAGCCCTGCTGCCTCCCCGGGGAGTGCTCCCATCTCCGGCCTGGCCCCCTCCGGCAGCCCTGCTGGTCCCGCCGTGGACGAGCTCCCCAGCACCTCGGCCCCTGCCTTCGGGGCGACCCCCATGAGGAGCTGGGGGAGAGGGCTGCAGGTCCTTCCTCTGCCAGCCGGGGCAGGGACCGCTTGCATGGGGGGTCCCGGCGCCCCCCGAAGCGGAGGGCTGGCAGCCCCCAGGCCTCTTCGCCGCCACGCAAGGAGCCACGCGACCAGCGGCGCTAGGAGGGCACCCCAGGAGCTGGCAAAAGCACGGCCAGGCCAGCCCCTGGGGCACGTGTTGGTCCCCAAGGGGGCTTGGAGGCTCTCAGCAGTAACTCCATCATTTCGGAAGAGAATAAATCTATGAAAAGCACAGGCCGTGTCTTGGTCTGAAATGCGCCAGCTGCATCCTGTGGTGAGACAGCTGGAGGTGATCCGTGCCTTCAGCTGGTGGGGCTGGAGGGCAGCGCCTGTGGTGGGTTTGTGCAGACCTTCTTCCTGCTGGAGATGGAGGAGCCCAAGTCCCAGCAGGCAGGAACTGGCAGGGCCCCTTGCCTCATGCCAGCAGGCAGCGCCCTGGGGCTAGCGAGTGGGCAATGGCTCCGGGTTGCTCTTCCTCTCTGGTTCCCCCAGGGCGGAAGAGGGAGGGAGAGCCCAAGGGGCTGGGGACCCAGGGCTCCCCTGCCCCTGCCAAGGCACTTCCTCTTGCCCGGAGGGAAAGTCCGAGCGGGGCAAGCACGGAGGAGCTGGGCAAAGCCACGCCAGTCCTAGCAGAGGAGCTGCTTCCGTCACCTGCATCTCCTCTTCCCTTCCCCTTGCTGGGCTTGTTGGCCCCACGGCTCTGGCGCCTGGGCCTCTGCTCTTGCAGGGCTCTTTCCCCTCATTCAGGCACCACGGCTCTTCGCGCTGTGGCTTCGTGGGACCTCTTTCCCCTGGTTTGGTCCCCTGAGTGCGCCAGGACCCCAGGATCCCGCTCTTAAACCTGGGGAGTTACACACGAGCTGATGATCCCTGGAGGGAAAGCATATTCCGAGAGCAACGTTTCATTGCTGCCCATCACTCCTTTGAAAGGGTTTCCTTGAAGGGGGAGGTCTCTCCTGCAGATCTGCCTGCTTGGTCTCTCTCCGGTGGTGCCGGGGTGTGTCGGGTGCCTAGAGGGCAGCCTCAGGCCGGCATCGCTCCTCGGCAGGCACTAGCAGGTGTCCCCAGGGACAGGCGAGGTCTGCAGCCAGCCCTGGGTGTTACAAAGTTGCTGATGCTTGGCGGAAGAGGAGCGTCCTGATGTCCCAGCAAATGCTGAGAGCCAAAGATGGGGCATGTCGCAGTAGCAGGAGCACTGCATCTCCTCCTAGTCTATTTTGGGATATGCAGCTGAATAATCCTCCCCATTTACAGCAGTCTAGGAGCCAGCTCGAAGTTCTTCTCCTCGCAAATGTGGAGCGTTTTAAAGCCAGCTGTCCTTGCAGGAGAGCACAAGCAGGCAGGCAGCATGGTACCCGTCGGATCCTGTACTGTAAGGCGTGGCCGTATGACACAGCTTCAGGTTTTCTGCTCACATGCTCTCATTTCCATGAATCTCCCCAACTTCATAGATTTTTCTGTTCTCAGCTCAGAGCCACGCATTCTCAACACCCGTTGAGCGTATCTTTTCTTATACTTCTCCTGGCCTTTAATGATTTTAGTTATTGTTGCGTTTACAGCCTAGTGACTGCTTGGTTCACTTCCTGAAACACTCGCTTGTTGACTCATGTTTGGACTTAGCGTTGTCCTGGGGAGAAGAGCCATGGATGAGCTCCCCAGCACCTCGGTCACTGCCCTTGGGGGTGACCCCCATGAGGAGCCCCACAAGGAGCTGGGGGAGAGGGCTCAGTCACGCTCGGGGCTGCTTTTCCCAGTGCAAAGCCGTGTTCTTTGTCCTCTCACCCCGAGGATGCCCCAACAGAAGCCGTCCAGCGCCCCGGGGGGGCCGTGCTGAGCCCAGTGCCGTGCTCCCACTGGCCTGGCTCTCCAGGCAGATGGCATCCCTCTCGGGAGAGGACACGGCGGCCGTGGGGCCGTGACGTGCAGGGCACGGCACGGAGGGCAAATGCTGCCCGCCCACAGCCAGGTCCTACGCACAGCAAGCTGGGCATGTGGGGAGAGAGAAGGGTTGGGGAAACACGTCCTGGGCAGCTGGGATAGGGACTTTGGAGACGGCCACGTCCCAGTGCCAGGGCCACAGGTGATCCTGCATGCCTCAGGCACGCAGCAGGAACGTGGGGAGGAGTGGAGCGGGGTGAGGCTCTGCGGGCAGGTAGGCAGGCGGGCAGGCAGGCAGGCAGGCAGGCAGAAAGCAGCAAGAGCAGGCCAGCCCCCACCGCGCTGGGGCTGCACGGGGGGCCAGAGGCCCGCCCTGGGAGGAGAACCCAGCTGCAAGAGACGGGCTCTCTCTGGAGACCACACGATGCATGAGAGCAGCCGCCTTCAGGGGGGTCTCAGGGGCTCTCCCTGCACTCCTCAGGCTCCGGAAGAACTCCGAGCTGCTTTCATGCAATCTGCTTCAGCAGTCTGACACAAATCAAGGACTTGTTTTGGAGGGCAGGCTCTCTCCCCTTTTGTTTTCCTCTCGTTTGGGGTTTTTTGGTTTGGGTTGGGGCTTTTTTTAACCACTTTCCCGCTCAGTTTTGTGGGAAAGATCAAGTTAATCCCAGCCAACTACCAAATGATGGCAGAAGTCAACCTGAATCGCTTTTGTGACTTTTACCCCCTTTCCTCTATTAGATCCAAGCGGTCCACCAAACACGCCTGTATTTTTTGGCTGCAGAAATTGGGTTTGGAAGCCAAACGGAACAAGCCACCAGCCGGATCGAAACTACGGAAACTAGGCCAGAGGCACCAAAATCACAGGGCACCTTTAATACAGCTGTTGCCCAACCGATTTTTGGAGAGGGGAACCAGAATCGTTGTGCCACCTAAGCCCTTTGTAATAGCTTCCAAATACACAGAGGCTCATTTTGCTACACTAACTGTTTCAGCTTGCCCTACAGCATTCTGCCTAGAGCTTTGATGATGTCCTTGAGGTAATAAGCAGATTTAGAGTGCTTTAGTCCTCTAGAACTTTTCCCTCTGCAGACATCTCACGTTACCTGTTTGCATAAGCTAGAATGCTTGGTAACTCGTCTACCGAAGCACCGTTAGCGGATGAGAATGTTTTAGTGAAAGACCATTCCATGCATCACAGCATCGTAGAGTAATTGAGACTGGAACGGACTTCTGGACGTTTCTAACCCAACCTCCTCCTCAAAGCAGGGTCAGATTCAAAATTGCATCCGTTTGCTCAGGGCCTCATCTGCTTTGGAAACTCCCCAAAGACAAGGACTCCGCTGCTGTTCTGGGTATGGGGTTGCAGCACTGCACCTCACGGTGAAAATTCCTTCTGCTTACGTAAAATCAGAATTCCTCTTGCTGCAACTCGGGGCCATTGCCTCTTGTCCTCTTGCCAGTTGCCTCTGCTCTGGCTCCATTACCCGAAGGCAGCTCTAAGATCCACCTTGGGCTTTCCTTCTCAAGGTTCAACAAGCCCAGCACCCGTTACCTCCCCTCCTATGCCACGGGCTCTATCCCTCTTCTGATGCGAGTGGCCTCCATTCCATTTTCTCCAGTTTGCCAAACTCTCTCTTGCAGTGGAAGAGCCCAAAGCCGACCACAGTGCTCCAGATACAGCCTCCCCGGCGTAGAGCAGAGGGCAACAATCGCCTCCCTCAGCTTGGTGACAGTCTTCCTAACGCAGCCCAGCGTGGGGGTAGCTTTCACCGCTGCCAGGAGGCACTGCTGACAGTGTCCCGTCAGCAGACCATCTTACGTTCTGCTTAAATACCCGCCTGGCTGAGAACCCACAAGACCCAATGGTAGAGACACATATGAGGGACACACATCTGCCGATATAGCCACATCTTTCGAGTGGATTTTGGAACAGAAGCCATTTGGGGTACTGGTGTACTAGACAGGTGGGCTTTATTCTCTGTTCAACACCCTTGAGTTGCAGAAGCCAAGATACTTATTTTTGCAGCTCCTTCCCACAAGAAAGATTTCCAGAGAACACCTGAATCATTTTA
Source organism: Gymnogyps californianus (assembly GCF_018139145.2). Lineage (NCBI taxonomy): Eukaryota > Metazoa > Chordata > Aves > Accipitriformes > Cathartidae > Gymnogyps > Gymnogyps californianus. The sequence continues at coordinate 40,607,772 of NC_059500.1, forward strand.
AATATCTTCGAGTATACTGAACGGGACTTCAACTCTCCTTAATGGGTCATATACCCCAGAAAGAGTTTCTTCGCTTAACTCATGAGGTAGTCCTTCCCAAGGGCATCGTGATTGGATTTTGGTTTCTGTTCCGTGTTGCTTGTGACAAGGAAAACACCTTTCTGGGAGTTTCTTCCAAGGACCGACAGGGGTGGGCATCTTCTTTCCCGTCCCATAAAGGCACTGGCAAGAGTTCCTGTCCACGAGTTCCCAGAACAAACTGAGACTTGACAAGGAAAAAGCCTGGGCTACATCCTCCTCCCAAATCCTGCTCTGATCGCTCACGGCAGGCAGAGACCCTGGGGGCTGTTTGGCGCTCTGCCACCCCATCACCCTGCAGACACCGACCGGAGGATGCTGGTCCCCATTCAGCCCCACATCTCAGCTGGGGTGTGAGTGCTACGTCCACCCCAGGTCAAGCAACCTGCAGGAACCAAGCAGCAAAACCCAGACGGAAAAGTGAGTGTTGCCTGGGCTGTCTGCGTGGGGGGTGCGGGGTGCAACCCCCTTCAGCAGGTGGAGACCCAGAGCTTGGGGTGGGCGGCAGCCATACGGTTGGATTGCCCTGCAAGCAGGAGAAAATCCCCACGAGCAAAGCGAGTGCTGCTTTCCACCTCCGTGGCAGGGACCAGGGGAGCCCAGAGGGCTGGCCAGCAGGGTTGGGCTGTGGGGAGAGCCCCTAGGACTTTGTCCTGCCGCCTCAACGGGAGGCACGAGGTGTCACCAAATGAGCCCTCTTGCCATATTTGCCTGGGGATGCGTGCCGTGGCCGGAGTGACCTGACGGGGCCCTGGGAAGGCACGGCCTCGGCCTCGGCCTCGGCCTCGGTGAGTGGCGTGAAAGGCCGAGGGCCAGCACGAGGCAAAAGACGTGGGGGATGGAGCGGACAGTGGCGTTGCAGTAGGCAGAGGCGTGTGTGCTGGGGCGGGAGCGCTGCCGGGGCGAGTGCCGGGGGGAGGATGGCCCATTGTGATGGCCTCGAGAAGTGGTCTGTGACATCCGCAAGCGACGGACTGTGACCACGCAGCCCTCGCTGCTTATATCCGTGTGGCAGCAGCATCTCGCCCAGTCGCCTCGTGCCTTCGCTCCAGCTGAGCGTGTCTGCGAGGCTTGGAGGGCAGAGCAAGGCTTTGGCTTGGTGCTGGGGTGGTGCTGTGGGAGCTGCTGACAGCAGCTCTCCGTGCCCATCCTCAGAGCCGACATAGGATTTGCCCAGCCCTGCCTGGTTCAGGCAGCTGGGGCACCCGGGAGGCGCGCTCGCAGCAGCAGAGGTGAGCTGTGCAGGGCCACCTCGCCCTGGGGTGGCTGTGGGGCGGGCGCTGGGGCTCGGGGAGCTGCCTGCAACACAGCCAGAGCCTGGCCCTTTCCTGGGGGGGAGCCTGAATTGCCCCAGCTGCGGAGGAGCCCCGAGAGCTTCCTTCCACCCCTCTGCGGGCCAGCAAATGACCATGGCCTCTCTTCCTTTTGCAGTGCGACGCCCGCCGCTGCAGCTCCTCATCCCCAGCTCTCCCAGCCCGCCTCGGTGCAGCGTGAGCATGGACGCGGAGTTCGACAGCAGGTGCCCGATTTGCCTTGACACCTGGGAGAACGCCGCCTACGTAATGCCGTGCCTCCACCAGTTCTGTTTCGGCTGCATCCTGCGCTGGGCGGAGAGCAAAGCTGAGTGCCCCCTCTGCAAGAGAGGCATCAGCTCCATGGTGCACTCGGTGCGAGCAGATGACGACTTCTCGGAGGTCGTCATTACACCCACGGCAGAGCCACCGGTGCTCGTCCAGCAGGCAGGGAGAGCTCCCGGACGCCCGGACGCCCGCATCCCCCATCGCCCCGCGGCCTCCCGACCACGGGTTGGGCGGCCGCTGCCCAGGGCTGCCGTGGGCGGCCTCCAGCCCTACGTCTGGGCGTCCCTCTTCCGGGACCACCCGGAGATCCTGGAGCCCGTGCTGCCCTGGCTGCGCCGGCGGCTGGAGCTGCTCTTTGGGGCCGAGCGCTGGGAGACGGCTGTGGCGGAGGACCTCCTCCTGTGCAGCCTGCGCATCTTTGGGCTGAATGAGGAGGCCCTGGTCCGGCTGCTGGAGCACTGCCTGCAAGGCTACACGGACTTGTTCGTCTGCTGGCTGGTCGACTTTGTCGTGCGCCGGTGCAGCGAGGAGGCCCGCCGATGGCTGGACCCGGAGGACTCCGCGCTGCCGCAGGGCAGGAGGGCCGCCCTGCGGCCACCCTCAGCCCTGCTGCCTCCCGGGGAGTGCTCCCATCTCCGGCCTGGCCCCCTCCGGCAGCCCTGCTGGTCCCGCCGTGGACGAGCTCCCCAGCACCTCGGCCCCTGCCCTTCGGGGCGACCCCCATGAGGAGCTGGGGGAGAGGGCTGCAGGTCCTTCCTCTGCCAGCCGGGGCAGGGACCGCTTGCATGGGGGGTCCCGGCGCCCCCGAAGCGGAGGGCTGGCAGCCCCCAGGCCTCTTCGCCGCCACGCAAGGAGCCACGCGACCAGCGGCGCTAGGAGGGCACCCCAGGAGCTGGCAAAAGCACGGCCAGGCCAGCCCCTGGGGCACGTGTTGGTCCCCAAGGGGGCTTGGAGGCTCTCAGCAGTAACTCCATCATTTCGGAAGAGAATAAATCTATGAAAAGCACGGGCTGTGTCTTGGTCTGAAATGCGCCAGCTGCATCCTGTGGTGAGACAGCTGGAGGTGACCAGTGCCTTCAGCTGGTGGGGCTGGAGGGCAGCGCCTGTGGTGGGTTTGTGCAGACCTTCTTCCTGCTGGAGATGGAGGAGCCCAAGTCCCAGCAGGCAGGAACTGGCAGGGCCCCTTGCCTCATGCCAGCAGGCAGCGCCCTGGGGCTAGCGAGTGGGCAATGGCTCCGGGTTGCTCTTCCTCTCTGGTTCCCCCAGGGCGGAAGAGGGAGGGAGAGCCCAAGGGGCTGGGGACCCAGGGCTCCCCCTGCCCCTGCCAAGGCACTTCCTCTTGCCCGGAGGGAAAGTCCGAGCGGGGCAAGCACGGAGGAGCTGGGCAAAGCCACGCCAGTCCTAGCAGAGGAGCTGCTTCCGTCACCTGCATCTCCTCTTCCCTTCCCCTTGCTGGGCTTGTTGGCCCCACGGCTCTGGCGCCTGGGCCTCTGCTCTTGCAGGGCTCTTTCCCCTCATTCAGGCACCACGGCTCTTCGCGCTGTGGCTTCGTGGGACCTCTTTCCCCTGGTTTGGTCCCCTGAGTGCGCCAGGACCCAGGATCCCGCTCTTAAACCTGGGGAGTTACACACGAGCTGATGATCCCTGGAGGGAAAGCATATTCCGAGAGCAACGTTTCATTGCTGCCCATCACTCCTTTGAAAGGGTTTCCTTGAAGGGGGAGGTCTCTCCTGCAGATCTGCCTGCTTGGTCTCTCTCCGGTGGTGCCGGGGTGTGTCGGGTGCCTAGAGGGCAGCCTCAGGCCGGCATCGCTCCTCGGCAGGCACTAGCAGGTGTCCCCAGGGACAGGCGAGGTCTGCAGCCAGCCCTGGGTGTTACAAAGTTGCTGATGCTTGGCGGAAGAGGAGCGTCCTGATGTCCAGCAAATGCTGAGAGCCAAAGATGGGCATGTCGCAGTAGCAGGAGGAGCACTGCATCTCCTCCTAGTCTATTTTGGGATATGCAGCTGAATAATCCTCCCCATTTACAGCAGTCTAGGAGCCAGCTCGAAGTTCTTCTCCTCGCAAATGTGGAGCGTTTTAAAGCCAGCTGTCCTTGCAGGAGAGCACAAGCAGGCAGGCAGCATGGTACCCGTCGGATCCTGTACTGTAAGGCGTGGCCGTATGACACAGCTTCAGGTTTTCTGCTCACATGCTCTCATTTCCCATGAATCTCCCAACTTCATAGATTTTTCTGTTCTCAGCTCAGAGCCACGCATTCTCAACACCCGTTGAGCGTATCTTTTCTTATACTTCTCCTGGCCTTTAATGATTTTAGTTATTGGTGCCTTTACAGCCTAGTGACTGCTTGGTTCACTTCCTGAAACACTCGCTTGTTGACTCATGTTTGGACTTAGCGTTGTCCTGGGGAGAAGAGCCATGGATGAGCTCCCCAGCACCTCGGTCACTGCCCTTGGGGGTGACCCCATGAGGAGCCCCACAAGGAGCTGGGGGAGAGGGCTCAGTCACGCTCGGGGCTGCTTTTCCCAGTGCAAAGCCGTGTTCTTTGTCCTCTCACCCCGAGGATGCCCCAACAGAAGCCGTCCAGCGCCCCGGGGGGGCCGTGCTGAGCCCAGTGCCGTGCTCCCACTGGCCTGGCTCTCCAGGCAGATGGCATCCCTCTCGGGAGAGGACACGGCGGCCGTGGGGCCGTGACGTGCAGGGCACGGCACGGAGGGCAAATGCTGCCCGCCCACAGCCAGGTCCTACGCACAGCAAGCTGGGCATGTGGGGAGAGAGAAGGGTTGGGGAAACACGTCCTGGGCAGCTGGGATAGGGACTTTGGAGACGGCCACGTCCCAGTGCCAGGGCCACAGGTGATCCTGCATGCCTCAGGCACGCAGCAGGAACGTGGGGAGGAGTGGAGCGGGGTGAGGCTCTGCGGGCAGGTAGGCAGGCGGGCAGGCAGGCAGGCAGGCAGGCAGAAAGCAGCAAGAGCAGGCCAGCCCCCACCGCGCTGGGGCTGCACGGGGGGCCAGAGGCCCGCCCTGGGAGGAGAACCCAGCTGCAAGAGACGGGCTCTCTCTGGAGACCACACGATGCATGAGAGCAGCCGCCTTCAGGGGGGTCTCAGGGGCTCTCCCTGCACTCCTCAGGCTCCGGAAGAACTCCGAGCTGCTTTCATGCAATCTGCTTCAGCAGTCTGACACAAATCAAGGACTTGTTTTGGAGGGCAGGCTCTCTCCCCTTTTGTTTTCCTCTCGTTTGGGGTTTTTTGGTTTGGGTTGGGGCTTTTTTTAACCACTTTCCCGCTCAGTTTTGTGGGAAAGATCAAGTTAATCCCAGCCAACTACCAAATGATGGCAGAAGTCAACCTGAATCGCTTTTGTGACTTTTACCCCCTTTCCTCTATTAGATCCAAGCGGTCCACCAAACACGCCTGTATTTTTTGGCTGCAGAAATTGGGTTTGGAAGCCAAACGGAACAAGCCACCAGCCGGATCGAAACTACGGAAACTAGGCCAGAGGCACCAAAATCACAGGGCACCTTTAATACAGCTGTTGCCCAACCGATTTTTGGAGAGGGGAACCAGAATCGTTGTGCCACCTAAGCCCTTTGTAATAGCTTCCAAATACACAGAGGCTCATTTTGCTACACTAACTGTTTCAGCTTGCCCTACAGCATTCTGCCTAGAGCTTTGATGATGTCCTTGAGGTAATAAGCAGATTTAGAGTGCTTTAGTCCTCTAGAACTTTTCCCTCTGCAGACATCTCACGTTACCTGTTTGCATAAGCTAGAATGCTTGGTAACTCGTCTACCGAAGCACCGTTAGCGGATGAGAATGTTTTAGTGAAAGACCATTCCATGCATCACAGCATCGTAGAGTAATTGAGACTGGAACGGACTTCTGGACGTTTCTAACCCAACCTCCTCCTCAAAGCAGGGTCAGATTCAAAATTGCATCCGTTTGCTCAGGGCCTCATCTGCTTTGGAAACTCCCCAAAGACAAGGACTCCGCTGCTGTTCTGGGTATGGGGTTGCAGCACTGCACCTCACGGTGAAAATTCCTTCTGCTTACGTAAAATCAGAATTCCTCTTGCTGCAACTCGGGGCCATTGCCTCTTGTCCTCTTGCCAGTTGCCTCTGCTCTGGCTCCATTACCCGAAGGCAGCTCTAAGATCCACCTTGGGCTTTCCTTCTCAAGGTTCAACAAGCCCAGCACCCGTTACCTCCCCTCCTATGCCACGGGCTCTATCCCTCTTCTGATGCGAGTGGCCTCCATTCCATTTTCTCCAGTTTGCCAAACTCTCTCTTGCAGTGGAAGAGCCCAAAGCCGACCACAGTGCTCCAGATACAGCCTCCCCGGCGTAGAGCAGAGGGCAACAATCGCCTCCCTCAGCTTGGTGACAGTCTTCCTAACGCAGCCCAGCGTGGGGGTAGCTTTCACCGCTGCCAGGAGGCACTGCTGACAGTGTCCCGTCAGCAGACCATCTTACGTTCTGCTTAAATACCCGCCTGGCTGAGAACCCACAAGACCCAATGGTAGAGACACATATGAGGGACACACATCTGCCGATATAGCCACATCTTTCGAGTGGATTTTGGAACAGAAGCCATTTGGGGTACTGGTGTACTAGACAGGTGGGCTTTATTCTCTGTTCAACACCCTTGAGTTGCAGAAGCCAAGATACTTATTTTTGCAGCTCCTTCCCACAAGAAAGATTTCCAGAGAACACCTGAATCATTTTAAATATCTTCGAGTATACTGAACGGGACTTCAACTCTCCTTAATGGGTCATATACCCCAGAAAGAGTTTCTTCGCTTAACTCATGAGGTAGTCCTTCCCAAGGGCATCGTGATTGGATTTTGGTTTCTGTTCCGTGTTGCTTGTGACAAGGAAAACACCTTTCTGGGAGTTTCTTCCAAGGACCGACAGGGGTGGGCATCTTCTTTCCCGTCCCATAAAGGCACTGGCAAGAGTTCCTGTCCACGAGTTCCCAGAACAAACTGAGACTTGACAAGGAAAAAGCCTGGGCTACATCCTCCTCCCAAATCCTGCTCTGATCGCTCACGGCAGGCAGAGACCCTGGGGGCTGTTTGGCGCTCTGCCACCCATCACCCTGCAGACACCGACCGGAGGATGCTGGTCCCCATTCAGCCCCACATCTCAGCTGGGGTGTGAGTGCTACGTCCACCCCAGGTCAAGCAACCTGCAGGAACCAAGCAGCAAAACCCAGACGGAAAAGTGAGTGTTGCCTGGGCTGTCTGCGTGGGGGGTGCGGGGTGCAACCCCCTTCAGCAGGTGGAGACCCAGAGCTTGGGGTGGGCGGCAGCCATACGGTTGGATTGCCCTGCAAGCAGGAGAAAATCCCCACGAGCAAAGCGAGTGCTGCTTTCCACCTCCGTGGCAGGGACCAGGGGAGCCCAGAGGGCTGGCCAGCAGGGTTGGGCTGTGGGGAGAGCCCCTAGGACTTTGTCCTGCCGCCTCAACGGGAGGCACGAGGTGTCACCAAATGAGCCCTCTTGCCATATTTGCCTGGGGATGCGTGCCGTGGCCGGAGTGACCTGACGGGGCCCTGGGAAGGCACGGCCTCGGCCTCGGCCTCGGCCTCGGTGAGTGGCGTGAAAGGCCGAGGGCCAGCACGAGGCAAAAGACGTGGGGGATGGAGCGGACAGTGGCGTTGCAGTAGGCAGAGGCGTGTGTGCTGGGGCGGGAGCGCTGCCGGGGCGAGTGCCGGGGGGAGGATGGCCCATTGTGATGGCCTCGAGAAGTGGTCTGTGACATCCGCAAGCGACGGACTGTGACCACGCAGCCCTCGCTGCTTATATCCGTGTGGCAGCAGCATCTCGCCCAGTCGCCTCGTGCCTTCGCTCCAGCTGAGCGTGTCTGCGAGGCTTGGAGGGCAGAGCAAGGCTTTGGCTTGGTGCTGGGGTGGTGCTGTGGGAGCTGCTGACAGCAGCTCTCCGTGCCCATCCTCAGAGCCGACATAGGATTTGCCCCAGCCCTGCCTGGTTCAGGCAGCTGGGGCACCCGGGAGGCGCGCTCGCAGCAGCAGAGGTGAGCTGTGCAGGGCCACCTCGCCCTGGGGTGGCTGTGGGGCGGGCGCTGGGGCTCGGGGAGCTGCCTGCAACACAGCCAGAGCCTGGCCCTTTCCTGGGGGGGAGCCTGAATTGCCCCAGCTGCGGAGGAGCCCCGAGAGCTTCCTTCCACCCCTCTGCGGGCCAGCAAATGACCATGGCCTCTCTTCCTTTTGCAGTGCGACGCCCGCCGCTGCAGCTCCTCATCCCCAGCTCTCCCCAGCCCGCCTCGGTGCAGCGTGAGCATGGACGCGGAGTTCGACAGCAGGTGCCCGATTTGCCTTGACACCTGGGAGAACGCCGCCTACGTAATGCCGTGCCTCCACCAGTTCTGTTTCGGCTGCATCCTGCGCTGGGCGGAGAGCAAAGCTGAGTGCCCCCTCTGCAAGAGAGGCATCAGCTCCATGGTGCACTCGGTGCGAGCAGATGACGACTTCTCGGAGGTCGTCATTACACCCACGGCAGAGCCACCGGTGCTCGTCCAGCAGGCAGGGAGAGCTCCCGGACGCCCGGACGCCCGCATCCCCCATCGCCCCGCGGCCTCCGACCACGGGTTGGGCGGCCGCTGCCCAGGGCTGCCGTGGGCGGCCTCCAGCCCTACGTCTGGGCGTCCCTCTTCCGGGACCACCCGGAGATCCTGGAGCCCGTGCTGCCCTGGCTGCGCCGGCGGCTGGAGCTGCTCTTTGGGGCCGAGCGCTGGGAGACGGCTGTGGCGGAGGACCTCCTCCTGTGCAGCCTGCGCATCTTTGGGCTGAATGAGGAGGCCCTGGTCCGGCTGCTGGAGCACTGCCTGCAAGGCTACACGGACTTGTTCGTCTGCTGGCTGGTCGACTTTGTCGTGCGCCGGTGCAGCGAGGAGGCCCGCCGATGGCTGGACCCGGAGGACTCCCGCGCTGCCGCAGGGCAGGAGGGCCGCCCTGCGGCCACCCTCAGCCCTGCTGCCTCCCCGGGGAGTGCTCCCATCTCCGGCCTGGCCCCCTCCGGCAGCCCTGCTGGTCCCGCCGTGGACGAGCTCCCCAGCACCTCGGCCCCTGCCCTTCGGGGCGACCCCCATGAGGAGCTGGGGGAGAGGGCTGCAGGTCCTTCCTCTGCCAGCCGGGGCAGGGACCGCTTGCATGGGGGGTCCCGGCGCCCCCCGAAGCGGAGGGCTGGCAGCCCCCAGGCCTCTTCGCCGCCACGCAAGGAGCCACGCGACCAGCGGCGCTAGGAGGGCACCCCAGGAGCTGGCAAAAGCACGGCCAGGCCAGCCCCTGGGGCACGTGTTGGTCCCCAAGGGGGCTTGGAGGCTCTCAGCAGTAACTCCATCATTTCGGAAGAGAATAAATCTATGAAAAGCACGGGCTGTGTCTTGGTCTGAAATGCGCCAGCTGCATCCTGTGGTGAGACAGCTGGAGGTGACCAGTGCCTTCAGCTGGTGGGGCTGGAGGGCAGCGCCTGTGGTGGGTTTGTGCAGACCTTCTTCCTGCTGGAGATGGAGGAGCCCAAGTCCCAGCAGGCAGGAACTGGCAGGGCCCCTTGCCTCATGCCAGCAGGCAGCGCCCTGGGCTAGCGAGTGGGCAATGGCTCCGGGTTGCTCTTCCTCTCTGGTTCCCCAGGGCGGAAGAGGGAGGGAGAGCCCAAGGGGCTGGGGACCCAGGGCTCCCCCTGCCCCTGCCAAGGCACTTCCTCTTGCCCGGAGGGAAAGTCCGAGCGGGGCAAGCACGGAGGAGCTGGGCAAAGCCACGCCAGTCCTAGCAGAGGAGCTGCTTCCGTCACCTGCATCTCCTCTTCCCTTCCCCTTGCTGGGCTTGTTGGCCCCACGGCTCTGGCGCCTGGGCCTCTGCTCTTGCAGGGCTCTTTCCCCTCATTCAGGCACCACGGCTCTTCGCGCTGTGGCTTCGTGGGACCTCTTTCCCTGGTTTGGTCCCCTGAGTGCGCCAGGACCCCAGGATCCCGCTCTTAAACCTGGGGAGTTACACACGAGCTGATGATCCCTGGAGGGAAAGCATATTCCGAGAGCAACGTTTCATTGCTGCCCATCACTCCTTTGAAAGGGTTTCCTTGAAGGGGAGGTCTCTCCTGCAGATCTGCCTGCTTGGTCTCTCTCCGGTGGTGCCGGGGTGTGTCGGGTGCCTAGAGGGCAGCCTCAGGCCGGCATCGCTCCTCGGCAGGCACTAGCAGGTGTCCCCAGGGACAGGCGAGGTCTGCAGCCAGCCCTGGGTGTTACAAAGTTGCTGATGCTTGGCGGAAGAGGAGCGTCCTGATGTCCCAGCAAATGCTGAGAGCCAAAGATGGGGCATGTCGCAGTAGCAGGAGGAGCACTGCATCTCCTCCTAGTCTATTTTGGGATATGCAGCTGAATAATCCTCCCCATTTACAGCAGTCTAGGAGCCAGCTCGAAGTTCTTCTCCTCGCAAATGTGGAGCGTTTTAAAGCCAGCTGTCCTTGCAGGAGAGCACAAGCAGGCAGGCAGCATGGTACCCGTCGGATCCTGTACTGTAAGGCGTGGCCGTATGACACAGCTTCAGGTTTTCTGCTCACATGCTCTCATTTCCCATGAATCTCCCCAACTTCATAGATTTTTCTGTTCTCAGCTCAGAGCCACGCATTCTCAACACCCGTTGAGCGTATCTTTTCTTATACTTCTCCTGGCCTTTAATGATTTTAGTTATTGGTGCCTTTACAGCCTAGTGACTGCTTGGTTCACTTCCTGAAACACTCGCTTGTTGACTCATGTTTGGACTTAGCGTTGTCCTGGGGAGAAGAGCCATGGATGAGCTCCCCAGCACCTCGGTCACTGCCCTTGGGGGTGACCCCCATGAGGAGCCCCACAAGGAGCTGGGGGAGAGGGCTCAGTCACGCTCGGGGCTGCTTTTCCCAGTGCAAAGCCGTGTTCTTTGTCCTCTCACCCCGAGGATGCCCCAACAGAAGCCGTCCAGCGCCCCGGGGGGCCGTGCTGAGCCCAGTGCCGTGCTCCCACTGGCCTGGCTCTCCAGGCAGATGGCATCCCTCTCGGGAGAGGACACGGCGGCCGTGGGGCCGTGACGTGCAGGGCACGGCACGGAGGGCAAATGCTGCCCGCCCACAGCCAGGTCCTACGCACAGCAAGCTGGGCATGTGGGGAGAGAGAAGGGTTGGGGAAACACGTCCTGGGCAGCTGGGATAGGGACTTTGGAGACGGCCACGTCCCAGTGCCAGGGCCACAGGTGATCCTGCATGCCTCAGGCACGCAGCAGGAACGTGGGGAGGAGTGGAGCGGGGTGAGGCTCTGCGGGCAGGTAGGCAGGCGGGCAGGCAGGCAGGCAGGCAGGCAGAAAGCAGCAAGAGCAGGCCAGCCCCCACCGCGCTGGGCTGCACGGGGGCCAGAGGCCCGCCCTGGGAGGAGAACCCAGCTGCAAGAGACGGGCTCTCTCTGGAGACCACACGATGCATGAGAGCAGCCGCCTTCAGGGGGTCTCAGGGGCTCTCCCTGCACTCCTCAGGCTCCGGAAGAACTCCGAGCTGCTTTCATGCAATCTGCTTCAGCAGTCTGACACAAATCAAGGACTTGTTTTGGAGGGCAGGCTCTCTCCCTTTTGTTTTCCTCTCGTTTGGGGTTTTTTGGTTTGGGTTGGGGCTTTTTTTAACCACTTTCCCGCTCAGTTTTGTGGGAAAGATCAAGTTAATCCCAGCCAACTACCAAATGATGGCAGAAGTCAACCTGAATCGCTTTTGTGACTTTTACCCCCTTTCCTCTATTAGATCCAAGCGGTCCACCAAACACGCCTGTATTTTTTGGCTGCAGAAATTGGGTTTGGAAGCCAAACGGAACAAGCCACCAGCCGGATCGAAACTACGGAAACTAGGCCAGAGGCACCAAAATCACAGGGCACCTTTAATACAGCTGTTGCCCAACCGATTTTTGGAGAGGGGAACCAGAATCGTTGTGCCACCTAAGCCCTTTGTAATAGCTTCCAAATACACAGAGGCTCATTTTGCTACACTAACTGTTTCAGCTTGCCCTACAGCATTCTGCCTAGAGCTTTGATGATGTCCTTGAGGTAATAAGCAGATTTAGAGTGCTTTAGTCCTCTAGAACTTTTCCCTCTGCAGACATCTCACGTTACCTGTTTGCATAAGCTAGAATGCTTGGTAACTCGTCTACCGAAGCACCGTTAGCGGATGAGAATGTTTTAGTGAAAGACCATTCCATGCATCACAGCATCGTAGAGTAATTGAGACTGGAACGGACTTCTGGACGTTTCTAACCCAACCTCCTCCTCAAAGCAGGGTCAGATTCAAAATTGCATCCGTTTGCTCAGGGCCTCATCTGCTTTGGAAACTCCCCAAAGACAAGGACTCCGCTGCTGTTCTGGTATGGGGTTGCAGCACTGCACCTCACGGTGAAAATTCCTTCTGCTTACGTAAAATCAGAATTCCTCTTGCTGCAACTCGGGGCCATTGCCTCTTGTCCTCTTGCCAGTTGCCTCTGCTCTGGCTCCATTACCCGAAGGCAGCTCTAAGATCCACCTTGGGCTTTCCTTCTCAAGGTTCAACAAGCCCAGCACCCGTTACCTCCCCTCCTATGCCACGGGCTCTATCCCTCTTCTGATGCGAGTGGCCTCCATTCCATTTTCTCCAGTTTGCCAAACTCTCTCTTGCAGTGGAAGAGCCCAAAGCCGACCACAGTGCTCCAGATACAGCCTCCCCGGCGTAGAGCAGAGGGCAACAATCGCCTCCCTCAGCTTGGTGACAGTCTTCCTAACGCAGCCCAGCGTGGGGGTAGCTTTCACCGCTGCCAGGAGGCACTGCTGACAGTGTCCCGTCAGCAGACCATCTTACGTTCTGCTTAAATACCCGCCTGGCTGAGAACCCACAAGACCCAATGGTAGAGACACATATGAGGGACACACATCTGCCGATATAGCCACATCTTTCGAGTGGATTTTGGAACAGAAGCCATTTGGGGTACTGGTGTACTAGACAGGTGGGCTTTATTCTCTGTTCAACACCCTTGAGTTGCAGAAGCCAAGATACTTATTTTGCAGCTCCTTCCCACAAGAAAGATTTCCAGAGAACACCTGAATCATTTTAAATATCTTCGAGTATACTGAACGGGACTTCAACTCTCCTTAATGGGTCATATACCCCAGAAAGAGTTTCTTCGCTTAACTCATGAGGTAGTCCTTCCCAAGGGCATCGTGATTGGATTTTGGTTTCTGTTCCGTGTTGCTTGTGACAAGGAAAACACCTTTCTGGGAGTTTCTTCCAAGGACCGACAGGGGTGGGCATCTTCTTTCCCGTCCCATAAAGGCACTGGCAAGAGTTCCTGTCCACGAGTTCCCAGAACAAACTGAGACTTGACAAGGAAAAAGCCTGGGCTACATCCTCCTCCCAAATCCTGCTCTGATCGCTCACGGCAGGCAGAGACCCTGGGGGCTGTTTGGCGCTCTGCCACCCCATCACCCTGCAGACACCGACCGGAGGATGCTGGTCCCCATTCAGCCCCACATCTCAGCTGGGGTGTGAGTGCTACGTCCACCCAGGTCAAGCAACCTGCAGGAACCAAGCAGCAAAACCCAGACGGAAAAGTGAGTGTTGCCTGGGCTGTCTGCGTGGGGGGTGCGGGGTGCAACCCCCTTCAGCAGGTGGAGACCCAGAGCTTGGGGTGGGCGGCAGCCATACGGTTGGATTGCCCTGCAAGCAGGAGAAAATCCCCACGAGCAAAGCGAGTGCTGCTTTCCACCTCCGTGGCAGGGACCAGGGGAGCCCAGAGGGCTGGCCAGCAGGGTTGGGCTGTGGGAGAGCCCCTAGGACTTTGTCCTGCCGCCTCAACGGGAGGCACGAGGTGTCACCAAATGAGCCCTCTTGCCATATTTGCCTGGGGATGCGTGCCGTGGCCGGAGTGACCTGACGGGGCCCTGGGAAGGCACGGCCTCGGCCTCGGCCTCGGCCTCGGTGAGTGGCGTGAAAGGCCGAGGGCCAGCACGAGGCAAAAGACGTGGGGATGGAGCGGACAGTGGCGTTGCAGTAGGCAGAGGCGTGTGTGCTGGGGCGGAGCGCTGCCGGGGCGAGTGCCGGGGGGAGGATGGCCCATTGTGATGGCCTCGAGAAGTGGTCTGTGACATCCGCAAGCGACGGACTGTGACCACGCAGCCCTCGCTGCTTATATCCGTGTGGCAGCAGCATCTCGCCCAGTCGCCTCGTGCCTTCGCTCCAGCTGAGCGTGTCTGCGAGGCTTGGAGGGCAGAGCAAGGCTTTGGCTTGGTGCTGGGGTGGTGCTGTGGGAGCTGCTGACAGCAGCTCTCCGTGCCCATCCTCAGAGCCGACATAGGATTTGCCCCAGCCCTGCCTGGTTCAGGCAGCTGGGGCACCCGGGAGGCGCGCTCGCAGCAGCAGAGGTGAGCTGTGCAGGGCCACCTCGCCCTGGGGTGGCTGTGGGGCGGGCGCTGGGCTCGGGGAGCTGCCTGCAACACAGCCAGAGCCTGGCCCTTTCCTGGGGGGAGCCTGAATTGCCCCAGCTGCGGAGGAGCCCCGAGAGCTTCCTTCCACCCCTCTGCGGGCCAGCAAATGACCATGGCCTCTCTTCCTTTTGCAGTGCGACGCCCGCCGCTGCAGCTCCTCATCCCCAGCTCTCCCCAGCCCGCCTCGGTGCAGCGTGAGCATGGACGCGGAGTTCGACAGCAGGTGCCCGATTTGCCTTGACACCTGGGAGAACGCCGCCTACGTAATGCCGTGCCTCCACCAGTTCTGTTTCGGCTGCATCCTGCGCTGGGCGGAGAGCAAAGCTGAGTGCCCCCTCTGCAAGAGAGGCATCAGCTCCATGGTGCACTCGGTGCGAGCAGATGACGACTTCTCGGAGGTCGTCATTACACCCACGGCAGAGCCACCGGTGCTCGTCCAGCAGGCAGGGAGAGCTCCCGGACGCCCGGACGCCCGCATCCCCCATCGCCCCGCGGCCTCCCGACCACGGGTTGGGCGGCCGCTGCCCAGGGCTGCCGTGGGCGGCCTCCAGCCCTACGTCTGGGCGTCCCTCTTCCGGGACCACCCGGAGATCCTGGAGCCCGTGCTGCCCTGGCTGCGCCGGCGGCTGGAGCTGCTCTTTGGGGCCGAGCGCTGGGAGACGGCTGTGGCGGAGGACCTCCTCCTGTGCAGCCTGCGCATCTTTGGCTGAATGAGGAGGCCCTGGTCCGGCTGCTGGAGCACTGCCTGCAAGGCTACACGGACTTGTTCGTCTGCTGGCTGGTCGACTTTGTCGTGCGCCGGTGCAGCGAGGAGGCCCGCCGATGGCTGGACCCGGAGGACTCCCGCGCTGCCGCAGGGCAGGAGGGCCGCCCTGCGGCCACCCTCAGCCCTGCTGCCTCCCCGGGGAGTGCTCCCATCTCCGGCCTGGCCCCCTCCGGCAGCCCTGCTGGTCCCGCCGTGGACGAGCTCCCCAGCACCTCGGCCCCTGCCCTTCGGGGCGACCCCCATGAGGAGCTGGGGGAGAGGGCTGCAGGTCCTTCCTCTGCCAGCCGGGGCAGGGACCGCTTGCATGGGGGGTCCCGGCGCCCCCCGAAGCGGAGGGCTGGCAGCCCCCAGGCCTCTTCGCCGCCACGCAAGGAGCCACGCGACCAGCGGCGCTAGGAGGGCACCCCAGGAGCTGGCAAAAGCACGGCCAGGCCAGCCCCTGGGGCACGTGTTGGTCCCCAAGGGGCTTGGAGGCTCTCAGCAGTAACTCCATCATTTCGGAAGAGAATAAATCTATGAAAAGCACGGGCTGTGTCTTGGTCTGAAATGCGCCAGCTGCATCCTGTGGTGAGACAGCTGGAGGTGACCAGTGCCTTCAGCTGGTGGGGCTGGAGGGCAGCGCCTGTGGTGGGTTTGTGCAGACCTTCTTCCTGCTGGAGATGGAGGAGCCCAAGTCCCAGCAGGCAGGAACTGGCAGGGCCCCTTGCCTCATGCCAGCAGGCAGCGCCCTGGGGCTAGCGAGTGGGCAATGGCTCCGGGTTGCTCTTCCTCTCTGGTTCCCCCAGGGCGGAAGAGGGAGGGAGAGCCCAAGGGGCTGGGGACCCAGGGCTCCCCCTGCCCCTGCCAAGGCACTTCCTCTTGCCCGGAGGGAAAGTCCGAGCGGGGCAAGCACGGAGGAGCTGGGCAAAGCCACGCCAGTCCTAGCAGAGGAGCTGCTTCCGTCACCTGCATCTCCTCTTCCCTTCCCCTTGCTGGGCTTGTTGGCCCCACGGCTCTGGCGCCTGGGCCTCTGCTCTTGCAGGGCTCTTTCCCCTCATTCAGGCACCACGGCTCTTCGCGCTGTGGCTTCGTGGGACCTCTTTCCCCTGGTTTGGTCCCCTGAGTGCGCCAGGACCCCAGGATCCCGCTCTTAAACCTGGGGAGTTACACACGAGCTGATGATCCCTGGAGGGAAAGCATATTCCGAGAGCAACGTTTCATTGCTGCCCATCACTCCTTTGAAAGGGTTTCCTTGAAGGGGGAGGTCTCTCCTGCAGATCTGCCTGCTTGGTCTCTCTCCGGTGGTGCCGGGGTGTGTCGGGTGCCTAGAGGGCAGCCTCAGGCCGGCATCGCTCCTCGGCAGGCACTAGCAGGTGTCCCCAGGGACAGGCGAGGTCTGCAGCCAGCCCTGGGTGTTACAAAGTTGCTGATGCTTGGCGGAAGAGGAGCGTCCTGATGTCCCAGCAAATGCTGAGAGCCAAAGATGGGGCATGTCGCAGTAGCAGGAGGAGCACTGCATCTCCTCCTAGTCTATTTTGGGATATGCAGCTGAATAATCCTCCCCATTTACAGCAGTCTAGGAGCCAGCTCGAAGTTCTTCTCCTCGCAAATGTGGAGCGTTTTAAAGCCAGCTGTCCTTGCAGGAGAGCACAAGCAGGCAGGCAGCATGGTACCCGTCGGATCCTGTACTGTAAGGCGTGGCCGTATGACACAGCTTCAGGTTTTCTGCTCACATGCTCTCATTTCCCATGAATCTCCCCAACTTCATAGATTTTTCTGTTCTCAGCTCAGAGCCACGCATTCTCAACACCCGTTGAGCGTATCTTTTCTTATACTTCTCCTGGCCTTTAATGATTTTAGTTATTGGTGCCTTTACAGCCTAGTGACTGCTTGGTTCACTTCCTGAAACACTCGCTTGTTGACTCATGTTTGGACTTAGCGTTGTCCTGGGGAGAAGAGCCATGGATGAGCTCCCCAGCACCTCGGTCACTGCCCTTGGGGGTGACCCCCATGAGGAGCCCCACAAGGAGCTGGGGGAGAGGGCTCAGTCACGCTCGGGGCTGCTTTTCCCAGTGCAAAGCCGTGTTCTTTGTCCTCTCACCCCGAGGATGCCCCAACAGAAGCCGTCCAGCGCCCCGGGGGGGCCGTGCTGAGCCCAGTGCCGTGCTCCCACTGGCCTGGCTCTCCAGGCAGATGGCATCCCTCTCGGGAGAGGACACGGCGGCCGTGGGGCCGTGACGTGCAGGGCACGGCACGGAGGGCAAATGCTGCCCGCCCACAGCCAGGTCCTACGCACAGCAAGCTGGGCATGTGGGGAGAGAGAAGGGTTGGGGAAACACGTCCTGGGCAGCTGGGATAGGGACTTTGGAGACGGCCACGTCCCAGTGCCAGGGCCACAGGTGATCCTGCATGCCTCAGGCACGCAGCAGGAACGTGGGGAGGAGTGGAGCGGGGTGAGGCTCTGCGGGCAGGTAGGCAGGCGGGCAGGCAGGCAGGCAGGCAGGCAGAAAGCAGCAAGAGCAGGCCAGCCCCCACCGCGCTGGGGCTGCACGGGGGGCCAGAGGCCCGCCCTGGGAGGAGAACCCAGCTGCAAGAGACGGGCTCTCTCTGGAGACCACACGATGCATGAGAGCAGCCGCCTTCAGGGGGGTCTCAGGGGCTCTCCCTGCACTCCTCAGGCTCCGGAAGAACTCCGAGCTGCTTTCATGCAATCTGCTTCAGCAGTCTGACACAAATCAAGGACTTGTTTTGGAGGGCAGGCTCTCTCCCCTTTTGTTTTCCTCTCGTTTGGGGTTTTTTGGTTTGGGTTGGGGCTTTTTTTAACCACTTTCCCGCTCAGTTTTGTGGGAAAGATCAAGTTAATCCCAGCCAACTACCAAATGATGGCAGAAGTCAACCTGAATCGCTTTTGTGACTTTTACCCCCTTTCCTCTATTAGATCCAAGCGGTCCACCAAACACGCCTGTATTTTTTGGCTGCAGAAATTGGGTTTGGAAGCCAAACGGAACAAGCCACCAGCCGGATCGAAACTACGGAAACTAGGCCAGAGGCACCAAAATCACAGGGCACCTTTAATACAGCTGTTGCCCAACCGATTTTTGGAGAGGGGAACCAGAATCGTTGTGCCACCTAAGCCCTTTGTAATAGCTTCCAAATACACAGAGGCTCATTTTGCTACACTAACTGTTTCAGCTTGCCCTACAGCATTCTGCCTAGAGCTTTGATGATGTCCTTGAGGTAATAAGCAGATTTAGAGTGCTTTAGTCCTCTAGAACTTTTCCCTCTGCAGACATCTCACGTTACCTGTTTGCATAAGCTAGAATGCTTGGTAACTCGTCTACCGAAGCACCGTTAGCGGATGAGAATGTTTTAGTGAAAGACCATTCCATGCATCACAGCATCGTAGAGTAATTGAGACTGGAACGGACTTCTGGACGTTTCTAACCCAACCTCCTCCTCAAAGCAGGGTCAGATTCAAAATTGCATCCGTTTGCTCAGGGCCTCATCTGCTTTGGAAACTCCCCAAAGACAAGGACTCCGCTGCTGTTCTGGGTATGGGGTTGCAGCACTGCACCTCACGGTGAAAATTCCTTCTGCTTACGTAAAATCAGAATTCCTCTTGCTGCAACTCGGGGCCATTGCCTCTTGTCCTCTTGCCAGTTGCCTCTGCTCTGGCTCCATTACCCGAAGGCAGCTCTAAGATCCACCTTGGGCTTTCCTTCTCAAGGTTCAACAAGCCCAGCACCCGTTACCTCCCCTCCTATGCCACGGGCTCTATCCCTCTTCTGATGCGAGTGGCCTCCATTCCATTTTCTCCAGTTTGCCAAACTCTCTCTTGCAGTGGAAGAGCCCAAAGCCGACCACAGTGCTCCAGATACAGCCTCCCCGGCGTAGAGCAGAGGGCAACAATCGCCTCCCTCAGCTTGGTGACAGTCTTCCTAACGCAGCCCAGCGTGGGGGTAGCTTTCACCGCTGCCAGGAGGCACTGCTGACAGTGTCCCGTCAGCAGACCATCTTACGTTCTGCTTAAATACCCGCCTGGCTGAGAACCCACAAGACCCAATGGTAGAGACACATATGAGGGACACACATCTGCCGATATAGCCACATCTTTCGAGTGGATTTTGGAACAGAAGCCATTTGGGGTACTGGTGTACTAGACAGGTGGGCTTTATTCTCTGTTCAACACCCTTGAGTTGCAGAAGCCAAGATACTTATTTTTGCAGCTCCTTCCCACAAGAAAGATTTCCAGAGAACACCTGAATCATTTTAAATATCTTCGAGTATACTGAACGGGACTTCAACTCTCCTTAATGGGTCATATACCCCAGAAAGAGTTTCTTCGCTTAACTCATGAGGTAGTCCTTCCCAAGGGCATCGTGATTGGATTTTGGTTTCTGTTCCGTGTTGCTTGTGACAAGGAAAACACCTTTCTGGGAGTTTCTTCCAAGGACCGACAGGGGTGGGCATCTTCTTTCCCGTCCCATAAAGGCACTGGCAAGAGTTCCTGTCCACGAGTTCCCAGAACAAACTGAGACTTGACAAGGAAAAAGCCTGGGCTACATCCTCCTCCCAAATCCTGCTCTGATCGCTCACGGCAGGCAGAGACCCTGGGGGCTGTTTGGCGCTCTGCCACCCCATCACCCTGCAGACACCGACCGGAGGATGCTGGTCCCCATTCAGCCCCACATCTCAGCTGGGGTGTGAGTGCTACGTCCACCCCAGGTCAAGCAACCTGCAGGAACCAAGCAGCAAAACCCAGACGGAAAAGTGAGTGTTGCCTGGGCTGTCTGCGTGGGGGGTGCGGGGTGCAACCCCCTTCAGCAGGTGGAGACCCAGAGCTTGGGGTGGGCGGCAGCCATACGGTTGGATTGCCCTGCAAGCAGGAGAAAATCCCCACGAGCAAAGCGAGTGCTGCTTTCCACCTCCGTGGCAGGGACCAGGGGAGCCCAGAGGGCTGGCCAGCAGGGTTGGGCTGTGGGGAGAGCCCCTAGGACTTTGTCCTGCCGCCTCAACGGGAGGCACGAGGTGTCACCAAATGAGCCCTCTTGCCATATTTGCCTGGGGATGCGTGCCGTGGCCGGAGTGACCTGACGGGGCCCTGGGAAGGCACGGCCTCGGCCTCGGCCTCGGCCTCGGTGAGTGGCGTGAAAGGCCGAGGGCCAGCACGAGGCAAAAGACGTGGGGGATGGAGCGGACAGTGGCGTTGCAGTAGGCAGAGGCGTGTGTGCTGGGGCGGGAGCGCTGCCGGGGCGAGTGCCGGGGGGGAGGATGGCCCATTGTGATGGCCTCGAGAAGTGGTCTGTGACATCCGCAAGCGACGGACTGTGACCACGCAGCCCTCGCTGCTTATATCCGTGTGGCAGCAGCATCTCGCCCAGTCGCCTCGTGCCTTCGCTCCAGCTGAGCGTGTCTGCGAGGCTTGGAGGGCAGAGCAAGGCTTTGGCTTGGTGCTGGGGTGGTGCTGTGGGAGCTGCTGACAGCAGCTCTCCGTGCCCATCCTCAGAGCCGACATAGGATTTGCCCCAGCCCTGCCTGGTTCAGGCAGCTGGGGCACCCGGGAGGCGCGCTCGCAGCAGCAGAGGTGAGCTGTGCAGGGCCACCTCGCCCTGGGGTGGCTGTGGGGCGGGCGCTGGGGCTCGGGGAGCTGCCTGCAACACAGCCAGAGCCTGGCCCTTTCCTGGGGGGAGCCTGAATTGCCCCAGCTGCGGAGGAGCCCCGAGAGCTTCCTTCCACCCCTCTGCGGGCCAGCAAATGACCATGGCCTCTCTTCCTTTTGCAGTGCGACGCCCGCCGCTGCAGCTCCTCATCCCCAGCTCTCCCCAGCCCGCCTCGGTGCAGCGTGAGCATGGACGCGGAGTTCGACAGCAGGTGCCCGATTTGCCTTGACACCTGGGAGAACGCCGCCTACGTAATGCCGTGCCTCCACCAGTTCTGTTTCGGCTGCATCCTGCGCTGGGCGGAGAGCAAAGCTGAGTGCCCCCTCTGCAAGAGAGGCATCAGCTCCATGGTGCACTCGGTGCGAGCAGATGACGACTTCTCGGAGGTCGTCATTACACCCACGGCAGAGCCACCGGTGCTCGTCCAGCAGGCAGGGAGAGCTCCCGGACGCCCGGACGCCCGCATCCCCCATCGCCCCGCGGCCTCCCGACCACGGGTTGGGCGGCCGCTGCCCAGGGCTGCCGTGGGCGGCCTCCAGCCCTACGTCTGGGCGTCCCTCTTCCGGGACCACCCGGAGATCCTGGAGCCCGTGCTGCCCTGGCTGCGCCGGCGGCTGGAGCTGCTCTTTGGGGCCGAGCGCTGGGAGACGGCTGTGGCGGAGGACCTCCTCCTGTGCAGCCTGCGCATCTTTGGGCTGAATGAGGAGGCCCTGGTCCGGCTGCTGGAGCACTGCCTGCAAGGCTACACGGACTTGTTCGTCTGCTGGCTGGTCGACTTTGTCGTGCGCCGGTGCAGCGAGGAGGCCCGCCGATGGCTGGACCCGGAGGACTCCCGCGCTGCCGCAGGGCAGGAGGGCCGCCCTGCGGCCACCCTCAGCCCTGCTGCCTCCCCGGGGAGTGCTCCCATCTCCGGCCTGGCCCCCTCCGGCAGCCCTGCTGGTCCCGCCGTGGACGAGCTCCCCAGCACCTCGGCCCCTGCCCTTCGGGGCGACCCCCATGAGGAGCTGGGGGAGAGGGCTGCAGGTCCTTCCTCTGCCAGCCGGGGCAGGGACCGCTTGCATGGGGGGTCCCGGCGCCCCCCGAAGCGGAGGGCTGGCAGCCCCCAGGCCTCTTCGCCGCCACGCAAGGAGCCACGCGACCAGCGGCGCTAGGAGGGCACCCCAGGAGCTGGCAAAAGCACGGCCAGGCCAGCCCCTGGGGCACGTGTTGGTCCCCAAGGGGGCTTGGAGGCTCTCAGCAGTAACTCCATCATTTCGGAAGAGAATAAATCTATGAAAAGCACGGGCTGTGTCTTGGTCTGAAATGCGCCAGCTGCATCCTGTGGTGAGACAGCTGGAGGTGACCAGTGCCTTCAGCTGGTGGGGCTGGAGGGCAGCGCCTGTGGTGGGTTTGTGCAGACCTTCTTCCTGCTGGAGATGGAGGAGCCCAAGTCCCAGCAGGCAGGAACTGGCAGGGCCCCTTGCCTCATGCCAGCAGGCAGCGCCCTGGGGCTAGCGAGTGGGCAATGGCTCCGGGTTGCTCTTCCTCTCTGGTTCCCCCAGGGCGGAAGAGGGAGGGAGAGCCCAAGGGGCTGGGGACCCAGGGCTCCCCCTGCCCCTGCCAAGGCACTTCCTCTTGCCCGGAGGGAAAGTCCGAGCGGGGCAAGCACGGAGGAGCTGGGCAAAGCCACGCCAGTCCTAGCAGAGGAGCTGCTTCCGTCACCTGCATCTCCTCTTCCCTTCCCCTTGCTGGGCTTGTTGGCCCCACGGCTCTGGCGCCTGGGCCTCTGCTCTTGCAGGGCTCTTTCCCCTCATTCAGGCACCACGGCTCTTCGCGCTGTGGCTTCGTGGGACCTCTTTCCCCTGGTTTGGTCCCCTGAGTGCGCCAGGACCCCAGGATCCCGCTCTTAAACCTGGGGAGTTACACACGAGCTGATGATCCCTGGAGGGAAAGCATATTCCGAGAGCAACGTTTCATTGCTGCCCATCACTCCTTTGAAAGGGTTTCCTTGAAGGGGGAGGTCTCTCCTGCAGATCTGCCTGCTTGGTCTCTCTCCGGTGGTGCCGGGGTGTGTCGGGTGCCTAGAGGGCAGCCTCAGGCCGGCATCGCTCCTCGGCAGGCACTAGCAGGTGTCCCCAGGGACAGGCGAGGTCTGCAGCCAGCCCTGGGTGTTACAAAGTTGCTGATGCTTGGCGGAAGAGGAGCGTCCTGATGTCCCAGCAAATGCTGAGAGCCAAAGATGGGCATGTCGCAGTAGCAGGAGGAGCACTGCATCTCCTCCTAGTCTATTTTGGGATATGCAGCTGAATAATCCTCCCCATTTACAGCAGTCTAGGAGCCAGCTCGAAGTTCTTCTCCTCGCAAATGTGGAGCGTTTTAAAGCCAGCTGTCCTTGCAGGAGAGCACAAGCAGGCAGGCAGCATGGTACCCGTCGGATCCTGTACTGTAAGGCGTGGCCGTATGACACAGCTTCAGGTTTTCTGCTCACATGCTCTCATTTCCCATGAATCTCCCCAACTTCATAGATTTTTCTGTTCTCAGCTCAGAGCCACGCATTCTCAACACCCGTTGAGCGTATCTTTTCTTATACTTCTCCTGGCCTTTAATGATTTTAGTTATTGGTGCCTTTACAGCCTAGTGACTGCTTGGTTCACTTCCTGAAACACTCGCTTGTTGACTCATGTTTGGACTTAGCGTTGTCCTGGGGAGAAGAGCCATGGATGAGCTCCCCAGCACCTCGGTCACTGCCCTTGGGGTGACCCCCATGAGGAGCCCCACAAGGAGCTGGGGGAGAGGGCTCAGTCACGCTCGGGGCTGCTTTTCCCAGTGCAAAGCCGTGTTCTTTGTCCTCTCACCCCGAGGATGCCCCAACAGAAGCCGTCCAGCGCCCCGGGGGGGCCGTGCTGAGCCCAGTGCCGTGCTCCCACTGGCCTGGCTCTCCAGGCAGATGGCATCCCTCTCGGGAGAGGACACGGCGGCCGTGGGGCCGTGACGTGCAGGGCACGGCACGGAGGGCAAATGCTGCCCGCCCACAGCCAGGTCCTACGCACAGCAAGCTGGGCATGTGGGGAGAGAGAAGGGTTGGGGAAACACGTCCTGGGCAGCTGGGATAGGGACTTTGGAGACGGCCACGTCCCAGTGCCAGGGCCACAGGTGATCCTGCATGCCTCAGGCACGCAGCAGGAACGTGGGGAGGAGTGGAGCGGGGTGAGGCTCTGCGGGCAGGTAGGCAGGCGGGCAGGCAGGCAGGCAGGCAGGCAGAAAGCAGCAAGAGCAGGCCAGCCCCCACCGCGCTGGGGCTGCACGGGGGCCAGAGGTCCGCCCTGGGAGGAGAACCCAGCTGCAAGAGACGGGCTCTCTCTGGAGACCACACGATGCATGAGAGCAGCCGCCTTCAGGGGGGTCTCAGGGGCTCTCCCTGCACTCCTCAGGCTCCGGAAGAACTCCGAGCTGCTTTCATGCAATCTGCTTCAGCAGTCTGACACAAATCAAGGACTTGTTTTGGAGGGCAGGCTCTCTCCCCTTTTGTTTTCCTCTCGTTTGGGGTTTTTTGGTTTGGGTTGGGGCTTTTTTAACCACTTTCCCGCTCAGTTTTGTGGGAAAGATCAAGTTAATCCCAGCCAACTACCAAATGATGGCAGAAGTCAACCTGAATCGCTTTTGTGACTTTTACCCCCTTTCCTCTATTAGATCCAAGCGGTCCACCAAACACGCCTGTATTTTTTGGCTGCAGAAATTGGGTTTGGAAGCCAAACGGAACAAGCCACCAGCCGGATCGAAACTACGGAAACTAGGCCAGAGGCACCAAAATCACAGGGCACCTTTAATACAGCTGTTGCCCAACCGATTTTTGGAGAGGGGAACCAGAATCGTTGTGCCACCTAAGCCCTTTGTAATAGCTTCCAAATACACAGAGGCTCATTTTGCTACACTAACTGTTTCAGCTTGCCCTACAGCATTCTGCCTAGAGCTTTGATGATGTCCTTGAGGTAATAAGCAGATTTAGAGTGCTTTAGTCCTCTAGAACTTTTCCCTCTGCAGACATCTCACGTTACCTGTTTGCATAAGCTAGAATGCTTGGTAACTCGTCTACCGAAGCACCGTTAGCGGATGAGAATGTTTTAGTGAAAGACCATTCCATGCATCACAGCATCGTAGAGTAATTGAGACTGGAACGGACTTCTGGACGTTTCTAACCCAACCTCCTCCTCAAAGCAGGGTCAGATTCAAAATTGCATCCGTTTGCTCAGGGCCTCATCTGCTTTGGAAACTCCCCAAAGACAAGGACTCCGCTGCTGTTCTGGGTATGGGGTTGCAGCACTGCACCTCACGGTGAAAATTCCTTCTGCTTACGTAAAATCAGAATTCCTCTTGCTGCAACTCGGGGCCATTGCCTCTTGTCCTCTTGCCAGTTGCCTCTGCTCTGGCTCCATTACCCGAAGGCAGCTCTAAGATCCACCTTGGGCTTTCCTTCTCAAGGTTCAACAAGCCCAGCACCCGTTACCTCCCCTCCTATGCCACGGGCTCTATCCCTCTTCTGATGCGAGTGGCCTCCATTCCATTTTCTCCAGTTTGCCAAACTCTCTCTTGCAGTGGAAGAGCCCAAAGCCGACCACAGTGCTCCAGATACAGCCTCCCCGGCGTAGAGCAGAGGGCAACAATCACCTCCCTCAGCTTGGTGACAGTCTTCCTAACGCAGCCCAGCGTGGGGTAGCTTTCACCGCTGCCAGGAGGCACTGCTGACAGTGTCCCGTCAGCAGACCATCTTACGTTCTGCTTAAATACCCGCCTGGCTGAGAACCCACAAGACCCAATGGTAGAGACACATATGAGGGACACACATCTGCCGATATAGCCACATCTTTCGAGTGGATTTTGGAACAGAAGCCATTTGGGGTACTGGTGTACTAGACAGGTGGGCTTTATTCTCTGTTCAACACCCTTGAGTTGCAGAAGCCAAGATACTTATTTTTGCAGCTCCTTCCCACAAGAAAGATTTCCAGAGAACACCTGAATCATTTTAAATATCTTCGAGTATACTGAACGGGACTTCAACTCTCCTTAATGGGTCATATACCCCAGAAAGAGTTTCTTCGCTTAACTCATGAGGTAGTCCTTCCCAAGGGCATCGTGATTGGATTTTGGTTTCTGTTCCGTGTTGCTTGTGACAAGGAAAACACCTTTCTGGGAGTTTCTTCCAAGGACCGACAGGGGTGGGCATCTTCTTTCCCGTCCCATAAAGGCACTGGCAAGAGTTCCTGTCCACGAGTTCCCAGAACAAACTGAGACTTGACAAGGAAAAAGCCTGGGCTACATCCTCCTCCCAAATCCTGCTCTGATCGCTCACGGCAGGCAGAGACCCTGGGGGCTGTTTGGCGCTCTGCCACCCCATCACCCTGCAGACACCGACCGGAGGATGCTGGTCCCCATTCAGCCCCACATCTCAGCTGGGGCGTGAGTGCTACGTCCACCCCAGGTCAAGCAACCTGCAGGAACCAAGCAGCAAAACCCAGACGGAAAAGTGAGTGTTGCCTGGGCTGTCTGCGTGGGGGGTGCGGGGTGCAACCCCTTCAGCAGGTGGAGACCCAGAGCTTGGGGTGGGCGGCAGCCATACGGTTGGATTGCCCTGCAAGCAGGAGAAAATCCCCACGAGCAAAGCGAGTGCTGCTTTCCACCTCCGTGGCAGGGACCAGGGGAGCCCAGAGGGCTGGCCAGCAGGGTTGGGCTGTGGGGAGAGCCCCTAGGACTTTGTCCTGCCGCCTCAACGGGAGGCACGAGGTGTCACCAAATGAGCCCTCTTGCCATATTTGCCTGGGGATGCGTGCCGTGGCCGGAGTGACCTGACGGGGCCCTGGGAAGGCACGGCCTCGGCCTCGGCCTCGGCCTCGGTGAGTGGCGTGAAAGGCCGAGGGCCAGCACGAGGCAAAAGACGTGGGGGATGGAGCGGACAGTGGCGTTGCAGTAGGCAGAGGCGTGTGTGCTGGGGCGGGAGCGCTGCCGGGGCGAGTGCCGGGGGGAGGATGGCCCATTGTGATGGCCTCGAGAAGTGGTCTGTGACATCCGCAAGCGACGGACTGTGACCACGCAGCCCTCGCTGCTTATATCCGTGTGGCAGCAGCATCTCGCCCAGTCGCCTCGTGCCTTCGCTCCAGCTGAGCGTGTCTGCGAGGCTTGGAGGGCAGAGCAAGGCTTTGGCTTGGTGCTGGGGTGGTGCTGTGGGAGCTGCTGACAGCAGCTCTCCGTGCCCATCCTCAGAGCCGACATAGGATTTGCCCCAGCCCTGCCTGGTTCAGGCAGCTGGGGCACCCGGGAGGCGCGCTCGCAGCAGCAGAGGTGAGCTGTGCAGGGCCACCTCGCCCTGGGGTGGCTGTGGGGCGGGCGCTGGGGCTCGGGGAGCTGCCTGCAACACAGCCAGAGCCTGGCCCTTTCCTGGGGGGAGCCTGAATTGCCCCAGCTGCGGAGGAGCCCCGAGAGCTTCCTTCCACCCCTCTGCGGGCCAGCAAATGACCATGGCCTCTCTTCCTTTTGCAGTGCGACGCCCGCCGCTGCAGCTCCTCATCCCCAGCTCTCCCCAGCCCGCCTCGGTGCAGCGTGAGCATGGACGCGGAGTTCGACAGCAGGTGCCCGATTTGCCTTGACACCTGGGAGAACGCCGCCTACGTAATGCCGTGCCTCCACCAGTTCTGTTTCGGCTGCATCCTGCGCTGGGCGGAGAGCAAAGCTGAGTGCCCCCTCTGCAAGAGAGGCATCAGCTCCATGGTGCACTCGGTGCGAGCAGATGACGACTTCTCGGAGGTCGTCATTACACCCACGGCAGAGCCACCGGTGCTCGTCCAGCAGGCAGGGAGAGCTCCCGGACGCCCGGACGCCCGCATCCCCCATCGCCCCGCGGCCTCCCGACCACGGGTTGGGCGGCCGCTGCCCAGGGCTGCCGTGGGCGGCCTCCAGCCCTACGTCTGGGCGTCCCTCTTCCGGGACCACCCGGAGATCCTGGAGCCCGTGCTGCCCTGGCTGCGCCGGCGGCTGGAGCTGCTCTTTGGGGCCGAGCGCTGGGAGACGGCTGTGGCGGAGGACCTCCTCCTGTGCAGCCTGCGCATCTTTGGGCTGAATGAGGAGGCCCTGGTCCGGCTGCTGGAGCACTGCCTGCAAGGCTACACGGACTTGTTCGTCTGCTGGCTGGTCGACTTTGTCGTGCGCCGGTGCAGCGAGGAGGCCCGCCGATGGCTGGACCCGGAGGACTCCCGCGCTGCCGCAGGGCAGGAGGCCGCCCTGCGGCCACCCTCAGCCCTGCTGCCTCCCCGGGGAGTGCTCCCATCTCCGGCCTGGCCCCCTCCGGCAGCCCTGCTGGTCCCGCCGTGGACGAGCTCCCCAGCACCTCGGCCCCTGCCCTTCGGGGCGACCCCCATGAGGAGCTGGGGGAGAGGGCTGCAGGTCCTTCCTCTGCCAGCCGGGGCAGGGACCGCTTGCATGGGGGGTCCCGGCGCCCCCCGAAGCGGAGGGCTGGCAGCCCCCAGGCCTCTTCGCCGCCACGCAAGGAGCCACGCGACCAGCGGCGCTAGGAGGGCACCCCAGGAGCTGGCAAAAGCACGGCCAGGCCAGCCCCTGGGGCACGTGTTGGTCCCCAAGGGGGCTTGGAGGCTCTCAGCAGTAACTCCATCATTTCGGAAGAGAATAAATCTATGAAAAGCACGGGCTGTGTCTTGGTCTGAAATCCGCCAGCTGCATCCTGTGGTGAGACAGCTGGAGGTGACCAGTGCCTTCAGCTGGTGGGGCTGGAGGGCAGCGCCTGTGGTGGGTTTGTGCAGACCTTCTTCCTGCTGGAGATGGAGGAGCCCAAGTCCCAGCAGGCAGGAACTGGCAGGGCCCCTTGCCTCATGCCAGCAGGCAGCGCCCTGGGCTAGCGAGTGGGCAATGGCTCCGGGTTGCTCTTCCTCTCTGGTTCCCCCAGGGCGGAAGAGGGAGGGAGAGCCCAAGGGGCTGGGGACCCAGGGCTCCCCCTGCCCCTGCCAAGGCACTTCCTCTTGCCCGGAGGGAAAGTCCGAGCGGGGCAAGCACGGAGGAGCTGGGCAAAGCCACGCCAGTCCTAGCAGAGGAGCTGCTTCCGTCACCTGCATCTCCTCTTCCCTTCCCCTTGCTGGGCTTGTTGGCCCCACGGCTCTGGCGCCTGGGCCTCTGCTCTTGCAGGGCTCTTTCCCCTCATTCAGGCACCACGGCTCTTCGTGCTGTGGCTTCGTGGGACCTCTTTCCCCTGGTTTGATCTCCACTGACCCTGGCCCTCTGGCCTTGAAGGGCCTCCGTG
This sequence comes from Gymnogyps californianus, assembly GCF_018139145.2. NCBI lineage: Eukaryota > Metazoa > Chordata > Aves > Accipitriformes > Cathartidae > Gymnogyps > Gymnogyps californianus. The sequence continues at coordinate 40,636,592 of NC_059500.1, forward strand.
CACTCCTTTGAGCATCGCTGAGACCGGCCGACTGGTCTGGCTGGACCTTCTCCGCCTCAGTGGAGAGCTCTGGGCCTTAGCTCTCCACTCTTGCTGGGGCAATTTTTCCTGATTTGAGCCCCCCTTTCCCCGGACAGAAGCAACATGGCGCCTGGCCCTCAAGCCTGCAGGTCCTCTTTTCTGTGATGCGAGCGCCATGGGGCCTTGGAGCACCCTGGGGCCTTGGAGCACCCTGGGGCCTTGCCCACTGCTCCTGGAGAGCCTTTCTGCCGTGATTTGGGCGGGCTAGCCTGGCAGGGCCCCTTTGCGAGAGCAGGCTGCCATGGGGCCTGGCTCTGTGCTTTTCAGGCCCTCTTTGCTCTGCCTTGGCTTCCACGGGGCCTGGCTCCTGCACTGACGAGGCACTCGGATGAGGACAAAGAGGCCCGGCACGACCCAGGGCCAGGCCCCCTGGTGCTCAGCTCTGCGGAAAGGGGCCTCGAGAGAGCAGAGGGCCGGGCCCCACAGTGCTCGGCTCAGGGCAAAGAGGTCCTGCACGAGCAGAGAAAGATGAACATGCTGTTGCCCTCAAACACAGCCTTTCTTCCTGCCCTCGAAGACCCAGCCGTGGCGCTGGCCTTTTTCTCCCCTGACTTGGCAAAGACCCCTCTTCAGCAGGTGGTCGCCGCCAGTTCCCCCGTACCCCTCACCATCACCACCACCTCCCCATCGCACGGTCTCTGCAGGACTCTGCCCAGCACCGCCCCTCTCTGCTGCGAGTGAACCCTGCAGAAATGGCAGCAAGGTGCAAAGGTGTTCTTCACTTGCATGGAGTGCGCCAGGACCCCAGGATCCCGCTCTTAAACCTGGGGAGTTACACATTAGCTGATGATCCCTGGAGGGAAGGCATATTCCGAGAGCAACGCTTCATTGCTGCCCATCACTCCTTTGAAAGGAAGTGTTGTACTGGGGAGAACAGCACAGTGAAACCTGTGCACAACTAATGTGTAAGCAATACCATGACCTGAGACAACAGCAGTTGATAAGAGTTTCAGTGTCTCTGATTGACTAGAAAGGACACTGCAGAAACACTTTTGTGAATATAGTAAGCTGCCAGATCTGAGAAAGAAATCCTATTGCAAATGCTTGATAATAATGCACATGAAGTAATTTCAGAGGTTTGGGGATGATTATATTGCATAACGGAATATGCCCTATGCCTGAGCAATATCCTGTAACCCTACCGTGTTACATTAAGTTTTCTCATGAGAGCAGAATTTATTTTACTATCAGTTAGCAGACATTGTACCATCTGAGTCATAATTCATAAAACAACTGCATACAGCAAGGAAAACAGCATCAGTTATTTGCAATGTACTGAAAAATGAGAATTGTTTCAGTTTGCTCTAGACTTACTACGACAATATTTTTCAGGACTTGCTGAAAATATTTGTATTTTGAAAAAGGTTATCAAGGTTACCACAGCTTTTGTAGGTCTATGGAATCTGATTTTCTCTATTTCACACAGCTCCATAAACCATTAATATATACTTTCACTTAGGACATATCCTCATTAACTTCCCTGTCTTTTCTTTCTTATTATTCCTGCTGCATGTGTTTAATATTCTCTTTTATGTTTCTTCTCCTGACTGATGCAGGATTGCTGTTCCAATTTAATAGTAAATATAGGAAAGTCATAGATGCTGGTTGTGACACTGCAGCTGTAAGCATTTTGAAGAGCAATGAAAAAGAGTAAAACTTTATTTCTTTACAGACAACATTGTAATTATCTGTGATGGATAACGTGAGTGGGTGGAAAGGCTCTGTCCCTCATTTAGCAGCTACTTTATTATTGCCCTTGGGACAGGGGCTTCCAGAGAAACCATATCTGATGCCAGGAAGGAGGGACTCACAAACAGATTTTGAAGCAGGGGCTGGCTGTTCCACCTGACCCTTTGCAGGATTTCAATCTAGTGAAGTATGTGATCCATTCAGTCTAAAACTGACAATGAAGTTACAGTTTTGATTACCATCTGACATTTAGGCATTTCGCTATCCCTTTTTGATGTTTCCCTGTCAGCTCATGAACTGAACCCAGTGATTCACTCTTCTTAGCTATGTAAACCCAACTGAAAAAACTGCAAGGCTAAGTTTGTTAGGGAGGGTTAAAATTTGTGTGGCACTAGATGTAGCCTACTGTGAGTCAAAAATTCTCCCTAGAATTATTTTGTAGTTTTATGGTAAATGGAAGCCAAACATTCCCTCAGATACTTGGGAAAAAGTGCCAGAATTGCCCATTGCTTGCATGTACGAGATGATAAGCTACCTCTGCAGAGACCAGCAGGAGCTACGGCTGCTCCCTGTGTTCACAAAGGCAAATTCAAGAGACTTTAGCCTTTGAATTTTCCTAAGAGCACCGCCCTGATCTACCTATGGCATATGCTGGTCCACCTGAGGTCAGACTATGTCTGTTATGGGTTACTTTCTTATTCTGTGGGGCTTTTTGATAACCAGGAGATGGACAGCCCTACTTGGCAAATGTGCACTGCAGTTCATTGATCTTCTGCGCTGATTATGATTCTGTACTGAGAATGTCCCTCAAACCAAAGGATTATTAGTGGTGGTTATTGTTGGGTTCAGATACCAATACTAACCTTGCTCTGTCTCAGGACTGTAGATCTTGGCAACCACGAAAGGCTTGCCTGCAGCTTCATTTTTGGATGGGTGAGGTTGGACATGTGTGCAGGTGTGAGGAGAGACAATAAAAAGGGTCTGGCCACTAAAACAAATTTGGAGGTTTGAGATCCCAGATGCAGCTGGCTAGCAATCTACCTGACACATTTACTAGCACAAAACCAGACGTAGCACTTGTCATATAACCTCCTTTTTCTGTCAGATGTCCCTCTTTTTTTTCTTTTTTTAGTTAATATCATGCATTTATCACTGGCTAGTTGAAGAAAATAGAATGAAGTAGTGGAGTATTGTCATGGTTTAACCCCAGCCAGCAACTAAGCACCATGCAGCCACTTCCCCCTTCCCCCTCCCAGTGGGGTGGGGAGGAGGAAAAAAAAGGTAAAACTCGTGGGTTAAGATCAGAACAGTTTAATAACCAAAGTAAAATAAAATACACTACTAACTAAGAACAATAATAATAATCTCATAATAATAATTGTAATGAAAAGGAATATAACAAAAAAAAAAAAAAAGGAAATAAAACCCAAGAAAAGACAAGTGATGCACAATGCAATTGCTCACCACCCACTGACCGATGCCCAAGCAGCGATCTGCTCCTCCCGGCCAACTCCCTCCTGTTTATATACTGGGCATGATGTTCTATGGTATGGAATACCCCTTTGGCTAGTTCGGGTCAGCTGTCCTGGCTGTGCTCCCTCCCAGCTTCTTGCACACCTGCTTGCTGGCAGAGCGTGGGAAACTGAAAAATCCTTGGCTTAAGATAAGCGCTACTTAGCAACAACTAAAATATCAGCATGTTATCAACATCATTCTCACACTAAATCCAAAATACAGCACCGTACCAGCTACTAAGAAGAAAATTAACCCTATCCCAGCTGAAACCAGGACAAGTATGTATTTATTTATGCAAGCAAATCTGGCTAGTTTTAAGACTGACCACTGTATATGCAAGAGAAACTAGAAAGAAAATGAAGCCGTAACTGCAAACAGAAGCTGGCACCCCTTGTACTGCAGCTGTGTGACTTTCTTCACCATGTTCTTCTGAGATGATTTAGTCTGTTTTAACAAATCAATGAATAAAAAACATCCTTCTGTGCAAGTACTATGTTTTTAGATGTTGCTGAGAAGTATTTTAAGATGAGCCCACCCATACATTTCTTTGACTTTGAGGTTTTTATGGACATCAAGTTTCCCTGCAGTCTCCTATTATTCTGTTCTTCAAGAACATTCACAGAAGCAGCATCATTTTAACTCACTGGGATGACTCACGGGCACAAACTAACATACTAATTTGATGCAACGAGATATAGCCACAAATAACATCTTTGCAGGACTCTATTAATAAAGGGGAAAAATTAAAATCACAGGAGTTTGCATCTAATGTGAAAGTAATCACGTTATCACATGATTACAATGTTTGTAGAATATTTATGTTACTTAATCTTTGTGTTTCCCAGCCATGGATTGAAATTCAGTTCAGTCCTTCATAAGGCAGATTCCCTGTACAACAGAAAATAGACTCAGTGACAGCGACTGTACAGGAACCAGACTTTCTGTTTGGCGGCAAATTTTACAAGTTTAACAGTAAGTTTTGGAAATAGCTCTCATGAAAAAAAATCCTTTGTGGTAATCAAAACAAGATGTCAACATTCTGCAAATAAATTTTTAAAGTGAGGCTAATACAAAAATTCTTTTCAAAATGAAAAACCAAATTACTGCATTCTGGAGTTGTCCAAAAGAATGTTAATGGAAATTCTTTCTCCTTCTTTTCTTTATGAGAAGAGGTGTCAGAACTGAATATTTCTGTAAAATGTTACCGTTTTAAGCAATTGGTAACTTCTGATGGGGAAGAACACTGCTGGTAAATTTCTGATCATCTCTGAACAGCAGGATCTGCAAATAAGAAATGGCAACTTGTGGGATGCCACGTAAGTATTTCGCAGCGGAAGGAAGAAGTATGATTCAGGTTTGGTTCAGAGAGAAGATTTGGTCTAGCTTTCCTTTTACTAATTATTTTACTTAATTGCTGGTTAATTCATGTTGATTGTCTCACTCAGCATTCTCCAATGTAATACTGAGTAGCTTTGTAGGCCAAGAAAAGTTTTGTTTGCCAATGCAGTAAACGGGCTACTGCTTTTCCTATGCAAATGAGCTGTATGCATCTATGCAGGGCAGAATTACAACATCCTTCGTTACAGATCAACAATATCCCACTGTTGCGTGAGCTGTACGCCTTTCCATTAGCTCAGGCATACCCAAAGAAGCTGTCTGGGTAGTTCCGGGAATTGTTATTGGACTAAAAATCCTTTTTATGTAGTTCATTGGTTTGGACAGCTGGCTGTTTTCAGCAATTATGAAGAGCTGATATAACCCATTGGCTTGTTTGTAATCCCTTGCTGGGAAGCAAATTGGTAGTCTCAAGCCAAATGCCAGTGAGAACGGCTGCAGTAACAAAATCTACCAGACAAGCTGCAATACCCAGGCGCCTTCAGCCAGGAGAGCTCCAGGCAGGCCAGGAGACCCACCTGTTGGATGAGGGGACCCCCACAAAAACTGGCTTGTTGGTGCCCCGTTTCCTGGGGAGCTGCTACCAATGGGGCTGCCCTTGGAGTTGCACCTGCTGCATGGCAGCACTAGCTGTGTGTAGGAAAGGAAAGCGAAGTGGGACCTGAGCAAGGCCAAGAGTCCTCCGTGAAGGTGCTGTGCTGGCTGTCCCCTGGCAGAGCGAGGGAGAGCCACAGGAGGAGTGCCCCTGGGGCCAGCTGGGGTGGTGTGGGGAGCTGAAGGAGCTGGGATCTGCTCTGCCTTGCTCACCTGAGGCGTGATACAGGAAGTGGGGATACATCTCATGACCTGAAATACGGTGCTCCAGAGGAGTTTGAGTGCTTGTTTTTTCCACAAAACTAATGTTTACCCAATGTTCACCCAATGTGCAAAAGCATGGTACCGTTTATTTAACTTTCTCCCTGCTAAAAGTTGATTTTTGTCCTTTTAGACTTCTTTGGTTTTCTCTTCTTTTTTTTACCTTCTCAGGAGTTGTGTAAAATGAATCCATGACTGTTGCATGTGATTGAGGCAAGTGCATGGTTTTCTATTTCCCTTTTGTTCCAAAGTATGTGGGAGGATTTTGTTTTACTCACTTCCTCCAACAAACTTTCTAAGTATGTCATACTAATCCAAAAGGCAAGCCTGGAAAATTTCTGACTGAAAGGTAAAAACTGTAGAAAGTTCGGTATAACTGAAGGCAAAGGTTTATAACAAAAGCAGTTCAATAAATTTAATTCTGTTTGTTGTGGTAATTGCAGGTTCAGCAATAATGCAGTCCTCGTATAGTGCTACAGCATATTCCTGGGGAACTCAGAGAAGAAATTATAGATATAAGATTATAGATGTCTGCATATCTCACTTAGAATGAACACAAAAGAATCCCTTGGAATATGACTGGGAATTAAATGAGGTAATTAGTTCTCATCTCTATCTCTGCTGGAAGTTGCATGTTCTTAAGCATTTACGTTATCCTCTTGTTTCTGATCGCAGATGATATTGTTATCCACCCTGAGCACTGTGTGGATGCTATCTTCATATCCCAGAAGGGTGAAGGCACCCTTGTGTCTGCCACAGAAACCTGCGGATGACCCCTCTTGTTTATGGGCTAGGTGTATGCAAGAGAAGTTGCAGCCTGGTTTCAGATGCCTTAAGGGGGAAGCCTGGGATTTGAATCTAAAGCAGCCGTTCAGGGAAAATGCATCTTAAGGGTATTTGTTGCCAGGCAAAACTATTTGCTTTAGAAGTTGGAGCTCTAATGCAGTTTTCAACTGGATACTCAATGAACTAGCCTTCACAAAACAGGCAATAAACTTCTTGGCCTGCTTAACAGTAATATCTCTGGGGAACTGATTGCTGCAACACTTTTTCTACCTTTTATTAACCTAGAGGGGAGTGATGAGTTTTCAATGGGTTCTGTGGCTGCTTTTCCCTAAAATGCAGAATAAAATTACTTTTCTTTCCCAAATGTTTGACTGCTTTCTTTTGTCACGAAAACATCATTTAAATTGTTCCAGCCACGAATAGAAATGCTGACAATAAAACCCCTTTCACTGAAAATTGTCCATCAAAGCAAATCCTGCATCCTTACCCATTCACCCTGTAGTTCCTATTGACTAATTGGGGATAATTGGGCCCAGATTCCCTAATACAACCAGTATATCTCTGGGCTTTTTGAAAAAGTTGTTATTTGCAGCCTAATACTTCAAGCTGTATTTCTACAATGCTACACACACGGGAACTTCTTATTTTGTGTGAATGCTAATTGTGTGGCTAATTTTCTGTGAGAAATATTGTGATAACTGTGGCAAACGCTTGATTTTTGTTTTCCTGCTAGTGGTATTGCAGTAAAAATCCCTGTGTACATGTTGAAAGAAGGAATGTGGGGAAGCTGTGCTTGCTTTTCACTCTGTTGACACCACCTTTGCAATGATTTGATGGTTCTAGAAGGCCACCTGAACAGGCTGGACCTGCTTTAGGACAAATATTTCTTTAAATTGACCTTGTCTTGCACCGCACATTCAAAAGGAGAGTTTCCAGATTAGTATGCAGAAGGAATATACCCACATGTTTCTTGTCAAAATGATTTTTTGAAAGAACGGTTTCTTCAGCTGTTGCAATCTTAAAACCACCCAAGCAGGGAAGTAAAATCACTGTGAAAGAAAGCGGTGCTGAGTTAGAGAGAAAGGTCCTAGAAAGAAAAGACAATGTAAGCATCTACTGCAAAGTGCCACTAGCTCCTTTGCCTTCAAAGGAAAATACCTTGCAAAAGCAAGATGTTTTCTTTGCTTTCTGATTACAACAAACAATTAAAAAAGCAAAGAAAAACTAAAAGAAGCATAATTAGCAAACCACACAGAAGTTAATCCAAGCCCTGGAAAACAAAAGTTTTTGTCCCTTTTTTAGGCTGATGGATTCAGCATCTGATTATTTGTATGAAAAACAATGAGAAACGTGGCTTTCATTACTCGATTATGCCTTTGATTTCTCTCCTCAACTGTTACTTGTTTATTTGTTCAAGCTATCATGACTCTGAGCCACTTGTGATACGTGGAGCAGCACAGCTCTGAGCTGGCTGGCAATAGTTCATAAGTGGTTCCCCCTAAATGAAATCAGAATGTAACTCCTGACCACGGTGTTCCTTGTGTGAGATCAGCAGAAAACCTGCATTTTAGGGGCTGTGTTTCTTGCACCATGCCCATCCCCACAGTGAGCCAAACCAATACACAGATGGGAGTACTCCTGGGGGAATACTACTGAGCATCTTTGGTTTGGCCCTGTGGGGCTTTTTGCTTAGCAAGGGTCATGATTTCCCTCCTTCCTCATCAGCTGTATTGTGGCCCATCTTCCACTTATTGCTCCTTTTCTTCCTACACCTTCTCCCCGTGCAACACTTGGCCTCTCTCTGCCGGCAGGATGCCTGTCCTCCACATGCCTCACTTCCCAAATTGCACCATGGCAAACTGAGGGTCTTTGTCCTAATTTCTTTGATACTCTGTATTCTGGGTAAAGGGTGCCTAACAATGAACTCTTTAATAACTAGTTAATGAAGTAACTAATTATGCATGCTTAATATAGCAAGGACACCATATAGTGTGATATCAGGCGTCTTTTCTGTTGAAAAAAAGTTTATAGCTGGCACCTCTCAGAGTAATTCCTCCAGCGGGTAGGAGGATGATGGCTCATATGGTAGCAGGTCTGTTTTTTCCTCTGCAGAGAACTGGAGTAATCCTTCCTGTGTAGTGGTTACCGGTCCCTCCGAAGGCTGGCTGCTGGCAGTCAAGTAGCAGTTGTTACTACTAGCAATCCTGCCCTTGCAGCTGGTAGCAGCACTCACAAGAGGAGAAAATAGGGCAATTTCAGCATCTAAATTTGTAAATCAGCACAAATATTTTAAAACTTATGGTGGCAGTTGAAAACTATGGGGAGTGAGGCAAACTAGGTATTACTGGGAAGGGAAGTTGGTTTCTGACTGCAGCATGTGTAGGGTGTGAGAAATTTCCTTCTCTGCTCTTTCCTTCCTCTCCTTTTGGAGGTGATTTCTGTCAGAAAGATGTAGATATCTAAATTGGAAAGACTGGAGATGAGGGAACAAAGGCAATCTTCTGGGTGCTCTGGAAATAGAAAAGGTCTGACATCTTCTACTGGTAAGAGACAATTCTGTACCAGTTTCTGGCTTTCTGCTCTTAAAGAAGCTTTCAGCCTTTTTGGTTGTTTAAACTCTGAGTTTCATTTTGGTTTTGCAAATCCCACAGAATAAATGGTGGGTGGTTTCTCACTCAGTAAAAGCTATGAGAGCCTGGTAGCTAAATAAGGGGCATTCCCAGAAGGGAGAATATTCCCTCACAGAAAATACTCCAGATTTTTTGCATCTAGAGCTGCCATCTCACTGACTGAGAAGCAGCTAGAGGTATCCCTCCTAGCATCCTCTCTGCCACGCTGTTTGGGCGAAACTGATGGTTCATTTCCTTGCTAACGGCTTCATGAGGGCTGCACTGAAGGGGACTCTGCTCGGCTCCATGTGGCGTGACCATGGTGGAGGAAAACTCTGTCTCCCTCCTCCCTTCAGCTTAAAGTCTGAGGGACAGTCTTGGTCCAGGAAAAGGAGAAGAATGTTCTTATGGAGGTAGCAGAGCCCACCTTTTTCACTGTGTAAGTGGGTGATCCTTGCACTGACCTTTTAAAACAGATGTGAGCATTTAGTAGCCAGGGTTAGTGATGCATCCTTAGCTTGTGTAAGTGTTGTTAATGTGGATAGTCTAAAAAATTGCATCGTATTTATTGGTGCCCCTGTACGCAAAGGAATGGAAAACATCTGCTCCAAACAAGAAAATGGGGATACTGTGTTTGTCACAGGATCCATTAGGAACAGACTCGTCTAAGTTCTGGAGCCAAACCCATTCCTAATTTAATTTCATTGTTATCCCTTTGAATTATGGCAGAGACAAGTTTATTCTATAGTCTTTTTATGATACTATTGTTAGTGGCACTTTTGGAGACTAAACATTTTCCCAAAGATTTGCAACAGTTTCCAGCTTTTTGGGAGAAGTGCCTTACTACTGCATACATTAAAGCATCAGAGGGCCAAGCATCTGAGAACAGATATTTAATAGACACAAAGCCAACACTGTGATCATCTCTTTTCTTCATTCTCTGAAAATTGGTGGCAGACAAATAGAGATGAAAAAGTTAAATTATGAGGTAAGTTTTTCTCCATTTGGAAATATTGACTTCAACACATTGCTGGATGTCTGTGAGTAATAACATAAAGTGGAATACAACTTGCCTGTCTAAAAGGAAGAGATGACAATGATGCAAAGAATAAGTCAGATGATAATTCTTTTTCAAAATTGCTATAAAAATAAGATTACATCTTTGTAATAAATCCACGATCACTCACTCCTTTGCTTGAGAAAGTAAAACTGGTTCTGAAATGTTTAACTGTGATTTTTTCTTTTGGCTTGTAGAGCAAAACGGTTCTCATTGAACATAAAAAGTCATAAGCTGAATCTGTTGAAATCAGTGGGAAGCTTTCTTGATTTTAGCTGTGTAGCAATTTCCTTCATAACACTTGTCACTTTTTTTTGCTCCTCTTCCTTTATTCTGTTTTCAATGTACATGTAGGAATAGAAGGAGAAATGGGGGGAACTGTTAGGAGGTACAGTATGGCTACCATGTGTTTTCAAATGCTCTACCTTCCTTTTGAAATATGAATTTCTTTTCAGACGCCTTATATAAAAATTAACATTCACTTGTGATACTTCCGATCTTACATCTAAACAGTAGCACACAGACGTTTGTGTCTTTCAGACCGTAATATGTAGTCTCTAATAACAGAGAGTGATAGCTGATCACGTTTCAAAAAACAATATTTTGGTTTTGTACACAGGAAAGTACCTCCTGGCTTCTCACAGACATTTAAAAATAGCTCATTCTCTGTTTATAGACAGGGAAACTGAAACACGGAAGGGTCGAAGGATTTGCCAGAGGGATTTATATCCACAGCAGATCTGGAAATAAAACTTAAATTTCCTGACTGAGCACTCTGTTAAAACCAAAATGTTATAACTTTTCCCACTTCTGAATGCTGATGTTTCTGAACTGACATGCAGAAACCATTGTCAGAGAAAACTGTGATACTGGTAGTTCAGGGCAGGCAATGAAGAAATGCCATACTCTCTGGAAAAAACATTTAGCAAATGAAAGGAGCTGGCATGAATTTTGACTTCTAATGCAGTATTTGAGAAGGCAGCTGAGCAGTTCTTTTTATGTATTTCTCATAAAATAACATCATTTGTCTCCCCATCCACACCTGAAACAATAACTTTGCAGACCAATGGCAGCAGCTTAAACATACAATATTTAGTTATGTATTAGTGAAATAAATGCAGGGACGATCTCTCTTGGTAGGCTGTACTTTCTGCTTAGTGTTTTTTTCTGATGGTTGGGCTTTGCTTTTTATTGTTTCTGTTTCCTCAATGTTTATTTTTCATAATGCATATGAACATCTGTTCTGTTTTCTCAGCTAAGAAGCAGGCTTGCTTGTCTCAGTTGCAAAACAGCAAACTGGGGGTAGGACGTTTCTTGCAGACTTGACATAGCCACTGCATTGAATGTGATTTCCTGTCGGCTAATCTCCTCGCCAGGCGTGGGAACCTTTCTGGGTTGGCTGCAAGGGCAGCATGCCAATGAGTGGCGGGGGTCTGAGCACTGGGTCACTGGTAGGGAACAGCAGCCTTTCACAAACAGCCTGGTAGCACCAGCAGCTGCAAATAGGAAGGAGGCCGATTTTGGGGAGATGCAGTAAGAGAAAGTCCACCGATTCAGAAAGGCTTTATACAGATGGCTTTACACAAAAGGCGAAAGAAACAAAGAGAATTGCTGAGCCTTTCCCAGGTACTGACTGGCAAGACACAAAACACATCGCAGCATCCTTGAGCCCCGCTTCCGCATCCTCAGCCACTGATCTGAGCATACGCCCATGCCTCTGGGGCAAGGTGAGGTGCCGAGGCACATGCACTTGCCCCATGTGCATGCACCCAGCATGGCATGAGCAGATAGAGATTCAAAGTTCCTCATCCTATGGCAAGAGCAAAACACAAATTAAAAATAAGATGTAAGGCAGCTGTGGCAGGCCATTGGGAGGAAAGAAAATCACCCCTTGGGACCTGGTTTTGCAAAGGGACCGTGAGATGCCCAGCACACACAGGTGGACCCTCTGCCTGGGTGCCCCATTTTTGTGCTTCGCACACAGCTACTAGGTGCCTATAGCAAGCATGTAAAATAGGCCTTACTTTTTATTCAGGTTTTTTGCTTAGAATATTGGAGGGTTTATGATTTGTTTTCTTTATGTACCCAAAAGAAATGAGTTAAATATTAGATGGAAACATGTTTATTTCCCCTTTCATAAGTACATGTGCATCCCTGCTCTCTTGTGCTCCCTCTTCCTCTCTCTCTTTTGTGTTCACATCCTCCCAGACAGTTCTTGTGCTCACAGCTTTCTTTAACAGGATTGTTTTATTCTTTATAAAATTGAGACTTATAAAAGAAATAAATCTCGCTATTGTTCTCCTGGGGTGCAGCTGTGTTAAACTGTAATCATGGGAGTTGAAACAGGTTTCCTCTCACAATAACATTTATATTCGTTTCCTGACACTCTTTCCTAATAATATGACTGTCTTCAGCTGACCAAGGGGAAAAAAAGCCCTCTGCTGAGCACTTCTGAAGGTAAAATAATAATTGCGCAGCACAGAATAGTTACTGCTATATTACAGTATCTTTTAAATTTTGTTGCACTGGATAAAGATCCACTAGATCTCTAATTTCCAAGTTAATATTTCTATTTTCCCCTGTTTCTCCTCTGTCTGAAGTTTCTGGTACTACTGAGACATCTTTTTGCATTGAGGATTAATTAAGCCAGGCTTTACCATCTACCGTACCTGCTTCTCTTTGTCTTTTTCCTCAAGGATGAGCACAAAAGGGTGGATCAAAACATCTGAGAAAGAGGCAAAACAGACCTTGTAAAGTCTCATGAGGATGGAAAAAGAGGAGACTTCCAGCTCATTGAAGCACTTCCTCTGACTTCTGTGAGCAAGAGTGAAATGGGTTTCTTTGTATTTCAGCTTTTCCACCTGTAAAAGTTATTGGAGTAGTAAAATGGTGTTATCTGCATCTCCTGTCTATGTCCAGACCCTTAGATAAAATATTTGTCTAAATATTAGTCTGATTTTAATCACTGATATATACATAAATGTGATACTCTCACGTTGGAGAACAGATGCTAGAGATTGATACCTTAGTGGCTGAGAGCTGATCTTATCCCATTTTAACAAAAGGATGTCTTTTCCTTTTTTTTTTTTACATGTCAGTGAATACATGTCAGTTTACATGTCAGTTTACATATCTGTAAACGTCAGTTTACAGAACACCCAAGATATTACAAATATTGTTGAAAATAGGAAGGAGTGAGCTCTTTTCACTTTCTTTTTCACTTCAGAAGATGTTGCTATGGAAAGCAATATTTGCTTTACATAAGTGTGAAAAGCCATACAGAAAACTCATTTTTTTGAAGTTAATATTTGTAACCAATAAACTGTGTTTGTTTGTATACGAGAGAGACTTCCAAGCCCTTCAGGAAAGCCTGCATAAGTATATATAAAGACAAAACAGTCCCATGTTGTGTTTGCATCTTCCATGTCTGCCCTGCAGCTGACACATCCCCCTGCATGCTTTAATGAAGACTAAAGGCACTGTGAGCCCTTGTTATTATAACCTTTCCTTTAGCACAGGGGAGAGCCTGGATCCGGTACTGAGTAAGAAAGAAAATAACATGAGAAGATGCTTTTTTTTTTCCTTTTCCCAGGGGAGCAGGTTCATGAAAATGATAATCTGCAGGATGCAATGCCTGGGTAAACTGTTCGTTTGGAAGGAGCTGCCAATAGGAAGAACATCTGTAAGGGGCTCTGTACTATCTCATCCTCACCGTGTCTCTGTTATTATACACCAAAGAGTACTTTTGGCAGAGTGCTGTCACAGACCTTTGCCGAACGTAATCCTTAGGGGCAGCATAACAGATCCAGTCAGAGGATATCTGACCCAGCTGGTAAGTACCTGCAGAAGTGACTCACAGCTGCTCTTCTCTCCCCTTTCCTCCTGTCCGCAGCTCCGTGGGAAGTTAACTGTTTCCAGTGGTTAGCAGAGTTATTCACAGTAAGATAGAAACACAGACCTTGTAGATGCCGCCCATAGGCAGTATGAATCCTTCCTTGTAATTTAACTAAATGAAAACCAGAGGAAAGGAAAAGAAGAAAAGAGGAGTAACTTCAAGTTTGAAGAGGAGAGCAGCTGTCCAGTCTGAAGTCTCTACCCCACTGTTGATAACTGCTTTATTTCTTGCTCCAAGACAGATATAAGTCTAGAAAAGGGGTTTTAAGAGCATATTGGTCACACCCTTCCTGTTTAGCCGAAGAGGAGCACAGTTTAAAGTGGGTATTTGAAGCATAGGGCAGCTAGAGAGAAAGCAGAGAGGTGGCTGCAGCTAGGAAGAAGGCATTTTGGACTGGTGCCTTTAGAAATGGGAGGGCAAAATACCACCACTGAAGTTTTAAGGGCTTATGTGGTAGTCAAGGTGTTGAAGGAAAGCATAAGAAGCATAAAACTGATGCAATGAAGGAAGAGAGGAGTGGAGAAAGGAAAATAATTCTGGTTCGAGAAAGGGGCTTTTTTTAGTGAATTTTGTTTCACCTCAAAGGGAGTGGGAAGGCTGTTCCACTGATGTCCATGGCAGCATTTGCCTACTGTAGAGTATTCACAAGCGTAGCTGTATATTTAAGCACAGCATTAAATGGATTTCAGAGCCTGACTTCAGGAGTCTTGGATGTCACACTCCTTGCATGCTACCCAATGTTTACACTGCTCAAAAACTATCATCAGCAGTGTACTGAAGGGCAATGACATGCTGGAGAAAAATGCCTGGCACTGGAAATCATATGGCCTGGTTTCAACTCTTTGTAAAGATGCAGCTTACTATGAGGTCTTGGGAAAGACGCTTAATGTGCATTTAACGTGTGTCAAGTCCTTCAGCATGACTAATCGTTTTTAACATCTGTGAACTTCTGTGAGATCTACAGAGGAAAAGCATTTGGGAAGCTTGATGCATAACCCAAGCCAGAGCCCTCCAGTCAGTCATCCACATATCTCTGGTGTGACTCACTCCTAACTTTCTCTTTCTCCTACCAGCCTAAAGCTGTGTGCGTGGGCTTTGCCTGAGGCTGAACTGTGTTTGAAAGTTTGACGAGAAAAAAGTATAGCTACACCGTGTTGAAATGGGAGACGAGAGGAAGGAGGAAGAGCCCTAAACAAACAAAAATGAGCAAATGAGTCCCGGGGATTTTATATGAATATCTGGTAGTGCCAAAGCCACATGAGGCCAAAGTCTGAATTTCTGATTCTAAGAAAGGAATTAATGAGTATAATAAGCACCACTGATTGTCTTAGTGAAAGATGGCTGTGATTTAGCAAAAATGAACCTTTGAAAACCATAGATTCAGTAGTTCCAACCATAGCAATGTTTTTAATCACGATTCGCCAACTTTCCAGCAGAAGTTCATATGCATTTGTTCATGTCTGGATGGCTAATTAGTCTCCTTACTAAAAATACATCAAGTTAAAACTGTTGCCCATGGTTCCAAAAAGCTTCTTGCTGCTGTTTTAACTTTGGCCCTGACCTTACCAAAGCATAAGCACAAGGTCACTTTAATTACAATTACCCAAATAAAGGTAAGGCAGTATTTAGAGGTTTACAAGAAGAAGGCTTGAATCTTTAATTTGTTATTCAGTTACTTGTTAATTATTGATTGCTTAATGATAGAGAGTGCACTTTCTACCTATGATACAAAAAAATGTCTAATTTTAGCACAAAGGTGACATAATTCTTTCTCCCTTCAAACCACTGAAGTGAAGTCACAGAAAACCAGCTTTATCTGATTTGGACTGAAAATGAGAAGCAAAATTTTTGTCTGAAAGCCAGAACCTGTCCTTGGATGCAAGCACACACCTTTTGAGTTCATTTGGAGACCAATGTCTGTATCTAAAAATAGAATACAGCTTGTCTGGTTTGGGTTAAAATTCAGTGCTGTTGTGCCATGAATGAAGGGATTATCACAGATTAATTCAGAGATGATCTCCTTCCCCAGCACTGGTTAAAAAGGCTGAACCCCCCCCCCCCTCTAAATTTATATGGAAAGCTGTGTGTTTTGAGCAGTGCAATGGACTTTGACTTAGTAAATCAAACTTGAAGTAAGGTATTTCTTATGCTACTTATAAAATATTTCATAGGAAATACTTCTCTGGTTAGAGAAAGTTATCACATTAATACTGATACAAACAGCTTATCTGAAAACTCTATAAACTGCGACTTTGTGGGTTTGCCCTGTCTACGCACTTGTCCTGTGAAGCATCAATGCGAGTTACTCTGCATTAACTTGAATCCATATAACTGGATCGATACCTGTCATCAGCTCTTTTGATGTTCATCCATCTTGTGTCAGGGCATTTTGCAAATAAAGAACAAATAAGCCAAAATAAAATATTAAAAAGTGCCTTTCTTTGTGGTGCTTATGCTGAAAAAAGATGGGCAGCAGTTAAATATTTCCAGAGAACTGTGCTGAGTATGTTGCCAGCATTTTTTCTGAAGTAAAAATGAAAAGACTATAGTGTTGTCTCCTTCTTAAAACTTTTTCTTCCCTCTGAAGCTTCCCCATGACTGCAAAATACAGCTCCAAGGATATAAAACATTCACTGATCACAGTTCTGTCTGCTTTATTTTTCTTTGCATATGTGTACTGGCAATATAGTTGAAAGGCAATGTATATAAAATGTATATGGCAGGAGAAAGGTTCATTCTCTGAAATTTTTCTTTTAGCTGCATAACAATACAGTTAAAAACACTCATGGAATACATATGCTAGCAATGGGTAGCGAGATCTGGATAATCTGATGATGTAAGAAAACAGTAGCTTCACTGATTTTATTTTCCTGTGGATTTATATTGGTCTAACACAAGGGAGAAGTTTCCTAAGTATTCCATGTTTAGTTGAGGCTGATATGGTGCAAGAAGTACTCCCATGACACTGTCTTGGAAGTAGTTTGGACAGAATTAGAGGGTTTTTTAGTAAATGGTGTCAGAACGCCACATTGTGGGTCAGAATGCTTCTTTCATGGGAAGAATTCTGGAACTGAGAACTTCACCTTTGCCAAAGTGTTTCTCCAGCTGATTTCCCATCATTTAGAAAAATTTTCTTTGCGCACTAAACCATCTTCACCTTTTGACAGTTATCCTGGGTTCAGCTGGGATAGAGTCAATTTTCACAAGAAGCTGGGAGGGGACACAGCCAGGATAACTGACCCGAACTAGCCAAGGGGATATTCAATACCACATGACATCATGCTCCGTACATAAATTGGGGGACCTGGCTGGGGTGGGGGAGGAGGGATCATGGCTCGGGAAACGGGATGGGCATTGGGTTCCAGGCAGTGAGCAATTGCATTGTGCCTCACTCGCTTTGTATATTCTTTTATTAGTATTATTGTTATTATTATTTCTTCTGTCCTTGTGTTGTCCTATTAAACTGCCCTTATGTCAGCCCACGAGTTTTTACCTTTTTCTTCCGATTCTCCTCCCCATCCCACCGGGGTGGGGGGTAGAAGTAAGCAAGCTGCCGCATGGTGCTTAGTTGCTGGCTGGACCTAAAGCACAACAACAGTGCAAAGCATTCAGATTTCATAGTCACTGACTAAAAGGTGGACATACTTCTATTGTGAAATGTGGTACCAGGAAAATTATTTTAGCCTTGTTGTCTTTGTGAAAACCAATAAAGGTTTGGCTTGTATGAATGACACAAACTGCCTGGACTTTGTATAAGAGCATAGTTCAGTGACTCTACATTGTGTGTATGAGGTTGGTGACTAGGTTCAGAATAATTTTCAATTTAGGCCAAGTAGAAGCATTCAAACCCACTAGCATTTTGTGATTTTTATCTGTCCAGCAAATGAAAAAGGGGTGTTCGTTGTTCTCATGTTATACCTTTTAGGGTGGATTAGTCAGCAGGAAGCCATTAGAGGAGAAAAGTGAGTGGAGGTTACAGGGCTGGGTGAAGCAAATGAACTTGCTCAGTAATGCAGTTAATTTGGATGTGCATTGGAGAGAGACCGCAAAAGCGTGAGACATCTGTATTGCCTGGGTGGGCAGACAATGATGACACCAAAAAATCTATGTAGGGACACGGTAGGTTTCTGAGTCACGGAGCCACAACACTGTAGCTCTGCTCAGTATTTTGCACCCCCCAAATGTTTACAGGGCGTGATTTTATGTGATCTATTGCATGTGTTTCATATTCAGCAGATCATGATCAAGCTGTTAAATTGAAATAAAAAAAAAAACCCAACACACAAATGTTCTTTTGAAGCTAGTTTTCAGGAGTTCTGCTACCCTTAGCAAAAAGCCACTGCCCAGCAAAAGTTTCCCACTATTTGCAATAATGCTGCTAATGATACTGTTTATGGGCATTGGAGCTGAATAACCGGCATGATAGCAGCATGTAAACTGATTAAATGATCAGCATTTAATATGACACTCTTTTGTTCTTCGTAGCTGTTTAGTGGTATACACACACACAACCATACACAGACACAGATACATACTTATATATTACTGACAGCTGCGGGGTCCATGACAAGTTAATCCCAGACTAGCTAAATGAATGCAATCTTTAAGCTTATGCCAGGTTTTCTTCCTTCTATATCAAATCAACCAGTTAAGGATGTTTGTTTGCCTGGTTGATTGTTTTTGTTGAGGCAAAACCAAAGTCTCAGTCTTTTGGAAAAGCTTTATGCTTTGTGAATCATTTCAAAAAACTATTTGAATTAGAAAGGAGAGATTGCAGCCAAAACTATTGCTAAAAGCTACCGCCAGGACTGTGAGGTAAACTCAGCCCCAGGTTACCTGCAATCCAAACAGGCAAATGTGTGAAGGGAACGAGCTTAGAAAGAAAAACTGACTTTTCCACTGCTGCTAGAAGCAATGCCCAGTCTTCCAACAGAACAGCTGTCTTCCTGCTGACCTCTGCCTGCCCAAAAAACACCCTGATTTTGAGCCAAACTTAGAGCTAACACGGATGTCTCTGAGGCAACGCACAATCTCCATGTTATACAGCAGTACAACATGGTATACACCATCTCATATTAGTAATGTATGTGTTTCTTTGCACAGCGTTAGAATAATGATTCTCAAGCCCTTCTTCATTAGGCAGGCACTGAACTCTCCGTCCTACTGCTGACCATTTTCATGCTGTTTCAGGAGTGACTGAAGTGCTTCAAACAGCATTAAGCAGATAAAACACTCTTTAACTCCTCATGTATGACAATATGATTACATGCGTAATTCTGTACTGAAGTGTTTTGTTACTTGCTCCTGGATCCCAAATACTCCCATGTTTACAAACCCTTGTGCTCTTCTTGTTCTTTATTTTAGGTAGCTTACACTTACCAGACAAGGAGAGGGCTCTTTGTGCCAGGCAACGTATAAATTTTGTATAAGCTTACATAAGAAGTTTATAAAACATTTATAAAGTTTGTATATACTCTGACTGTGTACTGGCACAGGTTGCCCAGAGAGGCAGTGGAATCTCCGTTCTTGGAGATCTTCAAAAGCTGTCTGGACACGGTCCTGGGCAACCTGCTCTAGGTGGCCCTGCTTGAGCAGGGGACTTGGACCAGATAACCTCCAGAGGTCCCTTCCAATCTCAACCATTCTGTGATTCTGTGAAATTTACAGAGAAAACAAATTAGATCTGTCCTGCCTAAGAAGCATATGATATATAACGGCAAGACAGACAAGAAGGCAAGGCAGAAAGAGGGTGAATGAAGTGTAGTTTCAGAGAAAGGTAATGATTTACTGAAGGTTGCTACACAAAGCCCAAGCAATTCGAAGATGTGAATTTGGATTTCTTGAAATGTCACAACAACAATCAGCTTGATTCTGTTTTCCTGAGCTGGAGATTTCGTTTTCTGTCAAAGCAGAAGTTTTACCATTCTACTTTCAGTTTCGGTTTCCTACCCAAATTCATCTCTGCTTATGTGACCAAGAAAACATTTGACCTCACAAGATGCTGGACTCCTTTACCAGCCACTGAAATTGAAACTGAATTCAGTGGTGCTGTGAATATTAATGAATGGGAAAAGGCTCCTCACTGGCTCTTTACAGAACCAGACTCAATGATTAAAAAAACCAACTATAACACCTTTTCATAGACAGAAGTAGCTATGTACAAAGGGGAGCAATGGAGGTCTAGCCTTTAGTAATAATTATGTTTTCAATGACTTTGAGATCTTCATTTTTCATTCCTCCTGGTGCAATTCTTTTAACTGAATTTGGACATTAAATAAGTGATTCATGTGAGAGAGTAATTTCTTTTACAGGAGGTGAAGAATAACAAGGAGAGCAATAGTAGCCAAAGGAATTAGAGCTAGAATCTGGAAAACATGAAATGTGGTGTTTGTGTAAACCTGATGAGAACAGATCCTTTAATCTGAAGTAGAGCATGAAAAACTCTGTTGGAAGTAGACACAAGGAGGCCATGTTTAAGCTCTTGCTCCTGAAAGATTTTTCCCTGAAGCAGATTTGAAAAGGAAGAGGAGGGAAAAACAAGTGGTTCCATATGACTTTTTTTGGAAATTACTTTTTTTTCCAAGACCATCTCTGCTGAAATCAATTTCCCCTAATGGAGCTGCCCCAACTACTGTTCTATATTAAGGAACCAGGTGTTCTGCTTGGTCTGTTTTGAATAAATGGCAGAGTAGTTCTAAAAGACAATTTTTCATTTCTACTTTGTCATATTTATTTGGTCTGTTCCTGTTTCAAATTGATGACTTGACTAATCTAAAATTAAAAGGCCTACGCTGAGCACTCTCAGCTCTTGTTGGCTTTAATTAGGATTTTAAAGTGATATTATCTTCCAAGACAAAGTTGATGTTTATAGTATTCGAAATACAGAGTCATGAGCAAGAATCTGACGGATTCTTCTTGGCCAAAGAAGCTAGTCGGGATTTATTAAATGGTTTTACAATAGAAAGTGCAGTTTCTACAAAACAACATTGCATCAGGAAGCTTTCAGTTTGTCTGAGATACGGCATGTTGATGTTTCACATAGGGTCAGCCCAAGTGGCTCTGTAATATTCTGGTTTGTTCAAACAACCCCAAATATTTCTTTCCTATTAATTGAATTAGGATGCATTTCCCTACTGCAGCAAGCTGCTGCCTGGGAATCCCACTCTGTTCAGCTCTCACGATGCAGTGTCGTCCTTCCCCTGGCTAAGAGCCCACTGCTATCTGACTGCAGGGACAGCACGGGAGATGTAATCTGGCCCATAAGGGCCTTTGGGAACATCTAATAAACCACAACTCATGTGGTCAATCACACAACAGGTCTACTCCCGTGAGCATCTGCATGAGTGTGTAAGTGTCCAAATAAGAACAGCAAGAAGTAATCTGTATTTTTGACTTCTGCAGGACTTCTGCATGTTTACAGCGACCTATACATTGACATGGGCTTGCAGAATACACTGGAAACAGAGGAGTAGTGTACGAACTAATTGTGTCACATTGTCTGATGCTGATTAGATAGTGCTGTATCCTTGCTGAGATTATTGCTGTAGTAATTTCAGTGCTGCCTTCTTTAAGAAATGTTGGAGGTAAGTTGCTTCCACTAAGGAAATTCTCTAGCCTTTTAAAAAAACTATTATTGTCTGTAAAATCAAATTTATTCTGACTAGCTTTACCTTAAGTGGTCAATTTTAATGTTGTTCAGATAAGCACAGACATACAGAAGCATAAAATCCCCACTCTTTCAATGAAATATGGTCATTGATTCCTGTTGTGGCAAAAGAAGTAGGAAATCACTCTAGGTGGGAAATTGTGTTGGAAAAAGAAGTAGGAAATTACTCTAGATGGCTCTCTGTATAGTAACACAAATCTACAGGCTAGTACAGGACATTGGAGGTTTAGCCAAGCTAGGAATCTTTGCTTGCTGCCACTTTTGCAGGGTATTTCTGAAAGACAGAGTTGGAAGATGTCCATGGATTTCTCTGACCAACAGCGAAGAGGTGTGTTGCCACCCCTGTATCTAAACACCAACAATATTTTTCCGGTGGTTCATGCAAGAAATATTTATTGGATGTGGTGGGTTGACATCACAAGAAAGAATAAGATGGAAAAGCTTGTGGGTTGAGATAAGTACAGGGAGATCACTTACCAACTACAACCACATGCAAAACAGACTTGGCTTGGGGAAAACTAATTTATTGCCAATTAAAAGTAGAGCAGAACGGTGAGAAAAAAAGCCAAAAACTTAAACAACTTCCCCTCCACCCCCACAGGCTCAACTTCACTCCTTCACTCCCGACTCTTCTACCTCCTCCCCCTGAGCAGCACAGGAGGATGAAGAACGAGGTTTGTGGTCAGTCCCTAACAGTTCCTCTCTGCTGCTCCTTCCTCCTCACACTGTTCCCCTGCTCCAGCATGAGGTCCCTCCCACAGGTTACAGTCCTCCATGAACTTCTCTGACGTGGGTCCTTTCCATGAGCTGCAGTTCTTCAAGAACTGCTCCAGCGTGGGTCCCTCCTATGAGGTACAGTCCTTCAGGAACAGACTGCTCCAGCGTGGGTCCCCCATGGGTTCACAGGTCCTGCCAGAAAATCTGCTTCTGTGTGGACTCTTCTCCACAGGCTGCAACTTCCTTCAGAGCATGTCCACCTGCTGTGGTGTGGGGTCCTCCATGGGCTGCAGAATGGATATCTGCTCCAGCATGGTCCTCCACGGACTGCAAGGGGACAACCTGCTTCCCCATGGTCTTCAGCCATTTTGTGTTGGCTGTAGCGGTGCAGTCCCATCACCCCCCTTGAGCACAAAATCCCTTGACTGCGCATGAGAATTTCTCTTCAGACCCAAAGAGTGCTAGTCTCCTACACCTCAGGCCACACTGTCTTTGCTCCTCATGTAAAACTGCCATAGCTCTTGCTGGAAGTCCCTGGTTCTCCATGTCATGACCCATGTTGTGTGTTCATAAAGCCCTGCAGCTGTGACTAATGCTGGTGCATTGTTTTGTCCCAAGTGGCAGCAGTTACAAGGTGCATGAGCCATGTTTTGGGTGGCATGCACAGATTAGATGGTATGGTTTTGAGCTACCATAAGGATGCAGGAACTCAGTGAGTGCTTAGCATTTTGAGGTAGAGGAGGCAGGTCCAGAAGCAGTCAGAGAGAGGGTATTTCACGGGGCATTGCAACAGCCAGACAGTGAGCGCTCACATCTGGAAAGGATGTTGATCCAAAATGGGAGATAGGGATGTTTCCTAGTGCTCCTGTGGTTCACACTTGTTTAGAAATCTGTCCAGCCCTGGTTTCTGGACAAGTTTTGTGTAAGGAAGTGAGGAGCTTGTTCAGTGGGATGGTATGGATAACCAGCTCACTGCTTCATGCCCATTCCCACAGCACTGGGAGTCTAACAATACCGCACTGGGCTGCAGAGCACTGGCTGTGAGCGACTGAAGGGGAGACTTCCTTGTGAGAGCAAACCTGTGATGGAGTGACCACATCAGTGGACAAGGGAAGAGCTATGGATGTCACCTATCTGGACTTCTGTAAGGGCTTTGACACGGTCCCCCACAACATCCTTCTCTATAAATTGGAGAGATATGAATTTGATGGATGGGCTGTTCAGTGGATGAGGAGTTGGTTGGATGGCCGCATCCAGAGGGTAGTGGTCAATGGCTCAATGTCCAGATGGAGATCAGTGACGAGTGGTGTCCCTCAGGGATCCGTATGGGGATCAGTACTGTTTAATATCTTCATCAATGACATAGTGGGATTGAGTGCACCCTCAGCAAGTTTGCAGATGACACCAAGCTGAGTGGTGCGGTTGACATGCCTGAGGGACGGGATGCTATCCAGAGGGACCCGGACAAGCTCGAGAAGTGGGCCCACGTGAACCTCATGAGGTTCAACAAGGCCAAGTGCAAGGTCCTGCAACTGGGATGGGGCAACCCCTGGTATCAATACAGGCTGGGGGATGAGGGGACGGTGGATGAAAACCTGGACATGAGCCGGCAAGGTGTGCTCGCAGCCCAGAAAGCCAGCCATATCGTGGGCTGCATGAAAAGAAGTGTGGCCAGCGGGTGGAGGGAGGTGATTCTGCCCCTCTGCTCTGCTCTG
The DNA here is from genome assembly GCF_018139145.2 of Gymnogyps californianus. Taxonomy (NCBI): domain Eukaryota; kingdom Metazoa; phylum Chordata; class Aves; order Accipitriformes; family Cathartidae; genus Gymnogyps; species Gymnogyps californianus. The sequence goes on from NC_059500.1 coordinate 40,660,572, forward strand.
GTGAGACCCCACCTGGAGTACTGCGTCCAGCTCTGGAGTCCTCAGCACAGGAAAGACATGGACCTGTTGGAGCGGGTCCAGAGGAGGGCCACAAAAATGATCAGAGGGATGGAACACCTCTCCTATAAGGAAAGGCTGAGAGAGTTGGGGTTGGTCAGCCTGGAGAAGAGAAGGCTCTGGGGAGACCTTATTGCAGCCTTTCAATACTTAAAAGGGTCTTATAAGAAAGACGGGCACAAACTTTTTAGTAGGGCCTGTTGCAATAGGACAAGGGGTAATGGTTTTAAACTAAAAGAGGGTAGGTTCAGACTAGATATAAGGCAGAAATTTTTTACGTTGAGGATGGTGAAACACTGGAACAGATTGCCCAGAGAGGTTGTAGATGACCCATTCCTGGAAACATTCAAGGTCAGGTTGGACAGGGCTCTGAGCAACCTAATTTAGTTGAAGATGTCCCTGCTTATTGCAGGGCGGTTGGACTAGATGATCTTTGGAGGTCCCTTCCAACCCAAATTATTCTATGATTCTATGATTTCTTTATCCACCTGTACATACATGCAGACAGAGCATTGGTAAAATCATGTGGTGTATTAAATCAGGGTATTTTCAGGTAGTGTAAGTGTTTTCTTGATAATGTCTCATAGTAAATCAAAGTGCCTAGATTCTTTGAGATCATGTCCATGAATGCCAGCATGCATAAAGAAGATTGGGAGTGGCTGGATTATATAGCTAAATCCTATCTAACACTTCTAAAAGATGAGAGAACATCAACTCTCTTAATAAGGAAAACATTGGGCAGTGAGAGGTGATTTCTCCCCTTGGCTTACTCAGTTGATATTTCTGGCTGTTTTAGACTATGCCATTAACTTTATGGTGTTTATCACTCCCCTGATTTCCCATCCTTTTTTTTTTTTTTTAACCACTTGTTTCAGTCATTGTTTGTGCTATGCTGTAGGCTGAACTGTAGAGCAGAAAAAGTATTTCTAAGGAATGGGCAAGTGTGATACTTCTAAAAAAATCTATTTAATCATCCCTAATATTTAACAGTCTGCAGCTGTTTGCAGTCACATGCTGTCTTAGAAGTTAGTTGCCATGAATTAGCTAGCACGAAATAGAAATTCACTTTGCACTGACATTATACAACGCTGAAGGTTACCACTTATTAAGACAGAATAAACTCATGTCTATATGGGTGAAAGCCATCTCAGCAGCCTAATTTACCTTCTGGACTCCTGTAATAGAAACATACAACACACAGAGAGCCTTGGTGTCTCCATTACGAGAAGTCAAATAATGACCATTTAGTGGGATTCTATTATATTACAGGAAAATATCTCATGGTAACTTGAACTGCTACAGTCGTTAAAAAGAAATTCCTTGAAATATTAGTCCGTTTTTATTGTTTATGTGTTGACTTAACTCAGATTAGAAGGTCAGACTGTCCAGATCACTTTTCCTTTCTGTCTTAGTGAAAGATGAATAGTTTAATTTTCTCACTAATATTTTCAGTTGCATGACCCGATGGAATAGCAGCAGGCTGTCCAACCCTCTCCCTAGCACTGCCTCAATGTTATAGTCATTTCCTGGTCATTTCCTGGCCACCATTTACTATGTCACTTAACTCTCTTGTCTTTTCAGTTTCTCAGGCATAGTCCTCTCTAAATGCAGGATGCTCATAACTTTTTGGCTAAATGGTGGATGCTAGTGGATCGTTCCCATCTCCCAATTGCAGCACTGATACCAGGAATGCTAGGCTGCGTTCAGGGACTGTCATTTCAGCTGTAAATACCCTCTGCAGGTCAGACAGTTCAAAGTCCACTGGGATAAAGAAAAAGAGCTTGGATTGCAAATGCATTGAAGTGAAAAATCTTTGTTTATTTGTATCTATCTGCGGTATTTCTCTAATGCTCCTTTCAGCTATGTACGATATACATGTCGCAGAAAAACTGCATGTATTAATATCACAGAAGCAGGGCTTATAGTTATACACAGCCATAAAGCACAGGCACAGTTGCAGAGACTTAATTCCTGATATAAATAACGTGCACTAGAGAGTTTGGCTAAAGACATGTTAATTTCTCAGCAATAATAATCCTCTTGAAGTTTATGGCCACTGCAGAAAATATAAGATAAAAAGCCTGCCATATGTCTTGTCATTCCCCAGAATATAACAAAGCCTCTTCATTTTCCCCTTCTTTAATCTTTTGTATGCTGCGTTTTTCTTCAGGGCTTGCTAGGCTCTTTGGTCAGATATCAGTTTTATGCGCGTACTACTTCAACTGCAGTTTTGTGGGGCTACCCTTTTCTTTCAGTCATTTACAGACCACACAGAGAGAATGTTTGGGGTTTTTTCCCCCTAAAAAGGCTTCTTGCTTATGTAAAAATGCATTGCATATTTCAAGGAATCTCTTCTTCTGTATGCTTCTTGGATGGGAGAAGATGAGTTAAAAAAGAACAGCTGAAAACTGAAACAATCAAATACAAAAACATCTTTGCTCGCCCAGAAAAATGTTCACAAGAAAGAAGAGGTTTATTTCCAGGATGAAATGACGTTCACACCTTGTTTGCTTGGAAATGTCTTGCTCTTTCAATGGCACACTTTGGTTGGTAAACAACCATTAAAATTCTGAGCAGATCTGCATAGCTTGCAGGAAAACCTCTCAAAACAGCTGCAGCCTCCTTTCAGCAGATGGGAATTAATAATAGCCTTTGTTCTATAAGCTCTTCTGCATCCACAAAATGGGGCAAAAGCCACTTTTCCCTGACCACTGGTGCCTGCAGGAGCCTGACCCCTCCATGGTGTGAGCTGTGGCTTGAGGATGAGCAGGGGAGGGTGAGTGTGGCACCAACGCCAAGGCCTTTCCTCTCCCCCTTGCTGGCCCTTAGCAGATAACAGCGCTGAGTCCAGCTGGTACGGAGAGATATAGACCCGCTCTCACTCCTTACCTCCCTCTCATCTCTCCTTTCAGTGCAGGTGAACCCATTGCGGATGCTTCTGGTGCCTCCAGTGTCTCCAGGAGATGCGCATTTGGGACTGAAGGTACAGCTTGGTGCATGGCCGAAGTGCCACTGTGGGCTTAGGGACTTCCAGCAAAGGATGATGACCCGTCCCCAGCACGGATGATAGCTCACCTCTGCTGGCTAAGAAAAGCTGCCAAGTTGTGTTGCCCTGCGTGCAGTGGGTGAGGCCTTCCTGAGCCCTTGGCATGGAGGCAACCCCCAGCCCGCGAGATGCAAATGACCTCTGTAGGTGCCTACATTAATGAGGGGTGTGAGACTGCACCACGGGGTTACTCTAGCTGGACCCCTCTTTATTCACCCAGGATTTATTGCTTTGACTGCAATAGGTCCAAATTTCAGCTAAAACCTCTGGCCGGTCCCTCTACCCTATGCTTGGTATTTTTGCACTGGAGCTTTTGTCTCTAATAGTGGGGCAATTGCCAGGAATGTCTCTTGCTTCCCAAAGCTGCTCTTCATAAGGCCTTGAGGCCGCTGGCAGGCCATCTGCACTGAGCTTAGCTACTGTCTGTGTCACCTGGAGCCACCCCCATCCCTGTGCCCTGGGCTTTTGTCCTCACGCTCCCCACGGATCGGGACCCGACCGCCAGAAAAGCCGCCAGACCCTTTGCGATGCCCCGAGACAGCATTGCCCCCCGCCTCCGCATGGCAATGAGGACAAGAGGGAAGCATGTGAGACGCGGAGACAAAATGTTCTTGGCTGAGGGCGCTCATCTGTGGCCGGAGCTCCTCGAGGAGATGAGACCCAGCCAAAATCCCTGGGAGATCAGAGCACGCTGCAAAATCTTCCAGTTCACAGGCACTTTCCCACCCTCCCTGAACGGGAGGATAAATAAGCACCGCTCGGCACAGGCAGGGGTGAGGGGCGGCCTCGGAGGTCTCCCGCGGGTGGACCTCCGTGCTCTCCCCGCCCGGCGGGGCGAGGGGCAGAGCCGGGTCCCGCACCAGCAGCAGCAAACCCAGGCTTCACAGCGCTGCACCGAGGCCGAGCTCCTTGCCGGCAAGCTGCCGCCCGGGCGCCTCTCCCCGCTCCCCGTTAGAGGGTGCTCCTCGGCCGCCTTTTGGCGGCGGGGCGGCGGCCGTCGTCGTCGTCCCGTCCCCCCCCCCCCGCCTCCCCGGGGCGCCCCGGCCGTGCCGGGCTCCCGCTGACCCCGGCTCCGCCGCTCCTCCTTTGTAAACCCTCTGGCAGGAGTACCAGTCGCCACCCTCTGCCTGTGTCGCGTCTATTAGCAGGATGAGTGAAGTTCCCTTTTATGACTTCTTAGGTGCATTAAATACTCTTAATTTGCCTCTGCCACTGTGTTTCATTTCTGTTTAGGAACCTAAAAAAAGTGCTTAAATATAGTGATCCGGGCAATGTTGCGCTTCCCCCTTTCCCGTTTTAAAATACAGAACGAACAAAACTATTGCCAACTAGAAGAAACTACAGAACACATTGGTGAACGATAAGTTTTCTTTAGTGTAAACTGCTGAGGTCTGCTGAATTTCTTTTATATTGCCATTTGATTAAAGAAGGGGAACACATTTCCCAATCCTTTTTAATTTCAGTAATTTCCTTGCATTGTTTGGAATTGTTTAGGCTGTCTTATTTTTATATACATGTTGATGACGTGTGCCTCAAAATCTTTTTACTCCAACTATTGCCAGATGCCCAACTGCACAATGATGTGAAGTTCTAACTCAGATGGTAGTATGGAAGTATTGCAGAGAAACAAGAAGAGATTTTCTGCATAGTAAAATCTCAAACAGACCGAATTTTCTTTTCCTGTTCTCTTTACCTACCCCTGCTCTGATGTTATTTCTTCATACCAAAAAAATGTCATGGGATATGAGAATTAATGCCACATGTATTTGCTCTTTCTTTTCTTTCATTATGAGATGGAAGCAGGAAGGATACTTATGCTATTTGATGACAGGTTGATTGAACTATCAACTTAAGGACGATAGAACGCATTTTTATGTGGCAGCGTGACATCTCTTATAACATCTAGCAATATAGGTGTATTCATGACTAGCTAGACTGGTATTCTCTATTATGCTTAGAAGGGAATACCTCCACTTTCCGTTAGTAGCATTCAATGTTTTGCAAGCAGCTAAGGCAATAGTCTACAATGTTAGACTTGCAATGTTTTGGGAACACAAACTTAGCTTTCAGATAAAAACGGTTTTGCCTATTGCCTCATGGGCACCAAGGCTGCTCCCCAGACACGTCCCAATTGTCCTCCAGATGCCAAAGTCTGCAAGGGATCGGCAGGGGGGCAGTAAGCAATTCAGGCTGATCACCATCAGCGGCCATCTACTGCTGTTGCTCTTTTCTGGTGACTCATATAATTGCCTTGTTTGGCTCCATTTTATAGAGGGAACAAACATTGCTTCACTGGCAGGAAAAAGGGAGCAGAAGTGAACTGAAAATGTCTGTGCTTTCTAAAGGAAGAAAAAGTCAAGAGGTTGTCTTTCAAGGATGACTGCTTATCAGGTACACTGAGTGGGATCCAGTCAAGTACTGCACCTGAAGTGCACTCGAGATAAATTCAGGATAAGTTCATTAATAGGCCTCCACTTTTTTCCAAATTCGTAAGCATTTAGTTAAAGTTAGAATTTAGACACATCTCTTAGCTACCTGAGCCATAAGTTAGGTGGTAGAAATCAAAGAAATAGAACCAAATCCTTGCAAATTCCATCACAAGATGCAATGGAAGTATGTATATGGTTTCCTTGTAATCAGTTTGCTAAAGGGATAAATATATATGGAAACGCAAGGAGAAGTTTACTTTCTCCCAAACAGGACGAAGATTAGTTTACTGGGGTACATATTGCTATTAATTTCATTGAGACTGGTTATAAGCAAAGGTATTCATACAATGCTTGCAGTACAGGACACATGTACTATATATAGCTTGTCAGGGACTTCTAACTGTGAAAACAGTTGCAAAACATCTGCTTTGCTTTACTGGAAAAGCCTGTTCATATTTCAGGGAAAAGTCCCAGAAGAAATGGTACCAAAGAGGTGAAAGAAGGAAAAAGTGTATTCTTTGTATTTTCTGTTCTGCCTTAAAACTAAAGCGAATAGTAAAACATGTCCAAAAAGTTACACTCGAAAGAATTCTGTCATGAAATGGAAAGTCTTACGGTTCAGAATTAAGCATAATAAAATCAAATAACCCAAACTCTTGAATGGTAGTCGGGAAATGAAGGAACCCATGTAGATAGAGTAATTAGGCAGCCAATGATTTCAGAGAAAAAAGGACATTTAAAGCAAAGTGAATTGCCTCCATTAGATACATCAGGACAAATAGAGTTTTATCAGTATGCTGGGGAAATAGCAGTACTTGGTAGAAAGTCCATCTGTTAATAAATTGGGATGGAGATTAAATTAACAGACAGCATGGTTGAAACACTGAACTTGCTTTTGCATTCATCTGAAGAAAAATAATAGACAAAGTGGATGGAAAAAACCAGTAAATCCAAAGGGGAATAACCTACTTAAAAAAAAAAAAAAAAGAAGTGAAATAAGGTATAGGAAATCTGGGCACATATGGGTCACCTGGATGACACACATCCTTAGGTGTTAAAGATACTGTTTCCTGAATAATTTTCTGCCACTTACAACCATTTGAAAACTGTGGGCAACTGTGGAAGTGCTGAAAGATGGAAGGAAAGGAAAGGAAATATCACACTGCTTTTCTAAAACAGAAAGCAGACCAATTCTAGCAACAGCCATGCTGGGTCTATGGGTCCCAGCTCTCCCCAAAGGGCAGAGTCCAGAGGGGCACCCCCTCCCTCCTTTACCCTCTGTCCCTCTCAGCTTAAGGAAGCACCTCAGCCTCTCAAGCCCAAGTTTACCTCCAACGATACATAAGCTTAGGTGTAAGTGCTTACTTGGATCTGCGCCCCTGAGAAGAATATAATTTCTGAATATTTCAACTCAGACTCTTGGCAATGGAAAAGGAACACACAGATACACAGGAGATGCTGGAGAAAGAGATGAATAGGATATAAATACTATTTTGCTTGATATTAAAAATCCAGGATTAGCACAGTAAAATGCCGATGATCTGAAAACTCATAGAGTGCAAATATATTTGTGCAGCACACCACAGTTTCAAGAGTAAAGCCAAAAAACTGCAGCAGTATAAAAAAAAATACAAAAATAAAAATAACCCTATTCCTCAGGCAGGATGCCATTGATTTTGTCTTCTGTATGGCGAATAAACTGGGGAGATACAAAAGAAATCATGAGATTCATTTGCTATTTTTAATATACAGCAATGAATTTTAGTCCTTAAAGTGCCCCAGCGGGTGTAGATGTGGATGTGAAATAAAGAGATGCATGGAAATTCAAAATGATGAACAGCTCAACAAAAACTTGCAATCTACTGGCATTATGAAGAATATCAGGATATTATTAATTGTGGTAATTTTTTCCTGTTCCAAGAGAGAGCTTTTCTCTATTGGGAGTGTAAATATTCTCACTGCAGCTTTATTAAAGGGTTTCATAAACTAAGTTTCATTAAAGGGAAGATCTGCAGCATTTCATCATGCCTCTAACGTCTCATTTGGACAGATCAGCTCCTTGATCTAAGCTTCTGATACTTGGATAGCCCTGATTCAGGGAAGCATTTGTATTCAGAAACAGCCCTTAGTATCAAGCACAGACACAAGCGATTTTCTAAATGGGAAAGGCCTCAAAGACAGATTTAAATTCTTGCTTGGCTCAGGTGTTGCTTGTGGTCTTTTATGATGCTGTGAAACAGAAACAACTGTGACGATTACTAAGGTGTGAGCTGTGAACTGCAGCAATTTCAGCTGGAGATGCCCTCCTCTCTGAGCTTCCAATTGCCCTTGCATAGCCCGATCCCAAAGTAACTGGGACCCTGCTTTTACTAGGTTTATTTCCTTTTCTTCCTTGAGGGCTCAGCGCTGCATTAAAAAAAAAAAAAAAAAAAAAGGCACACATACAAACTTTTTAGTTCAACTGTTGAGTAGAAAGGAGTATCTGCAATCTGGGAGAAATTACATCTTGTGGGAATAATGCTGTTTCATGGCAGGAGGCTTTCATTCAGTAGTGCTCTACTCCCATGGAGTAACTCAGCGGACGTCCACAGAGCAAGATTTCCCTGCCTGGAAATCCAAACTTCCCTTTTTGAAACCTATAGCAAAACGTATTGAGAACACTTGTCCAGGATGCGTGCAAAGGGACTTACACTGGGTGAGTGAGATCAGGTACTTCTGCTATGATGATCCTTGACAGAGGATTTCTCCTGGGATCTGCTGTTCTGCTTCTGATCTTCTTTTTTGTAATTATTTTGTCCTTTAATTTTTGTCCATCAGGTTAGAAAGTGGTTTGTGGGTTTTGTTGGGGGTTTTTATGGTTGCGTTTTGCATTTCACAGAAGCATGGTATGAAAGAAGGTTTAAAAATACTCACTTTAAAATGAATTCCAAATTAAATCCATCCTCAGCCATTTGACTGGTAGAAAATAAGTACATAGTGTTACAAAAGGAATGCTTTCTCATTAGCCAATTAGGTGGGAAAGTGTTTCACACAGTCAAATTGATTTGCAAATCTGCTCCCCATCTCAGCCTCTGCCACTGCTTTTCTGTGAGACCTTGGACAAGCCACTTTGCTTCTCAGTGCTGTTTTTTTAACTCGTGGTGTGCTTTGCCTGTCTTAGCTATTTATGTTGTAACTTTTGAGGGCCAGAAATTTTCAAGGTTTTTTACCTTAGGGGTGTTACACAGGTATCTACCCTCCCATTTCATTCAGAAGGGCTGAGAGGAACCCTAACACAGACTGTGTTTAAAATTGCCTGTCTCAGGCTTCCTCACACTGCTGACATTGAACTTTCAGGACAGATTTTGTTCCAAAGCAAGCCAGTCAATACTTCTGCTTACCTAGCATGGGGCAAATGAAACATTTAGCACCAAGAATCTACTAATCTACATCAGCTGTCCTACTTTTCACAGTTCTACTTCTGCACGTGATGGCCCTTTCTTATCACAATGGTGGCAAAACAGAAGATCAACCTACCCTTGGATCTCCTGATCTGTTGGACCACAGGTGAGATTTATGAGGACGGATGATCATGCAGTGAAAGCCCAGCTGTGGCTTGTTGGTGGTAAATTAACGCTCACCATCCCTAGGTGGCTTGTGGCACTTGCGCAACGCGTTAACTCAAGCAAGTGGTGATGGACATGGAGACCTGTCCTCTAGAGCATAAGATCCGTCCTTGATCAGCTGGTAGATGCTGAAGGTGGCAACCTCCCGATTTCCACTGACGTCTCCGAGTGGGGAGCAGACCCAGAGGCTCTCCTGGGTCAGCACCATGGGTCAGGAGGAGGCAGGTAGGGCACGGCAGGGCCCCTCCAGAGGCTCAGGCTGGCGTCAGCCAGGGAGCTCCCCAAGGCGGGGAGGTCTGACCTGCTTTAGGACATGGGGCAGGACAGGGACACCCACGTGTGGGGCACAGGGCCGCCCCGCTGCTGAAGCCCCGCAGGGGATGGGCGCAGGGCCCTGGTGCGCAGGGAAGGGGGAGCACTTCTGCTTCTGCCTCTCATTTCTCTCCGTTTTCCCTTCTCTTGCCATCTCTTTTTCTCCTCGAAGTGTTTCTCCCTCAGCCCCCGCAGTGCCACAGGAAACCTCACCCACTCTACCTATTTTTGCCCGCTGGCGTGTGGGCAGGTATACCTGCCCTGCTCGCCTTAGCTCAGCACTGCATCACAGAGCAAGCACTTTTGTTCAGAGCTCTTTTTAAAGCTATCAAAATTCAAAAGAAAGAAAAGAAACACGCACCCTGAAGCCTGAATAGCAGCATTTCTATCATCTGTTGTCATGACACACAGCTGACGTGGGAACACGGCAGTAAGGCTGACTGCTAGATGGGTTTAATTTTGGTGCAGAAATTTGCTAGAAGAAGCTTTCAAAAATATCTCTGGGTGGGAGGAAAACAGGTGGGTGCTGGTTATGTGTATGAAGCAGGAGGAAATAGTTGTCAATCTTTCTTACCTAAGCATTACTCCACATCCATTAGCCCTTTGGTACCCTCACTACTTGACTGGGAAAATAAATTATACTGTCTCTCTCTGCTCCTCTCTCCTGTTACTTCTGGAGAAGGTGCTGGTGGGCCACAGAGTCCAGGGAGACCAAGCATGGGATGACTGAATAGAACCATGGTTGTCTTGGTGAAAACGCACCCTGCCCACGCAGTCTCGGTAAGGATGTCCGTACAGGAAGGCAATCTCAGTATCATCCACTGGAGCCAGGCAACGGTGAGACCCACCCAGGAGAGACTTCTGGGCCAGCAGTGTCTAAAATGACAACTGACATTGGAGACAGGTGGTGAGTAGCATATGGTCTGTAGGGACTCCTAGACTGAACGTAATTTCTGTGGTTGTCCATGTAGGTAAGCGAGTGGACTCGGTAGCCCAGGTGGTCTGTTCAGCCCTGTGTTCCTATGCCCCATACACACTTTTGTTTCAAAAATGTCTTGTTTTTCCCTGTCAGTGTCCCTAGGTAAGTCAGACCTAGTCTGGTTTTTAGGCATTCCTGAGCAGTCACAGCTTCTGCTGGCTATGAAAGAGTGTAGGTGTTCAGAAATATTCTCTCAAAATCACTCTGCTAACCCATTTGAAGCTAATTTTCTTCTACCGCAACTACCCTCTATTAGTACATTTCTCATCTCTGTTAGTCATCTTGACTAATGACTTTACTCATCTATACTAGTTTACTCACCCATTTCAATACTTTCCTAGATCACAGGAACATTTTGTGACTTAATTAAGTAATCAGTTAGAAGCTCAGAGGTATTTGAATGAAAAGTGTTATGTTGTATAAGAGCAAAATACTATGATTACATGACTGAAAAACATAATTCAGTGTAGGGACTTTCCTTCTCCTCTACATTTGGTGTTTGGACATCCATGGTAATGCTGGTGGCAAAACTGGAACTGAAGACTCCAACCATCAGCATTGAGAAGTCTGAAAGAGGACATCCACACTGTTGTAAGTTGGTTGTGTGGACTGAGACAGAAGCAGAGGAAAAAGAAGAAGAGCTTACTTGGAGAGGTGGTGCACTGGAACAGAAGGACAGGTAAGTCTATGTGAGCAGAGTAATTCAGAGCTGCTCTTGTGGAGTAAAGCTTGTACCTAATGCAGTCATAAAGCCAAGGGAAGTATAGCATTTTATTTTATCCCATTTTCATTGTGTTTCAACTCAGTCTGAAAATCTACCTTTTCCCATACCACTGCTACTGTTTTCCTAATGTGTGAGAAGTTTTCTTTGAAGTTTCCCCTTTAGGGGTCCCAAATAAGAAGCCTTGTTGAGTGGAAAATTTGATAGCAACGTATCCTTTGCATCCTTACTTTGCTTTTTGGTTTTGGTCCCTTCTCTTTGTACTCCTCTGATTCTCCTGCTGCTTTCTGTTTCCAGCCTCTACTCTGAATATCCCATAATGTGCTCAATAAAAATTGAATAGTTTCCACTTAGAATTCTAAAAATGGTTTGCCATTTCCAGAAAGTGACAGCACCAATATTATCGTCAGTCTCTTATGCAAATTGCCACCCCGTTGCTACTTACCAAAGTGTCTTATATTTCTCTGAAATCAGGCTCCACACTCTTCCACTCAGATGCCCTGGAACTCCTCACCTTCCCACTGGAGGTGCCCAAACCATTGATGTTCACCTTGGTGCTGGCCAGAGTAGATATTAATTATATAAGGGCTAGGAACTGTTCTCCACTGAGGAACTGTTCTTATCAAACTCCTCCTCCTCCAAGGTATGTCCATCTGGTTCAGCCCATCAGAAGATGGCATGCTATGCTATTCTCCTGGCAAAAGTGTTCAGAGCCATCCTTGAAAGCAAGTCTATGTTTGGTGGGTGACATCAGGTCTACAAGGTGAAACCTGGACTGGCTACATGGTACGCTACCCTCTCCCTTTTGCACATGAAGAGAAAAAAGAGAATGAGGATGGTTTGTCTGAATTCTCGTCACACTTCTTTTTTCTTTTCTTTCTTTCCCATCTAAATTCTAGAGGGCTGGGGAAAAAAATCAATTCTGAGTTTGTCATTGGGGAAATATAACCATCTGGGAAAAATATAAGCTCTGGCTGTAGGGGCAATCTAGCTTCCCATGCTAAACAAAGACATTGATTTTGCCTTCCTCCTAGTTATCGCACTTCACGTAATTTTTTCAAGCCACCTCGAAAAGGCAGCCTGGAATAGCATTCTTCCTATATAAACAACTCTGTCTTTAGTAGAAAGGTTGCTTTCCCTTACGTGAATAGCAGCCGTGCGCTTTCAGTCAGAATACCCTAAACAAGAAAGTACTCAATTATGTTTTTAAGAAGCCTGTTTTCTTTGTAGACTCTCTGCTGCCTGCTCCAAACTGAGGACAAAATGACTGCCTGTCTGAAGACAGCAGATGTCTCGGAGACGTAAATGTTCACCACCCCTGAATCAAAGCCCCAGTATAGCTGAATACACTACTGTATAAAGACAATATTGACTGTCTTCGTGTTTGTTTGCTTTTTGTGTAGGGGGCTGAAAATGCTAGTGATGTTAAACACCTCTTTAGAGTCATTACAAGATATTGTGCAAATATAGTAATTTTTCCCTGGTAGGCAGGCATGAAAGGCACATTTGCTTATCAGAATGAAACAGTTCCAGGGGAGGCCTTGATGTCTGTCAGGTGAATCATCTAATCTCCAGATTTAATGTATTGAACTGGGTAAATAAGTCACTTTTTGGAGATGTCTAAATATACATTTCCCTTAGAGCTTTTCCAGTCTCTAGGGTAAATAAATCATGCTTATATAAAGATTGTTTTTTTGCTTAAAAGATATGATTACCTAAATAAATAATTGTGGTATAACCATGTAGTGCACACACCAAACATACTTAATTCCATATATTCTTCCCTGTAAAAATGCCTATTGCCAAGCTGCATCAGCCACTTAGGATTTAATAAGCTGTCGTAAGATATTTCCCCCTCCTACTTAGGAGAAAAAGAAAAGCAAAAATAAAACAGATAAAGATTTCACAGTCAACGAAATTGCTGTACCTCTCAGGAATGTTTGTGTTATAACATAACCTGACAAAAATCAGGAAATTAAAACGCAAAACCAACCCTGCGTCCTTAATTCACCCCTTTGTGCTTTTTCTTATTATCATGCAGAAGAACACGGCCATTTCTGCTGTGAATCTTTGCGACACTAAGCTTTGCTACTGCATTTTCAAGATGACTTATTCTGGCTGTTAGCTACCTCCATAACTGTTACGGTAGGTCATCTAGTCCATCTCTGCCAAAGTGCAATTAAACCCTACTGCACGTTTACAAGGGCTTATCCCGCTTCATGTAAATGTCCTGTGTGAGCTGGCTTTCTCTTTATCTTTGCTTTACCACTGAATTATTTTTCAGGCTAGGAATATGTTAAAAAGTCAGATTTAATCAGGATCTTTCCCTTCGCATCATTAATTTTATACTAAAAAGGGTGTTTGGTCTTTCCCTACAGCTGCACAATGTCCTTTGCTGTATTTTCCTTTCCTTCTCAAAAGCCAGCATCTGGAAGTATTGTCCTCTTCTCTGACTCTTTGGAGCAGGGCAAGAAGTACTGCCCAGCCTTTGGCCTCCCTTTTGGGATGGGTCCTTTACCCTCAGATCCTCCTTGCAGGGCTGTTGTGCTTCGCCACCTGCCTGGGATTACCATGTCCTCAGTTTGTCTGCCTGGCCGGGCTCCCTCGCTTCCCAGCACTGACAGGCTTAGTGTTAAAACTCAGCCAAGATTTATTCAGAAAGTGGTTTAAGGTCAGACACCATCCATCTCTTCCTGCCTTTCTTTGCAGCTCCTACCTTGGAGATCCTGCCTGAATTTGAAAAGCCTCTTGAAGACTTGAGCTGAAAGCACGTGCCTCGGGTACTTGTCCCATCCTATTTTCACTGAAAACCATCCGGGCTATTTGGCCTCTGCAGTGTCTCCTCAGCGCAGGGCACCAAAAAGACCCAAACCGGCTTTCTCCATGGTGCCTACTCAGCCCCAGCAGCATTGTCCCTGCCTGACCTGGGGTCTTCACCTGAAACACACAAGACATGTCCTGGCTGTGATTGATGCTGATAACACCTTCATAACTAGGTGGTGCCAAGGTTTACAGGCACTGAGAGAGGCACAGATGCTCTGCAGAGATCATGCATGGCAGAGTTACATGTGGCCATGTCAGAGCAAGCCTATGAGCAAGCCATTTTGGTGTGTAACTGCTTGGCCAGGCCACTTCTTTCTCATTTAAGCCAGGGATTTGCCAGCTTGCTCTCTGTCTGTGTTCTCAGTGATTTTTTCCCCCTTACATTTAATTTTTGCTGAGGTGGGGAGGGAGAATAGAAGGAAGAAGCAGAGAAAATATTTTCAGAACTTTTATTTTCATTGATCTATAATATGTAAATTATGAAGAGCACTAATGTATTTATTAAAAGTAAGTAGCAGCATGACTTTGTACAGCTGATCACTAAGAAACAGATGATAGCATATTGCTGTAGAGTCCACTCTGCTGTTATGAAGCTGGGAATAAACTGCAATATCTACTAACAGCCTCTAACATTTCCTTCATTTTATTTCCCTTACCTTTAACCATGATGTGAAACTGAGCCAGGAAGGAACTGCTTATTAGCCTTGCTAAGTGTATTGTTCATGGCAAGTCTGCAGAGTTTTGCTGGCATCCAGAGGACTGAACCAGGCACAGACTGGTTTTGGAGACTGTGGTGGAGCAGAGTTAAGCTGTAGTTTCTAAGTATTACCTGATTCTGAAAACAAGTATCTGGAGCTCAGATCCTCCATTGGTTTGTATTTATAGGGAATTTTGCTCGGATGCCTTGATTTCATTGATAGTACAAATATTTAAATGCTAAGCACAGACATTTATATTTTTATTAATAGTATAATGAGGAAAGTAAAAGAACTAAATTACCTGTCCTTACTTAGACAACAGAGCATGTTTTTTCTGTTTATCATCTTACACCTTTTAGTGCCAAACCAACAAGAGTAATTCATAAGCATTTTCTTCATTATTTACCCTTTGTAAAGAACAGCAGCATCCCCATTCTGCAGGTGAGTAAACCAAAGACAGAGACTGTGCCTATTTGTCTAGCATCCAGGTAACTGAAGCAGGGGCGAAGCTGCTTTCTCTGATACAGGAGTGGAGCAGAACAAAATTAATTTCAGCGAGCCAGTGCCAGAGAGCACCACAGGAGGGAATATCACTGTTTTCCAACCACTTCTGGTTGTGCCTACATTGTGATCCGGGGCTAGTCTGTGCAGGGACAGGACCTGCAGCAAAGTTAATCAAATTCCCTTTTAAATGTATTGGTTAAATTGCATTACCTCACTGTAGTGACATTTTTATTTTGGTTTAAAATAGGCCTTAATTCTGTTTCTTTCCATTCACTTTGGAATGTAATGTGGTTTACCTGATCCAATTTAAATTCACACCTTGAATTAGCTCAGCTTACCTTTCCTCAGCATCCCCACGTAGGCAGGGCCTAATTTTGTTTTCTAAGTCTTGAAGCTGTATTCTACCTTCTCTTCTCAGCGCCACTGGGAGATTTCTTATTTCTGCACTTCACAGATTGCTGCATGCCCTGCCATCACACAGTTCATTTAACCAGCTGCTAAAAGGTCTGTGATATTAGCAGCTTTTGTCTATGCAGAGTTACTTGAAAAGCTGTTGATTAAAAAGAAGGTGAAAGAACAGGCTGAAATATTAATTCACAGAGTAAAAATGATGAAGTGATGGAGTAATTATAGCCTGGAAAGTCCGAAAAACCCAACGCGACCACCTGTGGGACTTGTGGCAGTTTCATTAAGGCAAGGGACTGAAGAGAGGGTGTGAATATGGGCTTTTAAAAATCGCTTTCCCTGCATGGGGGATGCGGAGGAGCTGGGTTTGCACTTGGTGGCAGTGCTCTCCCGCGCTGCCGGCAGCCCCGGCTGCCCGGGCTGCCGCTGCTGCTGCCTGCAGAAGACACGGAGGGGGAGCGACGGCTCTGCACAACCGGGGGCTCATCATCTGCCTCATATTGTTTTCTTAACTCATTTTAAATACTGTTCCTCTGCTCTGATAGAGCTCTGCTGGTTTAGAGCTTTGATTGCTGTCTAAAGGACTCCCTAAAAGGAAAGAGAGGAAAGGAGATGGTGGAAATCGCTGAAAATGTTTGTAGTTCAGGACAGGGGGAGCCTCTGTTATTCAGAGTCCCTTCAGAGTACGGACAGATGGTGGGAAGGAAATGGATGGGATGTCTCAGGGCCATACTTGATATTTAATTTCTGCCTGGCACGGCCCTGCCCCTCGTGGACTGGCCCTACTTCTCCTCGCCCGTCCTTCCGCCCGTCCTTCCGCCTTTTCTGCCCTTCCGCCCTGCCCTCTTGCCCTGCCCTCCTTCCTTCCGTCCCAGGCTGGCTGTACTCCTGTAAGGAAAATCCCGTGCCTTCCCCAGCCTTCGCTGTGACGTGTCTGAAAGCAAGGAAACACATCAGCCTCCAGCAAACACCTATTGCCAAGGCATTTATTGACTGTCCTTCAGCTCTCCAAGAGGACAGGACAACTGGTGCTGGAGGTCAGGTTCAATGCAAGGTTAGCTGAAAATGACAGCACCAGAAGCCACAGGCTGCTCTCAAATGAAGCTCTGGTCCCTATGGGAGTCACCAAAATTACAAGGACTGAGTGCACGAGACTTGAGCTGTTGTCTCTCCTTCAACAAGATGTCCATAGCATCATAGCTGTGGAGAGAGAAAGGGGAAATAAGATGTCCTTCAAATGCCCTGTTCTGTGTGTAGTGGGAATCTTGCATTTCGATAGCATCCTCACTGGCTCTGCTGGTAACAGATGGCAGTCCTCTAGCACCTCTTTAGGATGAACTCACTGATGGCATTGAAGCATGTGGTAACATAGACCTACTGATCCATCTGATGTATTGTTACTGGAGAAAAGTAGAGTGAATGTGGTGTGGTAAAGTCTCACAATCTTATTATGAATGTCATAGCATTAGATGCTTTTCTCAAAGCTTCAGTCTGCATTCATATGACGTGCAGAGAAGCTCATCTCTCTTTCTTCTTCTTTTAAAGGGAATGTGTGGCTTTCCTGGTGGTGTGGAACAGCTTGAAAATGTGAAAAACAGAGGCTTTGATGGCAGAAAACAAATTCCCACCATTTGTCCAAGAAAATGCAAGGCACTTTAGTCTCATGATTTTTGCAGGCCTCAGATGGCCAGTGGTCAAGATTAGCAGAGTTGTCTCTGCTGCAGCCATATAGACACATTTTTAGCATAACAAAATAAAATGTGCAAGACTGTGCAGGTGCTCCTTCAAGGTACACTGGTTGGTAATGCACCACGGTGGAAAGAACTATGTAATTGGAGGATAATAATGTTGGTGAAAAAAAAAAAAAAACAACCCAAAAAGAAGGGTCAAAACTGACCATGTGTAAGTACAGGATGGAAATAGGAAGTCTTGTAAAAATTAGAGTAGAGGGAATCTGGAGGCTTCCTTGTAAAAGCAGCAGGAGAGGGAAATCAAACAGCTTTTTAAACACAGTGTAACTTGTTCCTGAGAAGACGGTGAGGTTCACAAGACCAGACCCAGTGACACAGGACAGCTCTTTATCTACTCATACTTGGAGGTTGATTATGCACCATGCGAGTTCATAGTCCATTCTAGGTGCAGAGGTTAAACATTCAGTGCTCAAATGGGCCCAAAGCACAGAAATCATCTTCCTTCCCATGCCACACAGTGAAAGGTGAGGTTAATGTGGTTTCTGTGGCTGACTGGGGCTGGTCATTCAGCAGCAGACATTGTTCATGGATTTATCTATCAGCAGAGATGAGCCTCACTGCTTTTACAGTTCAGTGGTCCTCCTGATCAGCCCAACCTCAGTAATGAACAAAGGCTGTGAAATAACTTGTATCCTCTATTAGAGACAAACAAGCAAGAACACCACCACTTAAGGAAGCAACATAAATAATGAATGAGTAGAGAAATACGGTCCTTTCTGACAGAAATGATGCTGGTTTTAATTTGTGTTTATGGCACCTAAAGTAATGGGCACATGAAATATGCATGGAGAGAGAGAACCAGTAGAAAAATCCCTGCAGGACCCGACCACAATCCCCTGGACCCTGGCAAAAACTTGCAACGGGAAAAGTGTAACCAGGAAAAAGAAAGCTCCTGTAGGAAGAGAGGATAATAAACACTGGAAAAATACGGTGCATACCTTTCCCTGATGCCAGCTATACTACTAGAAAATCAAAACACTATTTTGGAAATGAGCTCGAAGTGTAAGATTGCCTAGTGAGACAGTCTTTAGCATTTAGCATAATGGGGACAAATCTTCATGGAGCGAAAGAGTGTGTGTCAGTGCTGCTTGTGTATAGAAACACTTTGTTTAAAATATCTGAACCACTCTTTCAGGATTAATTCAAGGTGGCTTTCTGCTAAATTTAGAGGTAGTATGCCATGAATCAGGTTGAAATAAGGATGTAGCCTATCATCTTGAACCTTCCGCTGGAGAACTAAGTTAAGTTTAGTTAAGTTTTCTCCTGAAGAATATTTTAGAAATTTGTAAAGTAAGAACTAAAGTGATTTTAGATTTCATAGCTGAAATTAGCTTCTTCCTGGACTTTTTAAAATCTACAGAGGTGCTAATGTGTCTGAATATGATGAGTAAGGCTATAAAATTGTACATTTTTTGATTGAGCTACTGAACAATAATGTTCCAAACCTGCAGTGAATCAGACTGATTGCAGGATTTTTTTCCCTGGAACAACAGTGCAAACATTTTTGATTGAGCTTGACCATAAAATCTGATTGACCCAAGGTAGCACATTTCATTTTCATCGCAGGAAAGAACGGGCTAGCTTTTTCAGCAGGGGTTGAAATGGAATGGGGTACAGGTGTTATGTACTTGAATTTAAAATGTGGATTTTTCTAAATTGATTTTTCCACAAAGGTGAAATGGTACCGTAGATTTCAGAACAGGACTTCTACGTATCATAACAAGGCTCCTGTACTTTCTCTTCAACAACTGCCCAAAGCCATGTGGCTAGAACACCCCAGTATGTGTGTGACCTAGGTGTTAAAACCACATTTCCAAGGACAGTGTCTTATCCATCAACATGTTATAGTTATGAATCATGGAAAGACTGTACTGAAAATTGTTAGTCCAAAAAGAAGTGAAAGATAATAGTCTTCAGATAGGTAAAACGTTACAGTAAAGAGAGAAAAAACCCTCCATAGCAAGAAGAAATTAAGAGAAAAAACTTTCTAAAGGTAAGGATAGCAAAGGAACAGATGCCCTGGTTATGGATGGCATCACTGAGATGTTAGAAGAATGTCAGAGTGCAATTTCTGTCCAACATGGCTTTGGCACAGGCAATTCTGCGGGATCATGACATTAATGGGCGTGTGGGCAGAAGATGAAAGAGGAGGCTGCTTGAAGTCTCTTTCAGTCCACCTGGTCAGTGAGCTAATGAAATGACCTCATTGCTTGAGGGTTCAGGGAAGTGCTCAAGTTCTGGGATTGCCCTAGCAGTACTTATTTGAATTAATGCTACATTTAAGTCAGAAGTGGGCTGTGATGCGCAGTGTCCAGCCTGCAGGGTGTACAGGGGTCCTTGTACAAATCCTCCGTACGTTTGCTTCCTCCCTGGCTGAAACATTATGTCCATTCAAAATGGAAAAGCATCAGTGGTCAAGAGTGTGCAGAGCCATGCTGGAAGCAAGAGCTGTAGGAGAGCGCAGGCGGGTGAGGGGTGCAAGCCTGGGCTCCACTGGGAGTTTCACCTTCTTCAGGGCTCTGATGACTGTCCTGGCAGGTGAAGGTGGAACAGCTCCTTCATGTTTTGTTACATGGGCCTGAAAACACATTTGAGAATGCATCCTTCTGGTGTTTTCTCAAAAAGGTACCTTAAGCACTCATGAATTATTGTGTCATTTTTATTTCGGCTGAAAGTCCTCCGCAAATCCCATCTGAATCTGCAGAGAAGTCTGGCCACCCAAAACCTGCATTTTCCAGAGAATTTGCTGAAAGGGGAAAAAAAAAAAAGAGAAGGTCCATCTCTAATGACAAAACCATTTGTTTGCGAGAACTTCTCACAGATGACACAAGAATTTCCTGTTAATGGCTTTGGGGCAGATCCTTGCGTGATACAAATTGGAGTGTCTCTCTATGTAACCCAATCTTTCTCTTTTATTGATATTTCGGAGATTCTCTTTGAAGTGCCTCCATTTGCACAAAAAATGGACTGAGGCTATGGCCATGCCAAAATATATCAAAGAAATACAGGCTTGGATCTTCAGCTGGTGGAAATCAGTATATATCTCCATGATTTTGGATCGTTTATATAAGCACTAGCTGGGCTATGCAGTTCAGCAGGAACATGGGAAGAGGTCAGCATTCCTGTTCAAGGACTCCCTGACAGAGATTGCTCATTCTTACCTGTTCCTTTCCCTGAAACAGCCCATGAAAGCCATTCTGTGACATTCAGCAAGGACTGGATGGCAAGCACTGTAGCAGAAAAGCCTCAGTGAACCTGAGATGCACTGGGTAAGTAGGACTTAAGTAAGTAAGGTTTCCAGGACTCTGAAGGGAAGCATAAACAGGCAAAACTGTTCTTTGCTCACATGCTAACTTCTGACTGTGGGTTTCCTATTCAAAGTCCTTTTGAGCAGAAGGCAGCATAAATGAAAAAATGTCAAACTACTGGTAGAAATTTACAAGCCCAGTAATTGTTCTTCAAAAGGGTCTCTGTGCAATGAGCATGGATCAGACCTTACTATGAGATACAGGTATCATGTGCAAGTATACATATAGCTCTCTTGGTCTGAAATGTTAAACAAATAGATTGTATTTGAATGTCTGGAAAACCAAACACTCTCCCCCAGCACACAGGACCATATTTTTTGTTGCATTGTGCTCTGCGGGAATCCTGAGCTTAAACCAAAACAAGAGAATTGTTGCTCACCAAATCCCAAGTTGACAGTAAAAGTGACAAAGCTAAGTAACAGAAAGAAAAAGCATGACTATCACTGCAAAATGGGTGTTGTTTTCAAAAGAAAGCAGTTTGGTCTGTTCCGGGGCTTTTGCTTTCTTCTCAGTTGTGTAGTAGTGCGTAATGGTGGCCTCAAGATAAGCGGCAGCATTTCAGTGTCACAAGAACTTCTTAACACTTGTTAACAGCAGAGCCAGTGATAAGCTTACAGAAACCTTTCCAAACCTAATGGGACTAGGTTTGGGCTAGACCTACTTCAAAAATTATTGCAGTGGTGCTGTGGCCCCTTTCCCGTGCATTTTAAAAAAGGTGAGCTGGGACTCATAAAGCCAAGACATCTCTGCTGGTCAGGTAAGTGAGATGTCCTCAAGGAGCCCTCCTATCAGACATCTAGCTTTTCAAACTGAATAACATCCTCAATAGCAATAAATTCCCACTGTTCCACCCAAACCTGTGATAGGTGATGCTGGCTGAAGGTCTAGTCCATTTTGTGGTGCTGGAGTAACCCTGCCAAGGAAGAGTATGATTCTGGGGGCAAGGACTTCTTGTGAGCTGCCCAAAGTTTCTTAGAAATACCCAGAGTGGATTCCCTTTTCTTGCGCAAGAGGAAAAGGCAGCGTGGTAGATTTTGTACTATGGATAACAGTCATCTCTGCTAGGAGGATCTAATGCCTGCAAATTCTTAAACAAGTGTTAACAGGTCCACTGTCTTTGCATTGTTAAAAACAAGAGCACACACAATTTGCAAATATATTTAATTGGAAGAGCTGCTTAACTGATTTTACACTGAGCTGAATACTTTTCACATAGAGCGAAGAAGTAAAGCACAAAGCAGACTTGTAAAGAGACACCAGAGCCCCAGTTGTATCATGCACAGCTCTAAAATAAGCAGATCTTTCTTTGGTAAGTCACTTTGATTATCTGAATGTTGACCAGGAAAGTGAGTCTTCATGGAAGAAATGACTTTTTCTGTGCAGTGGGAAGACAGAATTTCCTGGAACATGGGCAGGGCAAGAGCTAAAATCCCTGATGAGTGTTATTAAGGACATTGTTATGCAAATGTAATATGTTGTAGTTCTTTGGAGGAGGGATTTTCCTGCCACAAGGGACTGTAATATTTTAACAGTTATTTTAATAAAAACATGCTCAAATGCATTTGTTTAGACAGTTTTCTTTCCTCTTATATGGAGCAGGAAGTTTTGGAATATATAGTTTTTGGAAAAGCCAATGTGGAAATTGCACTGAAAAGACCTGCTTTGAAGTAATGGCATTTTCATATTTTATCATATTGAAATGCTGAAATACCAATTTGAAACACAAGGTTTCGCTTCCATATGTTGGTTCAACCCAAATTTTTTCTTAAACATTTCTTCTAATATCAGAAAATCAGAACACCAGTAACATCAGTAACATTAGAAAATATCAGCACTGTCCCCCAAAATACAAAATGTCTGTGTGACCCCATTCTCACTGGGAGAATGTTTCAGTGGAAAGTATTAGCTGTTGTCAGAGTTCATAACAAAAATTCTTTCCACTGACTTTAACTCTTTATTACTTGCCAGGACAGGACATTTTTTTATATTACATATTTTTTGCATCACACAGTAGAGACACCACGGTTTGTGCTCCAATTGTGTGCAGAGAAAATTGAAAATGGAAAAGCACCCAAAGTCTGCTGAAGTTCTGGAAATCAACGGTGAAGGCTGACCTTTTGCATGTGGGATGAACGTATCACACAGAAATTTCAGATAGATGCCAACTCCAGCACTGATTTTTTTTCAGTGCAACCACTGATTGGCCATGAGCTGGACAAAAGCTGCCAAATTCATTTCCCAAACAGGCCCGAGTGACACAGGCAGGGACTGGCCCTGCCTCCATGCAACTGCAAGGACGTGAAGTGTGCACACTGCCAATTCAATCAGGCCTTCTCCCTGGAAACTTGCCTGGCATTCGGCAGCTTATGAAAATCAAATATTTATCATATTGTCAGAGAATAAAGCAAGGGCTAATTGATGTCTTCTGTAGCAGAGCCCAACGCTGTAGGCTGTTTGATAGTGAGAGTTTCCTTGGTACTTCAAGGAACGGAGCTTCTTGGCCTGGTGTCTTCTTATTTATCAAAAGCCCCATTCATCTACACAAGGCTGCCAAGCCATGAGAAGATATTTGCCATGCATCCTACAGATTGGAGAGAGAGGTACACCATGCAGGCGAGCCACCCTCACTGGCCAGGCAGTGCAGGCACAGCCAGGTCTGAGAACAAGCACCAGAAATGCTTTGGCTGGCCTCTGTCACTGCAGGTACACAGGAGGTGAAGGGACAGTGTTAGGACCCAAAACGTTTTGTATTGAGCTCAGGTAGAAAGCCACCACAGCCTTTGGCGAAAGGATGCTGCCAGCAGCTCTGGCTTCTGGCTGGGAGAGAAAAGAGTGTTTCGGTGATCATCATGATGTGATGGTACTTTTGATCCTGGACAAGTCAGAGGTCACGCAGAAAGCAAAAAAAATCCAGTGAAAACATTAGGCTAAGTTTCCGATTGCTCATATTTTAACTCAGTTGATTCCTTCTGTCTTTTTATCCATCCAGCCAGGTCCTTCTAACAAGATTTTTACTGCACAAAGAGCTTCGGGTGTCTAAAGAAATAAGGGTGTGGGGTCTGGAAATGCTTTGTTAAAATTCTGGCTCTTTCACTACTTTGTGCAGTTTCCAGCTGGCTAATTCATGTTTCAGTGTCTCAGATGGTTCATCAGTGAGGCAGAGTGACAGCAGTGTCCACACAGAAGTAGTGATCAGGGGAATAAAAACATGTTCCTAAATACTTAGAATATTAACAACTCAAAAGAATAAATACAAAGGAGAAAAATATGCTTATTTTTATGATGTAGTGGCTATGTAAAGGGCTGAGATCTCTGCTAGCTAAGGAATACAGCTCCTGGTGATTTTGTGAGGTCAGGTTTTAGGTTAGTCACAAGTTGGCAGCTGTCAGGGGTAGCCATCTGGGTATATATTTGTATATCTTCATATTATGGTTGGTTTTGATGCCTATGTTTTTAGGCTGTTTAAGGAGTGGGTTGACTGTAAATTGAAACACAAAAGGATAGAGTTTGTTCTGTCCATGGGGGTATAACTCCAAATCTATGGCCAACTCTTCCGAGTGGCCTTTACAAAGCCAAAAAGAAATTAAAAACTCAGTTGAAGAGATGTCATTCTTGGTCAGTGTTATGTGAAGTTCAGTAAGGGGTTGTGAGCACTCTCCCTCACCCCTAAAGCAAGGCCCCTGCCGTCCTTCCAGACATGAGTCTTCTTTAATCTCAACTGCACTTTGGGAGGGCTTGTGCCATTGGGCCAGAGTTTTGCATGGAAGTGGCCTGGTTTTGTTTCACATTGACCTCCAATGCTGTTGTATATGGCTTTGTTTCCTTGCATAACATTTCCCACAGTGTTAGAACTTAAAAAAAAAAGAGTGGGTTTTTTTTTGCCATGGAGATAGATATAAATATTAAAAGCAGGCACAGATAAAGTAATAAACATTCAAAACTGTGAACTTTGAATTATGCTTTGTTTTGGAATAGATTCCTCCAGCATGTGCAGATTCAGAGATATATGATTTTCCCTTGGTACTGAAAACCAGGAGGGTTTCTGCAAGTCATCTGACCACACGGCATGGTGTATGTTATTCAAACTCTTGCCCACACTATGCTGTCAGAAAAGGTCTCCCTCTCTCTCTGACACAGACTGCAGTTGTTTTAGAAAAACAAACCCCTGTAATTCCTGGGATGATTTCTGCTGCAGAGAAGCAACGAGCTGACTGACAGCTGAGTGCATGTTCATCATCTTGAGCTAGGAGGTGTGTCCCACTTTGAGGAAAGGGGAGGAATGCACATGGAGTTTGTGTGTGTGCATTTGTTCATCCTGAATTTCTGCTGTGGTGAGTCTGGCTCTCTGTCAAGCAAATCTTCTCAGCCTGACACTGAGCTGCTATTTCAAAGCCTTTCCTCGGTTTGCATAGAGTAAGTCCCGACAAGTAAAACATGCTGGTACTCGTCAGAGCCCCTTCAGAGAGACCTCATATGGGGAATCCTTTTTCTCTGTGGGTTGACCCAGCAGCAGGGCCCGTGGTGTTCAAGCATGACTTCAGGCCCAGCCAGTCTAGGGGAAAGCATTTGGTTGTAAGACAGGGTCACTGAAGCACAAGGGCAAAATGCTGGCTTTACAGCTTTCCTGAACATGCATGTTTTCCTGAATTGGACTCAGAAGAGCTCCCTAAATTTCTTGGTGCTTTCCAGAAATAGAAAGTATGGCAGTAGTACAATAAATGGTATAAGTTGGTATAAGCCCTGTACAAACAGCTGTATTCTTCTTTTTCCAGACAGAGGTAAAGACATAAGGAATTAACAAAAGGTTCTTATGTCACCTCATAGATTATTCCACCCCTCTGACTTTTAGTAAGAGGTGATTCCAGAAGAAAAAACCTGCTTATGATATGTCCGATAGGACCGATTTTGAGATGATGAGAGGTTATTTAAAAATATACTTTCCACTCACCTCTGTATACATTTATTTCTTTACTATAATTTCCTACACACAGCAGAACTAAGACAGTTCCAGCTGCCACTCCGCAGTTTGTGTCCAAGCTAAGCCAGTCCCCGCTTTCATTTTACAGAGGAGTTGACGGGAGAAAAAGATAGGAACGCTGCTCATGAGCTTTGCTGGCCAAGAACACACTCCCAGAATTTCCAAAATTAGTCCCCAAATCTTGTTTCCCTAAGAAACCTGCTTCTCTTTCCAAAATGTGTGAATCAGCAGCATTAAGTTGACAAGATTTGTGACATACCCTTTGGGAGAAACCACTGCAACAGTACATGTGAGGGTTCACTGGGTGATAAACAATTCTCACCGTATGTCAGCTTTAACAAGGAAGTGTGTTTTCATGTTAAAGCAGTAGGCATGAATGCAAGATTATCCATTGCAGTTTATGGTCTCTGCTATAAGCTTCCACTGTAAGTTTTGGGAAGTTAGCCCTATTCTTCACCTGGAAAATATGGAAAAATTGACAGTAAAATACCTGCTCCCCAGTGAATCTAGGGAAAGGTTTATCCATTAATTCCTTGCAGGATATAAGAGAAGACTTCCGTATTTGCAGTTTCTGAGCTCCATTACAGGGGTCACCAGTTTGCCTGGAAACATCGCTGCTGTTGTTGTAGGCAGTGCATGCAAAAGTCTTATAGAAGAGGCTGCGTAACTGCAGTTTTAGCCCGCAGTATTTTAGAGCAGTCAGCTCCTTTTGGGGCTTGGCAGCATCATTAGACTGCTGGACTCTAATAACTCGTAATTGCATAAATCGTGAATTTGGCAAACATCCAGTTTTGAGGTTTTCAGACTCTGTTGATGAATTTAATCACAATTGAAAAGCTTTGCCAGACAAGTATAAAGAGGTTTATGCAGTGTAGCACTTGTCTGCCCGCTCAGTATGGTTGCTCTGTGTTTAAGTTTTGCAACTGAATCAGCAGTTCAAAACCCTTGAACTTTGCTGTTCCATTTAAAACTAACCCCAGGTTGCTGCTGGCCCCTCCTGGAAAGGTACATACCAGTGGAAGAGGAGAGAAAAAAGAAAAGAAAGAACAAAAGGCTTTTAACTTGCGCCATACATGATAATGATAGAGTGCCTTCAAAGAGCACTGGGGTTTTTGAAAATCACAGGAGTGCAAAGAGGTCACCCATAGATATTTGAATTATTAACACATGTTTAACCATTAAAGAAAGATGTATTGATAGAATATCAATGTGATTAATTATTTAGTTACACAAAGTACAGCACAGAAAACAAATTAAGTATTCCCCACTCTTTGGGAAGGATGAACCTTGAATAAATGCATCATAAAAGGTTTGTTACCACAAGGCTTGTTAATAACAGATGATCTTAGAATATCATGGAAAATATGTGCATGTTGCTTGTATTTATTTCGGTTACAAGATGAGCCTTCATCAGTTGATCTATAGTGAGATGGAATGGAGAAAACCACAAAGAACCAACTTAGTGTTTGATGGGAAATGTGGCAGTTGTTTAGCTTGTGGCAATCTATTAAAACAAATAGGTTTTCAAAGGAAATTTGTACAGCTATTTGAAGAAGAAAATCCACCTAGTAAGATAGCTCACACATGCTGTTTTCTGTGTCTGTATTAAGCAGCCTTGCCTGCATTGTTAATGCAGATTCTGTGGGAAGGAGACAACATCCCTCTCCGAGTCTTTGTTGGCAGGAAAAAAATACTGTGCTGTTGGATCCTGTAGCTCACTTCTTTTGTTAACTGTGGCAAATAAAAGTGTGAAGCATTTCATGTCTACCTTGCAATAGACTCATGGCTAAAATTCTTTCAAATTTTGATTCCAGTATATGGTTATTGCATAGTTTCTTCAGTCATTGGTCAATTATTCAAACAATCCAAACAGATTTTTAATATGAAGTCCCCAGAAGTACAGTATAAAAACAGTGTATTTTCTCTATGTCTATGACATTAGAAACGTTGAATTAGTAAGCATAATTTTGGTAAAGCCTCCTAAGGCCTGCCTTTATTTTATTTATAGTTTGTGGGCACTTTAGTAGAGTTAGGTGCCCAATACTCAGTAGTGGGTTTCATCAATAATGCAGCGTTAGGCTGAGGTACCTCACACACGCTTCTCTGCCTGCAGTGTCGGGGGACTTGCTGCAGCAGGTTGGCTATGCACTAGTGTTTTCCATGCCTAGAGGGAAGCAGGATAAAGGCTGCCAGTATATTTATATCTGTTGCTCCCTTGGTTGAGGCAAGACGAAAGACTCTTGCTCCATTTCCTAGCGCGTCCTCTTCCCCAGGCACTGGAGAGGCACCTCTCTCCTAGCTGTAGCCTCAAGGGGACACTCAGGATGAGTGGGAAGCAAACGACTGTTCACAGCCACCGAGGGGGCAGAGGTAGGAGAGAGTCCAAAGTCCACTTGGGACAGTCAGAATGTCTGCGGCACAAGCAGGAACCAGGAAAGTTTGGGTACGTCTGAGTATAACCTTAGGTGTGAGCTGCACTGGGACACAAGTATTGAGCTACACGCATTTCGGTCATGATGAATCCAAGATGGGAAAAGTGATCTATCTCAACTACTTGGATGCCTCATTTTTATATCACTGTACTTTTCAGATGGCAGAAAGTCTACTTTCCTTCTAGTGTAAAGGCGTGAGATAATACAGTACATAGCCAACTGGACAATCCATCTGGAAAGCTAGTATGCATGTAGAGGAAAGAAAAAGAGGAAGATGCAGGAATAAAAAGAATTTAAAAAATCACATGTTTGTAACCAAGAATTGTACAAGGAATTCTCATTGTGCTGGAAATTAAATGGAAAACTAAACAGCAATACATAGATGACATCTAGTCTCTATAGTGTCTGAAGAACCATATCTGAGACATTTTTGTTGTTTTGTTTGGCTTTGTCTGTCAGCTGAAGATTTCCAGCTTGTCAGTCATGTGCATAGTATTCAGCTTATATACTAGTCTAAAAGCATAGCAATCATTCTGTAAGTCACGCAACAGTTTATTGGTCCAATGTGGCAATTGCAGTTGTCCAGCAAATGTGGGGTCGCAAACTCTGGGCTCCCCGGGAAAATCAGGCTCCAGGCTGGCTTGGAAGAAGGTCTCCCATGTGTCTCAGTCAGGAGAAGAAGCTCATGAAAGGTGTTGGGGTACAATTCAAGCTGTAACCATGTCACAAACTGAGAACCTGTCTTTAGCCAGGTGGAGAGCAGGCAACCCTCTGTTCAGGTCCCTTCGGTCCAGCGGGGCTCTCATAGATCTTGTCCTCCTGACTTGTCTTGGGGTCTAGTGCCAGGGCAACAGAGGCAATTTTTGATCCATGGCCTTGGGGTGTGAAACACAGGGAGGCTGTGAAAGCGGGCTCATACTGTTTCTGAGGGAGAACTCTCTGTGCCTTGCCCCATAATTTTAGGGAACTCGCTGAATAATTTAGTTCTAACAGACTGCAGGGACTTCTCACGTGGAAGTCTTCTGCCAGTTAATAATACTTAGTATGTGTATTGCTCTTCGCATCTGCAAAGCACTTTGCAAACATTAACTAATTAAGCCTCACAATACTCTGGGGAGGTAAGTATAAGTAAGATATTATTGTTAAGTAAGGAAAGCTCTTGGCTCTCCTCTTAGTGGAAATCTTGGGGGAGATCCTAATCCTCCATGCTGCAGCCCTTTCTGGTCTTCAGTCCCTCCTGTGAGTTGCATTTACAGAGTGAATTCAGAAATGAAGCTGTGGTCCTGCTCCTTGCACTTCCACAAGGAATTTTTAAATACTCTGCAACTGCTTACTCACCTCCCGCACCTACTCCTGGTGCCAGCACGGACAGCTTTAGGGATTGCGTAAGTCTTCTGTGACTCTTCTCCTGGGTCTTTCCTTCCAGAGAATCCAGCACCTCGAAGGGCTGCAGTGATCACAAGTGTAATGATGATTTTCTTGGAGGAGTCAGAAAGCTCTGGGAAAAAAAAAAAACCAATATTTTTAAGAACAGAGTACGGGGGAAATCACAAGAATTTGCTACTTAGGAAATTAAGGCTGCTACTTTAAAACCTGATCTCAGCTAGCGGTAAAGCTCCCATTAACGTAAGTCATGCAGGAACAGGCCTGTAACAAAATTATCAGGAAACCCTGTATTTTCAGCAATGCACAGGTTTTCAGCGTGTAATTTCCAGGAAAGCCAGTGGAAACTACGTGCCCAAATCCTGCACATCCAAGAAGTCGATGGCATTTTATTGAGAAAACAATCCCCAAATGCAATGCCAGCAATATGGACCACTACTGTTTTTTTCACCTTCCAGAAGACTTTTCTGCAAACCCTGGACCAGTTTTTGACTTACACCGAGGTTTCTGGCAATGTCTCATGCAGGGATGCTGTGCAGAGAGGACTGAAAACACTGACAGCCCCAGCTCTGACCAGCTAAGGCTTTGGGAAGTGCATGTCAGAAGTGGGAGAGTGTGCCCCGCACGCCACATCATGCATTTCTGACAGGCTCTGATGGCAGCTCCGTTGGAAAATCACATCCCCAGAAATCAAATCTCTGCTCAGCAGAACTCCTTGTGAGGATTTGGGGTTTAGTATTTATAGTCATAATAGTGCTGTTAATATACCACATTAAACAGACACTTTGAAGCTCTGACAAGGGGAGTGAGAGAAAGCAGAATGGCAGCTGCTCTGTCAGTCACTTTCTATTCTATGGGAACCAGCTGGTTGTTATTATCACTTATTATTTACCATTTAAGCTAGACATGTTACAGAAAAAAAAAAAAAAAGACCTACATGGCCAGAAAAAAAGCAAAAATGGCCTTTGGGGACTTTGGAAACTTTCTGTGGTCTGATACATATTTAAGTTGATGGTTTTTCAATAAATCTCTTCACTTCCTCCTCCTGCCACCTCAGCTGCAATATTAAAGTGATCAAGTTGACCACAGATTTACTAAACGGAAATATGCAGTTCACTTAGTCTTTAAACCACATAAATACCTAAGAGGGATTTCTCCAGTTTCCAGCATTCATCTTGAAACTACTGCTTAATGTTAAATCATTAGACCTCAGGCTTTTTTTGCACAACCCATAAGCAAGCACTTAAAATCTCAGTCATCTTCGCCTAGAAGGGAAATGTGTATGCCCTGTGCGGTAAAACACCAAGGGCAAGTTTCTAGTTATGCTGAAGAATCTTGAAACGGTTAGTTATCTGCTTAAAGGTGCAACATGCTTGAAGATAATCTGACCTTTTGGACATCCCTGTTTTCTGAGAGCTGCTCGTACCTGTGACTGCTTAACTATGTGTTTTCAAGGGAACAAGCCTGCGTGCACTTCACTGAGGTGTATCTCCACTTCTGTGCTTTAACTGTGCATGTAATGTTGTCTTCTCTGTTGTTTGGGGGACACAGGTATGCACATTTGTGTGTGTGCATTTATTTATCTAGGTTTTTTCTGCAGGGGGAAAAAAAGAATCAAAGAAAATCACTCTTTGATAAAGACTTTTACATCTAAAGTTCTCTAGTTGCTCAAAAAGAATTCAAAGATACGTTTGACTGCCACTCACACTAAGCAACCAGGGAGCAGAGCACTAGCGTAGCCATCCTGCACCTTCCCCCAGGCCCTTCATGCATGAACCAAGCTCCCTGCAGAGACCACCCCACTCCATGCTACCCTCTGGCAGGTCCCTCCTTGAAACTCCTCTCCATCATGCCGCCTATGAAACACATGACAAAGGCTAAGCAAACAGCTGGTGTGGGGTAACCACTGCTTATTGTGGTCATCTGTGTTGGCTTGTCAGGGCCTTCTGCTCTTCCCATCTGCTCATTACATCCATCTTCTATCTAGTGTCTTATGACTTAAATCAGGCCTTGGATAGATGTGTGTGGAGGGATGGAAATCACTTCTTTGTATGGTAGTACAATCTCTAGAACAGCTGGATGGTATCCATGGACAGTACTGCAGGACAGCCAAATGATCATAATCAATATGGCAGAGAGCTGGAGGAACAAACTGAGAAAAGAAGTGGTAGGCCTTTTTGCTTTAGCTGAGGCCCCCAAAATATTTGGAGCAGGTACCTCATTGGCAGAGAGGGACAGTTAGCCACCAAGCCAAGAATCTCACACACATTAACACAGGTAGCTCAGATGAGCACAGCTTTTGAGGCTCCTCCAAGGTATGTCAAGGCACTCTCATTTGGATGGTTCTGGGAGCAACACAGGACAAAGCCCTTTCCCACGCACAGTGAGGGATCAGATGCTCCCAGGTATTGCTATGTGCCCCAAGAAGCTGAGAGCACCTTGAATTGCCTTTGCAAGCACACGTGGCTCAGCAGGCTTTGTCAAAGATACCCACACCAGTCAATAGAAGTGTGGGTCTTAGTGGCGTTTGGAAATTCGATACCTGCTTGCAAGTCAATTTTGTAAAGGGTGCTGTCAGCCTGCTCAGAAAGTGAAGTTTAAAAATGCCTACATTTTTTTGTCACACCAAATTAGCGCTCCTTTGGATTGAGGTTTTTGCTGCTTTTTCATAAGGGCTGTCCCAAACAGCACAAGGGCAGTAGTCTGCCCTCATTCTCCTGGACTTCAGG
Source organism: Gymnogyps californianus (assembly GCF_018139145.2). Classification (NCBI taxonomy): domain Eukaryota; kingdom Metazoa; phylum Chordata; class Aves; order Accipitriformes; family Cathartidae; genus Gymnogyps; species Gymnogyps californianus. The sequence goes on from NC_059500.1 coordinate 40,692,732, forward strand.
GAGATTAAAAAAGGAGATCTACAGAATTCTTTTTGCATTAGCAAAATTTATTTTTCTCCTTCCAAAACGTTTGTACAGGAGCCTGTTTCACTAGGGAATCTTTTGTCAACATTTCCACTTTTGTTTTCGCAAGTATAATCAAGTACAAATTTATATCTGCTCTTGTTCCTCTTCATATACACACCGTTCTTGAACACCTGACATTTTTGCATTGTTAGACTACTTGCAAAGTCATTGTCCTTCATTCCTTGTTCTGATAAACTAAAAGCAATTTTCTCTCTCCTGCTCCCCCAGTTCAGAAGAGCTTTAAGCAATCAAAGTTTCTGGCCTGTAAATCAAATCATATTCTTACATAGCTGTGTATGATTTCTGTAGGCATTGCGTGTACATTTCTGTTGGTAGAATTTGACCCAGTGGCATCCTTCGCCATGTGCCAGCATGAAGGAAAATGAATTTGTATTGTAAAAGAAATTTATCTCAGTTAACACAGAGTGGGAGTACATCACGCATACACCACTGATTTTTGTGACTTGATGTTTTCACTGAGAGGGTGGTAGTAATCTGCACAATTTACTTTTCTCCAAAAATCACTCTTCAGGCAAGATTTAAATATTTATGGGTGATCCATGGGAATATTTGGTTTGCAAAGCCTTTGTTTCCCTTAGGAAGTGTGCTTCTACCAGGACCTGTAACTTGCAGTCAGGCACCATGCATGCAAGAAGGGAAGGTGCAGTTTAAGCATGTGATTTATATTTGCAGGATTCTGAAAACTGGCTGGTTTACTCACACTCAGAAATCATCATCTTTTAATAGCTTCCTCACATAAAGCAGAAGTTTTAGACTTATTCTTTAGGAGAAATGGATGTGTTTCCATGATAAACCTCGTGGTGACAGAGAGGAAATAGCAGGTCGAGGTGAACCCTGTGAGGTAGCCATCTAACCGTGAGTGGGAGATTTGAAGGTCCCACAAAACACTCACGCTGAAGTATGGGGTTCAGCTCCTCTTCCATGCCAAATTCACAGGGGATATGAAGTTGTTAGAATTGTTGACTGCAAAGCCCTGACTGAAGTTACAGCATATGATGCTTTTGCCAGCAAGGAGTCCTTTGTTTGATTTCTGTGTTGTTACAGAGCTGGAGGCTGTCATTTGGGCATGATGATAATGATGTTGTTCCAGAGCACAGCTACTGCACTTATTTTGCAGACTTTAGTTATTCAAAGATGAATTTTCTTTAAGGAGAAGAGACAATATTTTAACATGGGAGTTTTATATCCAGCACTAAAGAAACAGAAGCCCCATTATTTGGCTGGACCAGGTGAATTCTCCTGCAAATTCTCCAGCGGCTTCTTTTGGGCTTGGTTTGAAGACTTAAGTTCTGGGAACCACGTCCTTCTCCTCGAGCTCAGCAGCCCTGAGCCCATTCCTTTCCTCCCTACAGATTTTGCGTTAAATATCAAGACAGCAGTGGCGGGGACAACACTGTTTCGATGAACGTGGATTATTGTATTCAACAGTTACAATAAACTGTTATTTTAAATAGAGTAGCTCAAAGCATGGTATGACAGAAAGAACAGGGAGATTTAAGTGCCCAGTAATAAAAACAGCCCTACTAATCTAATCCTGAGATGAAGCGAGCACCACACTGTTGACAAAGCTAATTTCTACTCTGTTACACCAGCCTAGCTCCCTGACATATTTAAAGCCCGAGTTGTTTATAAGGTTATTATTAGAGATTTCGCTCTTTCTGAAGCCAAGGGAGGAAAATAGTGACTGAGGTAAATGTTGCAAGGCCCCCAGACTGTGTTTTTGTTTGTGATTTACAATTCAGATACAGACACCCAGTCCTGGAAGAAATAGCCTTGCTGGTGCATTTGACAGCATGTTTCGGAAGGTGGTTTTTAAGCAGAGATTGGAAACAAAAAGGGGTGGTCGAGCTCCTGAGGACTGAAAAAAAAGTCAGTTTGTCTGTGGTGTGCAGCGCTCTCCTGTTCCCCCGAGGAGAAAGTTCTTGGTGCGTTTCAGCTCCTGCGATGACAGTAATGCTATGTTCCAGGTTTTTCACTGCACTGTAAATGACATTATATTAAAGAAATGCCTTTGGGTAGGAATACACAAGTGAAGAAAATGGATTTGGTTAGAAACAACTCCTACTCTTCATTGCAAAATGGTACATGATTGCGAGCAGTATAACTACAGTCAGCACTACTCTCACTCGTTGGTTATATATTAGTTCATTCGATTTTCCATCTTTTTGTTCTGTGTAATGGAGGTCTAAGCCTGTTTTGGCCCTGTTATTTATATACTAGTCGCATGCCACTGAACATAAAAAATATATTCAATCTAAGGCAGTTATCAGATGTGAAAAATTTTGCCCAGATGTTCAGTCAGGTCTTCCAGTGGCATGACTCAAGTAAATAGAGCCAGAGGTGACAGCAGAAAACACTCTTTGAGAGCAGTCACAGAAATTCTGTAAGCTGATGGAGAGTTATACACTTCATTTTTAGCATATTGATTATCTATAAATACACTAAAGTGGGGAAGGAGTTCTTTAAGGTGGACTGTTTATCTGTGCTGAAAGGGAAAACTGGAAAGTTGAAAATCAGCTTGGATAGTGACAAAAATATTTAACTGTATTATTTAACTCTTTATTAAATTTACTGCAATTTGGATCCCTTCCAATGACACTAGTTAACACCCCGAACAAACTATTGACTCTGATACATGCCTTAGACACCAACCATATACTGCTCAAAGGATGGAGGAGATGATCTGAAACATTTTTCCGTCTCTGAATTCCGGCTATGTAGTGTAGTTTGTAATGAACATGAAATAACAGAATTACAAAGGGAAAAACATTGCCATGGCAACAAAATATTTCTATTTTAAGTGAGTTTAGTGTAAGAAAAGAAGCAACAGTGTGATTTAAACAGAAACAGACTTTGCAAAATAAGAAATGCAATCATTACTCTAAAACTAAATCATAATTTAGCCCCATTTGTGAGGGCATATCTACCTGTAACTCTCTTTTCTCTGGTATTTTCTGAGTTTACAGAAACATAGAACAACATTTTACGGCTTTAGAAACTGAGACAGGAGTTAAATGAGCCAATCTCAGGAGACATAGCAGTTCCTTAACAAAGCTAGATACAGAATGCGCATGATTCAGGATATAAGGTCAAGATTACTCCTAGCTAGTGTTAGGCACCAATCTGAGGAGCCTGAATTAGGAGTCTTATTGCTAGAAGGTATCTCCACATTCAGTGAAGTACCGTACCCCCACGGCACAACTATGTCTTCAGCTGAATTGCCAAGAGCATATTGTAAGGGCCTGTTTCTCCTCTGATTTTTGGGGAGCACAACAGATCTGTTTTTCTAGTCAGCTATCTCAATTACATGCCTAGAAGATGAACCAGGACCAAAGATCTTAGTTGAGTCTAGTGGTTGATAAGAACTATAAAACTGTATTCCAATGCGAATTAATGCCACTCATTTACCATCCTCCAAGCTGCAATGAGGATCTCTGTTACTTCTGGTTACTGCAAGCAACAATGTCCACTTTCGCCACAGCCTTGCTGCAAGATAATGCTTTGGCCAAAGGACAAAATTCAGCATCTTCCTTTGATAACCAAGAACTTTCTAGTTGTTTGGTTCATATGTTTGTCATATGAAAAAATAATGATAATAATAATATAACAATACTAAAAGAATTAGACTATACAAAATGAATGATGCACAATGCAGTGCTCACCACTCACCAACCAATGCCCAGTTCGTTCCTGAGCCATGATCCGCCCCTCCCAGCCAACTCCCCCAGTTTATATACTGGGCACGATGTCATATGGTATGGAATATCCCGTTGGCCAGTTTGGGTCAGCTGTCCTGGCTGTGTCCCCTCCGAGCTTCTTGTGCCCCTCCAGCCTTCTTGCTGGCTGGGCATGAGAAGCTGAAAAATCCTTGACTTAGTATAAACACTACTAAGCAACAACTAAAAACATCAGTGTGTTATCAACATTATTCTCCTAAATCCAAAACAGAGCACTATACCAGCTACTAGGAAGAAAACTAACACTATTGCAGCCGAAACCAGGACATCAGTATAACAGAAGAAAGTGAAAACAAACTCCTTTGCTCTCCCCAAGCCTTTTTACAGCCAAATGGCTTGGCTGCTGTGGGGTTTTTTGTTGGTTTTTTTGGTTGGTTGGTTGGTTTTTTGTTTGGGTTTTGTGGTTTGGTTTTTTTCCAAAGGATAGAGCACTTTTCAAGAAAAATACATGGATAAAAATATTTTGTATCTCTAGGTAATGCTTTGTCTTCTGTACCATCATCTCAGTGACTTTTTGGGGAGTGACTCTTTGGCTGTTAAAGGCCAGCTGCCAAACCTCTGGAGAATGAGAGAAATCAGCAGCCTTCCAAAAATGCTGCTATTACGATAACACACAAAACCCCGAAACATTTACACAGATAATTAAAGCAATTAGTTTTTTTCTGGAGAATGACCTTACAGAATTTCAATGTGGCTGCTGGCTTCTGTTTACTAAACTACATCTTTAAAAGGAGAAGAGATAAAATTCAGCTAAACTGTATGTCTAAAGAAAGGAGATACTACCTGCTTGTCAAAGAAATAAGTTCAAACCTGCTTGTCCAAAACGCAGTCCCAGAAATCCCTGCAGAGCTCCACCTCAGTCTAGTTTATCTGAGCCTTGACTGTACTGAGGTACCTTGCAAGGCAGGGTGAACATGAAATACTGACGATTAGCGGAGATTCACACCAGAAAGCCATCTACATCCCGGCATCTGGTTTTACCTGTGGGCTGCTCTTAGGCCTTCAGAGAATCTCAGCTGATGGGAAACACCAGGAAGGGACCTGGATTATTCTGGGCTTTAACAACTTGGAAGTCCAGGCTGTGCAGAAGGTTAGAAAGCCATGAAGATCCCAGCTGTGTGGCTTAGCAGTGGCTATGAAATGCCACCACCCTTGTTCAAAAGCACACGCTGTGAAGAGCCCCAGTGCTCAGAAACCACCCCAGGCTTGGGGACTTCATGGGCAAGGTCCAACCCTCAGAAACAAGTCATTAGGGTGCGTGGAGGAGGATACTGATTTGTCAGTGAGAGACCAGGGATGCGCTGGTACAAAGGAATGTTGCTGCCTGTGCTGCCTGGAGGAATGGAGTCTGCTGCCACTAGCCCTGCTGCAAGAGACAAAGGGAGAGTTTAGGGAAAGTGCACTTGGAGAATATAGGTGACCCTCATCTTGAACGTGTTGTCTCTTAGTGATCAAAGGTCTGAAAAGACTTAGCAAGCAATGGATGTCATCTTTTCAGCTATACTTAGCTACTTCAAAGGCTTCTGCTTTGCCATTAAGGCAAGCAGCAGTTTACTTTTCTATCCAGGCTAGGCTAGGATGTGCAGTGTCCTGCACAGTCTTGTGAACTTAGGAGCAAACCAGATGATTCAAAGGCAGTTATTTTTGCCAAAAAAAGCAAGTGATAGCTTAATTGGCCAATCAATTCAGAACAGGCTCTGCAGTGAAATAAATGGCAATTTGATTATGTGCTGCTGCCACAAAACACAATTTGATTTGACTTCAGGAAAGTGATGGCTTTTTCTTTAATATTTGGTTACAGTCTTTCAATTGAGTGTAACCAGGGGAGAGCAGAATGCTGAAATGTTATGATTTCTTCATGTTAAACCTGAACATGTTTAATACTTATTAAAAGATTAAATGACTTTTAAAATCAAATTGAGTGATTCAAGCTTGCAGAATAAGGCTTAATCTTTGGCTGTTCCGCCTCTGCAGAATAAAATGATCCCTGCAGTGAACGTGGTCTTTTTAAAAGTATATCTGTTGAGCTTCTTTGGTAAAACTATCTTCATTACTGCTCTTTTGTTATGTTTTGGGTTTGGGTTGGTTTTTTTTTTGTAGGAAAGACTTATGATCTGCTGCAGTAATTTTGTTTACCTCACAGTTGGACACTCCTCGAAGAAGTAATTATATTCACGTTGTGCCTCCTGTGACAGATTCTCCTAAGTGAATATATTATTTTGAAGCAATCAAGATTTTGATACCAGAGCATTTAATTTAATAGAACCATAGATTTTTAGAGTCTGAAGGGGCTAGTCATTCCCCGATCGGACCTCCTCTACCCATCCTAAAATTTCACTCAGTAATTCCTGCATGAATCCCAGTGACTAATGGGTAGAGGTAGAATAAACCCTTTAAGCAGATACCTGATCTTGATAAAAAGAGATCTTGCTGTCAGGTTGTCTACAACATCTTCTGAGTTCTTCACAGAGTTGCTGTTTCCCAGAATACAGGCTTCAGTCATTAAGTACAAACCTACGTTTTCAATCGTTGGATGTAAGTTCTTCATTTGACTTTACCTGATGGACTTTTTTGACTGCACTGTTTACTATATCTTTCTGTAATATCTTCCCTGTTATTTATAATTTCTCCAACCTCTGAGCCATTATGGACTTTATCTGCAGTGACTTAATTCCTCCCAAAGATCTGTGAATGGATCCCTTCCAGACTACACCCAAATGATGAAATTTCCTTACCAAGTCTTGTAACTGGAGACTTCAAGTTTATCATGAACAGCGATTTGTTCATTGAAGAGATGCTGCACTGATGCATTGTGTTTGCATAGGATAGTATTTTGAGGAATGCCTAGCCTCACAGAAAGTATCAGGCTGCCTTTATCAATCAGACTTGTAATGTTCTGAAAAAACTACTTCCAAGTTCATTGGAATCACCTGTTTTCTCCTGTTTTCTACATAATCATGTTGAATTGTAATTTTATCTCAGGGGCCTGGAGCTACAGACTGTAAGATATTCTCTTTTCATATTTCTGCCTTCATGAAAGGAAGTCAGCAAAAAAAGTGCATTTAAAAGAAATTTCAAGCTGATTTCATTCAAGGGATTTGCCTGCTGGAGTCAATGGTGTTAGACAGAGATGAGCAGGGTCCAGCATACTAGCTCTACTCTGGATTGACTGGCAATGTTCAGAAATAATTACATTTCTGTAGGATATATTTTGTATACTTGCATTGCAGAAAGGTGCAGACTTGAAAAGCGTAGAGGAACCCTAGAGAAAAAGCATTTTACAGTAAAACATCTCCCACCACAGATAGCTTCAAGCTGAAATACATTACAATGTGTTTCTGCCACTCCCACCAATGGTCATTTTTAATGTGCTTCTCATGGAAAAGTAATCTTCTGAAGACAAGCTCTGTTTGAGAGCAGCATTCGTGAGCTGAGGGGAAGGGATGATATGAATGGTGAGTAGTACAAAAAGAAACAGTTAAGGCAGTCAATGAATTTATGAATTATAAAGAAAGATGAGCAGTGAGAAAGATTATTATGTTAACAACCCTAAAATTAAAAGTGAATTTTTCTTATTTAATCCGTTACCTGAGAAGCTAAATATGGTATCTGGCTCGCATGCAGGCTCTCCTTTTATCATTTTGCCTTAAAATTGAAAAAAAAAATATTTTCATTAGCTAATTATAGAGGATGGGCAAGACTAGGAGTGGAAGAGCACTCTTGTACTGTGTCTTTTGGTGTCTATCTCAAAATTCATGTCCTGTCTTCCAAGCCAATAGATGAAGATGTGGAATTATGTATTATGGCACTGTTGCATCTTCAGCACAAAGAGGCAGAAAACACAGTATCTCTGTGCTCTCTGTCTCTGTCTGGGAGCACAGGGTGATGAACAGCACATACTTCTTTGTCTGGGATCCAGGTTCCTGTTTGTGTCCATCTTATTCTGCAAAGCAAATTCCAGGTAATTGAATGCTGGGGTTGCAGTCCCAAAACCACATGGATCAGGCCTTCTATAAACCAGTGAAGATCCTTGCATAGGAAGCATAGGGTATAGCAGACTGATAGTGGTTAATGAGGGGACAACAGCCACAATGGGAAGAAATTCGATCAGAGTGAATAGGTTTCATAAAGTACCTTGCATTGCAAACTCACATCCATGTTTCTAGCTCTATATCAAGACTGTTCTGTTCTTTATAAAAGAACTGATAAATAACATGGGCAACATGCATAATAAGGTACACTGTGTTGTCTAGGACAATAAAGATTTGTGGGAAATTCTCCCTGTGCAGTTTCAATGTTCAGCCTCCCAGAGGACTCTGTGAACACTGAAATATCAGCAGAGGTCACTCCGGGCTTGACCACTGCAGTCAATGGGAAGATTTCCTCTAACAGTACAGGTTAGAGGACCCATGCATATTACTGTACAATTCACAGTAGGATACCTTTTATAACACTCACCACACTGTAAAAGACGCTTCAGAGATACTGTGACGTTCAGCAAAAATCCCAGGTTCCTACAAGCTTATTCACGTATACATAGATGTGAGGGTTGCAACTGACTAAACAGAAATACAAAATATCTCTAGGTTTAGTAAAGTCTGGTTTGCAAAGTGTCCTTGAAAATTACATCTGAGAATTTTTGTGGATTCAAGAAACGTATTTTGATTGTCTGGTGATTTGATATACCTGCGGGGATGAATACAGTTTTTCTGGAGGTTCAGCTGCTGTGGTCTGTTTGAAAAATGCCATTGGCATATTTGTCTAGTTTATATTTTTCTGTTTCTAGTATCTTCCTGTTATCTCAAATTCTCAAATTGCTTAGCTCAAATTCATCAAAGTAACCTATTCAACTAGTACAATACTCATCATTTCATCGTCTGAGCCATCATTTCTCTTGTTAGCTTACTGTCCTGGAAAACTGATGCCTGTGATAGCATCTCTGGACTTTGTTCTTTATCTCAAACCTCTGCCTTTGTCCTCTTTAGAGCAGATTATTAGAATTACTCCTTCTTAGAAGCCCCAGATGACCAGACTCTTAAGACACAACCACATTTGACCCTCAGGTCTGACGTGGCAATGCAACCAGTTCCTCCCTGCAGGAAGCTGTGACCAAGGGGGAATATGGTAGGCCAAACAGCTGTTTTAAAATAAATATTTAATTTTAGCAGCGGGGGAAAAAAATAATCTAAAAGAAAATTTTTAAAATTGCAAATGGTCTTTCTTACTTCAGGAGTCAGTTTGTTGAGTGTTTGAATAGGGGCTAAATTCTCAAGTACTCTCTCAACTCTGGGGTCATCTTACTGCACTGTTGGCCTCCCTTTTCTCCTTATGGGACTTCCTTTAAGCCTAACTGAAATTCCTTGCTCCTTTGCATGCTTGGACCCGTAACTAAACTTGTTGAGCTCAGCAGGGAGTTGCAATAAAAGCATCAAATTGAACAGCTCTTGTATTGTGTCTGAAATATCTGCTAGGAAGTATATATCTGGTTTCAATTCTCACTCTTCCTGGGCACATTTCCTGACAATCCAGTTATTGAATTAACTCACTGTATGAATATATATGCATGGAGCAGACGACAGCTCAATAACCAATCCAAGTTATGATATTCCTAAATTACTTCAGGCAAGTCCAAATCTATTACATAGGAAATTTCCATCTCTGACATATTTTGTATAATGTGTGAGATTTTGAAAGAGCTAAAATGAAAAGGATCGTTTACCTTCTATTACAGTACACCATATGAAATCATCTTGATCTGCTCATTAAATGAAGATGATACATATTATATGGAATTGCCTTGAATTGCTCACTCAGTGAGGATATCTGTCGCAAACAAGAAAACACACACGCTACACACAGAGATGTGGGAACTACCTCTTGGGATAAGTCCTCTCCAGGGAAGGGAGCAAATCTAGCATGATACCCATGTGTGGTAACGTGTCATGCATCTCTCGCTCACCAAAAATGTGATATCACAGACCTCTATGAAGACTCAAGTGTGCTAGAAGTCACAGTCAAGAAACTGTTTCTTAGACTGCTTGTTAAACTATGTCTTACAAAAAAAACCCACCAGATTTTGTGCCTGAGCTGACAGAAGGAGCAAATCTTGGAGTCATTCAAATCAATAGCAAAATTCTCATATACCTTTGTCCTGGTTTTGGCTGGGACAGAGTTAACTCTCTTCTTAGTAGCTGGTACAGTGCTGAGTTTTGGATTTAGTGTGAGAATAATGTTGATAACACGCTGATGTTTTAGTTGCTGCTAAGTACCGCTTATCTTCAGCCAAGGACTTTTCAGTTTCCCATGCTCTGCCAGCAAGCAGGTGTGCAAGAAGCTGGGAGGGAGCATAGCTGGGGCAGCTGACCTGAACTAGCCAAAGGGGTATTCCATACCATGGAACGTCATGCCCAGTATATAAACAGGGGGGAGTTGGCCAGGAGGGGCGGATCGTGGCTCTGGCATCGGTCAGCAGGTGGTGAGCAATTGCATTGTGCATCACTGGTTTTTTTTCCTTCCCCCTCCCTTCCTTTTTTTGTTATATTCCTTTTCATTACTATTATTATTATTATTATTATTATTATATTTCATTATTACTATTGTTAGTATTATATTTTAGTTTAGTTATTAAACTGTTCTTATCTCAACCCATGAGTTTTACTTTTTTTTCCTCTCCTCCTCCTCACCCCACTGGGAGGGGGGAGGAGGAAGTGGCTGCATGGTGCTTAGTTGCTGACTGGAGTTAAACCACAACAACCTTGATGAAGCCAAGATTTCACACAAGGAATTTTAATTTAGAAGAGAACATCAGGGCTTGCTAAATCACTTCTGGGTATATCCGTTTTGTCCGTTTCTACCCTAAGATGTTCACAGTGTTTCGATATAAAGTTAGCTATTACAAAACCTGAGTGGATTAGCGGTTGGAGGAGCATCTACTGGAATAGTTCCCTAAATACTTTGGGTTCCAAATGTGAAAATTGTCCAGTGAAGGATTTTTGAAAATCATATTAACTTTATATAATTTTTTACTGTTACCATGCAATGACTGGTCACACAATAAATAAATAAAAAAAGAGCATAACAATTCAAAAATTAAAGATAAGAACATACTAGAAAGGAAACATTCACAAGAACAGGTAGCTAGAGCAATGTGTTGAGCCTCACCATAGCACAGATAGAAACACCACTTTAATGGGGCAGAAGAAATTACTAATCAGGGGGTGGAAAAATGGGAAGAATGAGTGCAAATAAGAAGTTTGAACACAGAGGAAGAGACAGTAAGATGGGCCAGCAAGTGTTACCTTGGCTGGATACATCTCCCAGCTCTATGACTCTTCATTTCACTGTGAATTAGAAAGACCATGTGGTACAGCAAGGAGGACCTGTTTGTGCCTTGGTAGCTTCCGTGAAAGCCCATAGCTCCTATGGTCACCTGTTACTAAAGTTCTGGGTGAGCTATTGATTTCTCTCATACAAATGGAAGCGACTATCAGGAAAAGAATGTGAGTAAAGACACATAAAAGCAAGAGGAAAACAGCAGAAAACCCTACTGCTGTGGTGCTTACCTCGGTTATGGCTGCCCATTTCCTCCTGCATAGCTGTGTTCATTCTTCTGTTTAAAATGCAGTTACTGTGTTATTGATTTCCTAGATATGTTTTTAAAAGCATTTAGGGTTGGGCAATTAGTTACTGCTTAATGCAGAATGTCAAAACAGAGCGATCGATCCAACTAATTGATCAATTGATTCATTATTTCCTTCACATGGCTTGATGTGGACCTAGTCCAAAAGAATAAAGGAAAGAAAAATAAGTTGGATTTTGTGAGGAATATTATACAGCAAAAAGTTAAGGAAAGATTTATTAATCTTGAAAGGAAACAGTTTGGGGATAAAAGTAATTTTCCAGTGATTGCTTGTTTATTGAAACAACCACTCAAAGGAAGAGCTCACAACAGGGTAACAGAAGGAAGAAATACTGAACAGTGTACACTGTGAAGTGTATTTACTGTAACCAGGACAAAAGGTATGCCTTTAACCATGTCATGAGAACAATTTTGATATATTGTCATTTTGTTCATTCTGAAGTAAACCACAGAATAATAATTATTATAATTCAGGAATCAGTTTTGAACCAGAAACCCAGCACGGTGGATTTCATCTGGAACTGGCAAAAGTTTTGGGAAAGTCTGTGTGACAGAAAACACAATATGATCATGGAAACTGTTCTGGCCTCTTCATTTGAGATAAAGGGCCGCTTCTTCAGCCATATGAATAGAAAGGCAGGGCTGAGGTAAGTGCCACCTCACAGGGTCACTGAAACACAAAGATAGGGAAGGACCTCCAAAGGTCATCTGGTCCAACCACCTGCTGAAGCAGGGTCAGCTACAGTAGGTTGCTCAGAGTCATCTCCAGTTAGATTTGAATATCTTCAAGGATGGAGACTCTAAAACCTTCCTGGTCAACTTGTTCCCACCTTTTTTCTTGCCTCCCCTCGTGCCAGCCCCCAGGGGACATGTTTTGCAGGATGCTCAGTGTTGCATTTCTCCCCCAGTATAAACTACATACACAGCTAAAGCATCCTGGCACCTCTCCTCCAGGTGCAGAAACTGCTCCTAGTCTTCTGCTGTACTGGTGCAGCTGGGAGACACACATCTACATTGGGGAAACTTTTCAGCTGGATATTACTTTCTGTCTCAGGCTCCATTTAAAAAAAACAACGAAACAAACCTCCCCCAAAAAAGATTGTTTTGAAAAAGTATTCTGCACAGCTTCTCACTGGGCCACATTGCCTTCTGCACATGTTGAAAGATTGAGGAAATAACAGCCATTGCTAGTCCCAGGGTCCTTTTTTCTGAAGATTTGTTGTCCCCAAAACATTAGAGATATGCAGCTGTTGTACTAGAAGGCCAAGCAAAATACCATCGGAAATGATTAATTAAATAATGATGGATGTAGCCCATTGAACTGTATGAACTGTAACCCATTAATAACTATTACAGCAAATTCTGACTAAAAATATTCTACAAACAATCATTTAAAACAAATCTGTAGCACAGGAGGCAGTTGAAAGAAGCTGAAACCACAACAACATATTTAAACAGCTGGAGAAAACAGGAGGTGCCAAAAATTGTTCTGTTAACTGCATGCTGTCACTGGATTAAAAATAAATATGAAAGGATGATAAACACTCAGGTTAGCTGCATGGTATTAAATTAGACCTTGGAGAATTAGTTCTGTTTTCATTTTGCTGGTGGAAAACTGATGTGGCCACTGGTGTTTGCCTAGTGCAAATACTTTTAACATGGGGATAAATATAGGGCATAGTAAGAAAGGCTAGAAAAATCTGGATAATTTAAAAACACTCAAGGTAAAGAGGCCTCTGAAATTCAACCTTCAGGAGTAGCCAAAGGATTTTCTGAACCCTTAGTTATTATCTTCAAGAACTCGTGAAGGACGGAGAAAATCTCTAAGGACAGGAGAAGGTCAAATGCAGTACCTACTATTAATAAAAGGACAACAATATGACCTGGAGAAGTATAGACTCACCAGGATAACTTTAATACTTGGAAGATGCTAAAAAAGATGATTGCATAATCAATTCGTAAACATCTAGAGGAGAACGAATGTGATAAAATACTTCCAACTTTGATTTGTCAAGAATATGTCACATCAGACCAATCTGGTTACATCTTTGAGGAGATAACTAGGCAAGTGAATAAAGAAAAGCAGCAGGCATGACATATATTAACTTTATTAAGGCTTTTACATGGTGTAGGGCCTGGCGTGAGCTTTAGTAAAGGAAAATACAGTATAGAAGAGATCACCATAATGTACACAGATGGGTGGTCTATAACACAAAGACTTATTAGTAGATTGCTAACTGGCAGCTTAGTCTAGTGAAGCATATAGGTGTCTCTGCAGAGCTTACTTCATTCAACATTTTCATTAATGACTTGGTCTAAAGAATGCACTTGGAATTCATGAATAGCGCTGAGCCAGAAGGGCTGAATTATATTGAAAAATCAAGGATCAAAATTCTTAATAAACTGAAGCAATGGTCTGAAATTAAAGACGAAAATCAACAGACACAAGTGTGAAGTATTTTGATGAGGAAGCAGGAAGTGCAGAAATGAAGAGACTAACTAGCAAGCTGCAATAATACAGAAAAGGGATTGTGAGTTACAGCTGATGTCAAACTCAACCTGAGTCAGCAGTCTGATGTTGCTGGGGAAAAAAAAGGGAAGTCTCATTTTGTAATATACTGGCAGAATGTCATGTGTAAGATGCTGGAGGAAATTATTCTTTTCTGTGCATCATCTGGCGGGCCTCAGCTAGATAAACATGTTCTATTTAAGGCGTTATTCTTTAGGAAATGTATAGGAAGGATCGGAGAGAAGCTAGAGGAGACAAATAAGAAAATGAAGAGGTCTACAGAACATCACCACTGTACAAAAGTTGAAAGAACTGTGTTTCCTTAGGTTGAGAAAGTGTAACTGAAGGAGTGAACATGACAGTAGTCTTCCACAATATGAATGATTGCTAAAAAGATTTATGCACTAACCATTGGCTTTGTTTGAAACAAAGAAGATTTTGCTTCTTTGAAGCATTGTTTCAGGGAAACAATTCAAGCTGTAAGGGATAGAGGGGAATGGACAGCATCCAAGCAGCCTGAGTTGCCTTAGTGGAAGATATTAAGAGGCAGACTGCTGTCAGTGATGGTCCAGGACACAGCCCGGGGAAAATGGACTCCAAGAAATTCTTCTTTTATTCCCCCAGGGGTTGCTATGGACATTTTATGTTTGAAAAGGAATGACTGAGCTATACCTTTTTTTATAAGAAGGAATGGTATCCACTGAAATAAATCCATGCGTATGCTTTCTTGGGATAAAGAACAAACCCTCAGTGGCCACACCAAGAACTCAAGAAGAAGTGAAAGCCTTCCTTTTCACACTGTATCCAGCCGACTCCTGGGGAACTCGGTGCATCCCCACTACAATTCTGCCGACACAAGCTGACACTTGAGAGGTCAGAGCAGCGTCCTGGGGATGTGGTAGGCAGCCACGTGCAGTGTGTTGAACAGAGTGAGGTCTGGCATCAATAGCGTTCCCTGTTTGCAAGGCCTCTCCCTGCCACGCCCATCCTGCTGGTCGTGTTACCACCGGACAAATGTTACCAGATCATTAAATAAAAATCAGCAAATAGGACAGCACTTTGATATTTTTGCTGAACTTCTGTTTTATCACCTGCGATATCAACACAGCTCAATGGCCAAATCAGAAGCAGCAGCAGTCATTCTGAAGAGGTATGGTACATGTCCCTCCCAGTGCTGAGAATGGAGATTTTACTAAGCGATTTAGCTACAGCTGCAGCTTTTTCAGCTGAATGCTGCAGCAGATGGAAGAAGCCTGTGTGTTCAGAAAACGCGGTGGTTTTTCAATACTAGGTGATTGTATGGCAAGTTGTGCATTCCACCCACAACATATTTTTCTCTATGCACTTGTATGGTGCACTTATGTAGTTAATTGCACACCTGTTTATACCATACAAGAGAGGAAACACAAAATATATTTAGATTCATTTTAACTTAATAAGTTGTTTTATTGAAATTGCCCCTAATGTTTTCTTTGATTTTCAAGATGTTTGAAGGAATAGCTATTTGCATGTTAGAAATATTTGAAGATTTGCTTCTCTATGTTTTGAGGATCAAATGTGAAGGTATTAGGAAGGCAAGAGAAAAGAGCATGCTAGAATGATGGATCTCAGAAAGAATGAAAATGAACAATGCTCTCCAGTTACACTTTCATCTCCTTTTATATAGACAGTTATGATATTAAGAATAATTCACCACTCATCATGTTTCTCCAGCATTAAAATGAATATCACTGTGATCATTTTTGCCATTTCCTCCTGCAGTACACTAAAGATACATGCTAATATTGCTACCAATGGAAAAATAACCCGTTTAGCTGAGTGCTGTTTAAAAGATTGTATTCACAACTTCTTTCATTTCACACAAATTAACCCAGTAATGATTCCTGATGGCTGATCAAGTATCTGCTGTATTCTGCCATCTTGTAGGGAGATTTGCAGGCATGCTTCAAACTATCTTGTCAGTTATTTTCACTTTCTGCACCTTGAACTGATAATAATGGTAGATAAATACTGCTATATTTAACACTGAGACTGAATTACTGAAAATGTAAAACTGAGGAAAACCCTCTTAGTTCATCAGAGGCCACAAATCCCAAAGATCTGATACTAGCCAAGGTAATTGTATCTACCAGTCCACAAGAGGGTTATTGGCTTCATAAAAGCCACTTTCAGATTTTAGTAGCAGAACAGGGAGTCTCTGCTGCTATGCATTTTTTTCCTACTCTGACACCAGCTAGTAGCGCTGTGGTTCAGTGCAGCTTGGTAAGACCCCACCGAACAGAAGGGGTCTAAATGCAAAGTGTCCTTTTTTCTATATCTCAGGCCTTCCAGAAACAGCAATAAAATTTGATGTCAAATGATGAACCAAACAGAAACGAAAGCAACCAAAACAACAGACCTGTGGAAAATCAACATGGGTGCCAAATCTGGCCCTGAGAACGTACCACTGGCAGTACCTCCTACTCTGGGCCATAATTTCTGTCTATGAGGATGCATTTCCTCCCAGTGTGCCATGCTACTTCCAGCCATCAGCCCGTGCTGGACTCCCAGCAGCTACAGCCTTTGAGGTTGGTGCAAGATTGCAGTCTATGGTAGGACTCTTACCAGTGGAGTTTCCTCCAGCACCTCAACCAGATGTGATATTTCCTTGATGCTGGAGGACGACCACTCTCGTCCTTCGAAGGGATGATCGGCTGTCTCACTGGGACTGACAAGCAAAGGTTTTGAGTAACTTGATGGATTTAAACCAGCCAGTTTTTTAGTGGCATTGCAGGTCAAAAGGATTCCTTCTTAGTTAAAAAAGACCTTTAATGGAGGAGCACCGAAATAAATATCAGTGCTTCTGTGAAGCAAATAACGGTGGCACGATATTTGGGTGTTTCTTTGGTCTCTGTGTCAATCGTGGGCTCATATTCGGTTTGGGACTGGTTCAAGGAAATAATTCACAGCCATTCTAATGGCTGCCAGTTTGTACTGCAGTGAGGGGGGTCACCTCTGCCATTCTCCTTACTGTCTGTGGGAAACTGGCCTGACCACGGTAAGAATAAATATCCCTCCATGCTGACTTTGTTGGATCTTTTCTATTTGTTTTATATTCCACAACAGCTCAAATGTAAAGCTTTGTTTCAGGATATTAAATGAAGCAAATATAGTGCAATTTCAATCACCCAGTCACCTTTGAGCGTACCATATTACCTAATAACCGAGAAGATGGGATTAGAGCAGTGAATTTATGTAACTAACTGCAATAAGGCATAATAATATCTGAGGAAACAGGGGAAGGGGGGAATGAATTCAGATATAATATATTAATAGGGACTAGGGATTCATAAAATTGAGCCAGATCACTCATGAAGAGATTCAAACCTCAGTGATACAATTGAAGTCTACTTTATTAACTTCTGGCTGAAATTCATGTGTCCTCCAGAAAGGTGAGGGTTGAAACTCTTCAGTGCTTGTGGCAGGAGAGCTGAGAATCAGATTTGAGTCAGATGGGAAAGTGTTGCTTTTATATTGGACTCAGTATCTGGGATGTGCCTCTGTTTTGGTTCAGACGTCTGCAACAGATTCAAATACCTCGAGGTGACGGGGTCTGCAGCATGAGCCGCCTGAGCTTTGGGATGGTCTCCTCCCACAAGGTCTCCACACATGCATGTTTATTTTCCACTGCCACCAGGTAGGTGCTGGCCCACAGGCAAAGGATGACCACCACAAGTCCAAGGTGCTGAGGTACATATGGCCGCCTATTTAGACACATCACTGAAATGATCCTGTGCTGAGTCTTGCAAAAAAAAACCAACAAAAAACCACAAAATCGAGATTGTCGTGTCTCCCCTTTTGTGCATAAGCAAGACCAAGCTAAACTAGTAGCACAGAAAAGTCCCACCAATGCCCAGATGTGCACGCTGAAGGCTGCCGGGGTGGGCAGGGAGTTCAGAGAAATCCAAAGGACATGGGGAAAGTTGTCTGTGCATCTGTGGAAACGCCAAGGAAAGTCCATGCCAGCAACTCCTTCCCCCTCATTCACCTGAGCTGCAGTCTCTGCTCCCTGCCTGCCCTCGCAGTCCCTGTAAGCCCATGACTGCAGCAAGCCCTCCACGTGGAGCTGCTTCCAGCAAAATTTGACAAAAGATGCATTTTTAAAGACACCACTCAATTTCAGAGCTATATATAGTGCACGAGCTTGTGTGCAAAGAGCAGACTGGAAGGGAGGGAAAGCAGACAAACAGAAAGGAAGTAGAGGAAAGATGACTTGAAAGTCATTATGGAGTGTTAATTTTTTTGGTGTGAAAATTTGTGTGTGGGCACAATCTATCTGTTTACATACATAGGTATAAATATACACACACATATTTTCCTAGTAGAACTTCAATTTTTAAAAATCGGAAATGAACTCCTAACATTTTCCCCTCAAAATAGCCAGTGGGCCAGATTTATTAAGTCTGAAAGAAAAAAAAAAATTAAATTCTGAATTTTTCAGCAGGCAATATTTAATTTCTTATCTAGTTTAGTAGAAATCTCATTTATTGGGATACTAAAAATGGACATGTCTTCTTGTACATGAAGATAATCTTGCCTCAATATATAGTAACTGTGCATTGAAATTTCTATGTACCCTTCTGTGTAAACCACAATACTATGTAAAAGATATGTAAATTATTTAAGTTTCTTCTGTGTAGCTGTGTAGAATAATTTACTAAATGTCTGAAATTGGATGGAAGTTTTGCTACTGACTCCAACAAAAAAGGTATTTCAGCCAGTGAGTTTTTTCATTTATGCATTTCATTAAGCCTAAGTTTTTTACTAAAAGCAAGGACAAAAATGCTTTGAGATTTACTGGAGTCTTACAGTGTTCTAAATAAATTTTAATATTGTAGGTAATACCTGTCAAATAATGAAGAGCCATTTTCTTCTGTAAGGTTTAACATATATATAAGTAACATATTGTAGGTGTCATTATACGGCATTTGACAAACAACTTTCCCGTAACTTCACTTCCTTTTCAAAAAATGCAGTAAATTTATTTGCTTCCATTACCTTAATTTGTATTATTCATCTTTGAATATAGTTGAGTCATGTTTATTCTGCTCGTCTTTGATAGCATGATGACAGATTGTAGGTGAATTTTTAATAATAGCACAAAATTATTTTTCTTTCTCTTTGTTTCTCAAGCAAGACATATTTCAGCTTGGACGTTTATTTGAAGAATATGGTATTTAATAATTTCAATCAGCTCCTTGCAGGCCATCTCAACAAATCCTTTAGGGAGGCTTAAGTCTTTCAAGTGTATGCAGGAGGATAGGTTCACAGTGAAAAACAGATTCAATACTGAAGAGCTTTTGTTTTCGTTTTCTTCCATTCTCAGTTGCTTAAAGGCTCAAAGATAATTTGGAAGGCACAAGGGGCTACCTGGAAGATGGCAGACAGTAAGAAATGGATGCCAACTGGAGTCAGTAGAGGAATTTTCTCTGAAGTAGCAAGGCAGCACAGAAGATAGGGTAGCCTCTATATATACAGGTTTTGTCTATACCTGTACCTATGTATGTACGTATAGGTACACGGACACACATATATATAAAGTTAAGGGAAGTAGAGGTAAAATACCTTATATGTAAAATAACTGTAGATACAGAGAGGGAGCATCCACACTGAGGAAAAAAAACAGATGTTTGAAATTCAGATGAAAAGCCCATGCATTATTTTCACAGTAATCCAATTGAATTTTGCTGCAAGGCTAGTTGCTCCCCTCTCTCTGCCTGTCTGCCCCAACTCCAAGGTATTCTGTGATCTCAGCTCATTTGCTCAGATGTCACCCCATATAAGTAATATTGAATGAAAAGAAAGTACCATTTCCCCATCTCCCTCTGGGAAGGCCGATTCTTTAGACTAACGTCCTCTTGAGGAACCTCATGAAGAAACCAATGGGGAACACTACAGTCATTTGTTTTTGAGGAAGCTATAGCTACCTGGTTGTTTTGAAATAAAAGCCATTCCTCTAAAAAAAAGATGTCTGTCAAATAAAGTTGATGGATTACCTATGCAGCAGGAAACCTCAGCAGAAAGGGATACATTCCACATGCTGCCATTTAGAAAATAACATTTAATCAGAAAACAAACAGCCCCTGAAAAGCTCAACAGATCAGCTCCCTGAATCAGCCTTGCCTCACTGCTTGGAAAAGTCACCCCTCGTTTCAGAAAAACTGTGATGTTACCCCTTTCAACTTCTAAGTCCAACAGCCCACCATGTTGGGGCAAGCTGCTGTTTTGGACACACCGTTTTCCAGGCAAAATGCCAGCCCTCATATTTGTCAATAAAGTCCTGTGCTGCTTTTAGGGAGGTGTTGACCTAAAACCATAGCAGCTCCTATCCATCTGAAGTAAACCTACATATCTGACTCCCGCTAAGGCTTTAGGCAGAAGTGATACTCTCACACTTGTAAGGATGTGATATTTTCTGATAGTCCCTGTTAAAAATTTTCTGGGAGATGTAGATGTATTTTAGTGCCAGTGAAGTGATTTGTGTTAGCGTCAGTCTTGAGAAAGGTAGGACACACAACAGAAAATACAGCTGCTGTCTACATGTCCTTATTCCCAACCAGAGCAGACCAGGGCAGGACTACAACGTGGCTTTGGAGCAAATGTCATTTATGTAAGCCCCTGGATTGTGTTTTGCATAAATTCTTTCTTTTTTTCCTACTTTTTTCCTTAAATAAACATGACCAAATTAACAAAATCTGTGTGGGAGCTTGCATTTCAGCCAGGATCCTTAGGCACTGCTAATCTTGGCTCTCTGCTTATGCAGGAGGCAGATGTGTTCCCCTTGTCTCTAAACTCTTGTCCTAGAAAATGCCAATGAGACCCCAAATCAGGTGTCCAGGCCCATCTGTTTGGTTTTTGCCTCTGACTATTGCTTTTCTAAATTAAACTTTTAGTCCCCAGGTAGAAATGTTCTGTCAAAGGAACAGCAGAGGGTCTGAGTTCAGGGAGTGGAGGGAGCAGCTGGGGCAAGGCCAGGGGATGAAGACCCTCCCGGGACCACATTTCTTCCCCCACACAGGGTTGCTGGCTCTGACCCTGCACAGGAGAAGGGTAGGCAGAGGGACAGCCCTACCAAATCACAGCCCTTGCTCAGCAGCAGAAGCAGAAAGCAAACTATGTGGGAGGCAGTTTGCAAAGGCCAGTTTGGGACCCGACTGAAATGTTTAACCACTGAACCATGTTCTCTGGCTCATGGTGCCTTCAGCTTAGCTCATCATCCTCATACTGGTGACTAGGGCCAGTGTCCTCACTTGTCATATTTTTCTCCCTATATTGCTGCAGAGAAGAGTTCAGGTAAAGTTGCGTTT
Organism: Gymnogyps californianus; assembly: GCF_018139145.2. NCBI lineage: Eukaryota > Metazoa > Chordata > Aves > Accipitriformes > Cathartidae > Gymnogyps > Gymnogyps californianus. The sequence goes on from NC_059500.1 coordinate 40,714,050, forward strand.
TCCAGTGCAGGGCCTTCTGAACAAGTTAACCTGTCATTTTAATTGCTCTCCCAACCAGTATGTGGGAGAGCTGCTGCAATGACCTTTATTCTGCCCCTATTGCATGTTATCCTAGTCACTCAGTCAACAAAACACATGGAAATTGTCAGGGCACGACTATTATGTTACAAGGAATGTGGTGCCCCAGTTAGGACAATTTCTTGCTTTTCCTGGCCCTCTGCCACATTGGTGTTAATTATATATGCCTCCATCCCATTACCCACATCTGAGTTCCTACTGCATTACTTCTGTTATGACCAGAGGAAGTTAACCCATGGCAACAAAAAATATCAGTCACTTTTCTTCTTTCAGAAGCAACTCTTCTCTGGTCTACCCAACATTGCTCTCTATGGATAATGGAGGTTACAAAGAAAAATGGAGCCAGACTTCTCAAAGATGCATGGTGAGATGGCAAGAGGCAAAAGATTCAAGGTGGAAAATGGGATATTCTGATCTGATATAAGGAAAATCTTTTTCACCATACAGCTAGCCAAACACACGACTAGGTGCCCAGAGAGGCTGTGGAGTCTCCATCCTTGGAGGCAAGAAAGTCAAAACTCAGCTGGACACAGCCATGAGCAACCCACTCTAACTGGACCTGTTTCAGACATAAGGTTGGACTGGATGACCTCCAGAAGTCCCATTCAAACCAAATTATTCTACAATTCTACCATTCCACCTTTTTTCCCAAGTTTCTTTGGCAGTCCATGTGGGCTTCCACATGGATTTCAGACATGACTTTCAGCAGATTTAGCTGTTAAACTATGGTAAATAATGTGCACAGATAGTATTGTTCCCTTCTTGAAGGCAATTTATTTCCATTTAACTTTACTTCATCAGGAAAAGATCTGTGTTGAAATTAAATGAACTGTCTTTGAGCTGAAATGCATATACACACAAGGATTTGTAGTGGTTTAGTCTTACATATGCACAGACTTCCAGGTACACATCCTGACTGAACTCACAGCCGTCACTATTTCGGTGCATAATACCGAAAAGCTTTGGTATCTCCTGCAATCTTCCTAGGGCATCCTGTAGGTTTTGTAGCTTTTAATCTTTCAGCTTTTTTACAGGGAAGTGTTTTATGGCCTTGTCATTTGGACTTTATGGGGATGACCCTAGCTGTAGCTACAGAAAACAGCCAAGTATCCCACGTTTTTGGAGTGAATTGTATTTGCAGACCTGGTGTCTTCCAGGCCCAGGTTCCTATTCTGAAATAAAGAAGACATCTGTTTTCAATATTGCTTATATCTGTTACAAACCGCAAACAAATAACAGATTGACCTAAAATGAATCAACACAGGGCATTTTCCGTCCACAGTGTGACCACATTTTTACAGTCTATTGTAAAGTAATTTTTTCTGGGTACATTTGTGGTAGAACCTCTGGCTAAATTGCTGCAATGGGGCAAAATATTGCACTTTTTGTAAAGGCCTCAGGTGAAACTCTGTATCAGACAAGGAAGGTGGAGAAAGCTATGGAATTACAACAAGGCCTTTCAAAAACCTGAAAACCTGGAATTCTTCTTTCATGCCTCAGAATAGAAACACTAAGATGTACTACAGCTAAAAGAAGGATTTTTATGCAAATATGGCTAAGACAACATAGAAAGAGGTCAGTGTCTCTCAATTGTATGTTACAGCAGCAACATGAAAAATGCACATAGTTCTAATATTATAATTATATGATTACTCATACACCTAAAGTTTTATTGACTTATAACACTAATAAAACACTGTGCAACATGGAACCTTCATTGCTTTAATAGCATGTTTAAATTGTTCCACTGAATTGATATTTGAGAAGCTGTGGTAATCAAGAAGATTTTCAGAATAATTTATTGACATTTGGGGGTAACACCCTTGTTCAGATAATGGAGCATCTTAGACAATTGAAATTCAGCTAACTGAGATTTCAGAGTAAAAGTGTCCAAATCAAATGCCAAATAAAATCTGTATCATCTGAGGACTTAAATAGCAACATTATTTTCAGACTTGTTGTGTGTGTGTCTGTGTTTTCTGTTGGAGAAGCTCCTGTTTCTCAGTAAAGCTGAACATCTTATGTAGGTGGCTATATAGGCCTTTAGGTATTAGATTTGAATAGTTCTAGTTGAAAGTAAGTGTCACAGCGCTATTGTAAGACATCTGAAAGTAGACTTGCAATGTTACACAATGCTTGGGGGACATTGTTGTAAATAAGTGCAATATTTTTATAAGAAGATTTTTGCCCATGCCAAAAAGCTTTTCCTAAAAACAGGCACTGGCTAAGAAGTCATTTAGATTGTGAAAGGACTTCTGCTTTAGCAAATGCACGGTGAAGTGACCTCCACTCGTGGGCCTGATTTAATGCAGCAGTTCAGCACATGCCTTACCCTAAACACAGCAATCCCACTGAAGTCAGAGTGACTAGAATATGTGCTTAAAAGTAGGTAGTCTTAAGTACATTGCTGGAGTCAGAAAGCCTTCAGCTGCTGAAGAATTACATTGGTGAGATGTAATCATTTAAGGAGTAAGTCCCAGGACACTTGGAAGCTGTTTATAAATAAACTTTTCCTGACTATATTTTAAGTTATTTTGTTATTCCTCTTAAATCATTTGTACTATTAGAAAATAACTTCTATTTATTCAAAGCAGAGGTCAGCTGGAATGGCTTTTGTTGGCATGAGTATTCAGAGAGCAACTGTTTTCTTATCTTTTCATAAATATAGCGGAAACTGTTCAAAATATTGTTTTATAATTTTTTGCCTTGCAAGGTAGTGAACCCTTGAAATAAACTTGCCAATAGATGTTTCACACAGAAAATCGTTGAGTCCTGTCCTGGGAGAGTAAGAGGAAAGGCAGTTGGTAGAGTCTGGGACTAATGTCGGGGTTCAACTCTACTTCATTAATGGTCAGCCAGGCACTAGAGCAGAGTTGCGAAAAAAAGGGCAAATTGCAGAGTAAATGCAACAGGGTGTGGTCTGTAAAAGAGCTGCTGCTTCTGCTGACTTTAAAAAGCAGTGAAAATCTCTGTAGAACAGTGATTCTGATTCTGATTCTTTACTAACCTTCCTGTTTCTCCTTCCACCTCCTCCTCCTAGCTTTTCAGCTCCACTGCTGTGTAGGCTTTAGGTGAGTGATCTTTGAGGGAAATGAGACACCAGACTGGAAACAAAAGGCCCACGGCAATCTGATGTGCTCTTGACCTTCTGTTAAGGTTATTTAAATAGGTGCCATAAATAAGTGAAGAGTTCAGGGTAAGGCTTTTCAGCCAAAAAAGGTTTTGAAATGGATCTGCAGAGAAATAAATTGTTCTCTGTATCCATTGTCTTTCCTTCTTTCTCATTCACTAACGTCTTGTTTTCTTCCTTGCTGTTTTGGCACTGGCACTCAGTTGTCACCCAAGCCTGCCCGTGGGGCTGGCTGAAAGGACACGTTCCCGCGTCCGCCCTGCTCTTCCCCGCCTGAGCTTTGCCACTCATGGCTTTGGGGGCCGCCCCCACCCCGAAACTGCTAACCCTTTGCCAAGGATCCTCCTGGTTAGTTTGGATCAATGTGTTAAACACAAGACTGCATCACAAGTGTAAATTAAAATGGTTTTGCTCCTGAAAGGAGCCATGTAAAGCTTGCTTCCTTTCCCTGCTTTCCTCTATGCTGAATGAAATCTAACTTTACCAATGAGGGATATAATTTTGCCATGGAAGTCCTGCCCACTGCTCATACTTCACTGTAAAGACTTGGAATGATCGTAAAGTGAAAAACAAAACAATGGATTGACTAGAAATCTACCTGCTGCCACAGCAAGCGAGATTATAAATACAGGTGCTTTTGAAACATCCTTGTCAAATGCGAGACCCTCCAAATGTGCTGATTATCAGATTATATTTGTCTGTAATACATTAGTGCACATTTTCTATCATTTGTTCACTTTATGAACCACTTGGTGTTTCAAGGATAGTTTGTCCTTGTGGTAGAAAGACATAAACAATCTGATATATGATCAGCAATGCAAGGGGCAGTAATATTTCTTTCCTTTTTCATAGCTAAGAATAACAACCTAAAAGCCAACTATCAGGTACTAATCAGGGTAGCTGTAGCAGCCCTTGCAGTTTTCTCAGGGCTGGAGAGGAAATGCGATTTTTAACAGTGGCTATGAACCAGCTACCAGCATCCTGCACGTGCAGATTTCCAAATCTGGTCATCTGTCCCTGTGAGCGTTGGGATGGTGGCTGAGGATGGACGTAGTTACTCGCACAGAGGGACACACACTCCAAAATTTTGCTTATGGGCAATTTTTTGGTTCTGCCAGTTCTGGTTTTACTGTGAATCACAGAATAATTTACTTCTTAGTGCTCAGAGGCCTGAGAAATGATAATAGCAGGGTCTCCGCTTTGCAAATTGTTTTGAGACCCAGCCAAGGTGTACAGAAAGAGCCAATGTTTATTTTTAAAATCTCACAGATTTAAAAAAAATCTCATGATGTTTAGAGGACTCTGGAGCTTCCTCATTTTTAAGTTCGTTTGGTTGGCTGGGGTCCTCCACTTTGTTTCTTCCTTCTAGCTTGGTTTTTTTCCCCTTCAATCTGTAATTGAAGTCATCCCACTCAAGGCCGTCTTTTGTTCTTTGTATAAGAAGCTATAATGGAAAATCCACACTTGCCAGCAGTGATCTTATTTTAATTTTGGAGACAGATACTGCAATGGCTCAGTATACACACTGTGCACTTAGCAGTTAAGGAACAGCCCTTGTGGGAGACATATGCCTGGGAAACACACAGGTTATGGTGAAACGTACAGTTGGCTGTTAACGAGTCAGTTAAAAAGTCCTTGACCTTGACATTTGTATCCTGAGCTGAAGGCTGACAAATATGGATTTATTTTCCATTGGAATTTCCATGATTGCAATCTGCTAGGGGAGCATAACTTAATTGAATGCATTTAATTAAATGCAGATTCATAGCGAACTTTTCCTCTTTCTGAAACTCCCCAACCCGCCTCTGCCTATGGGCTGAGTGCAGGCGAGGTGATAGGCCGCACAGCTTCATCACAAGCAGTCCGGTGCATCGTTGCGGGAGTCTCCAGGCAGGGATTTCGGACAGTCCTGCTGTGTGAAGGCCGGTGGGTAGGCACCACCTGCGTGTACACGTGTGTTGGTTAACATCCTGGGCTGAGAGCCCAGCCATCCAGCAACGGCATCCACAAAATCACCAGGCATTTCCTGCTGCAAGACTCACCAAACTGCACGTGATTTGAGTAGTCAGTAGAACCTGGTCCTGCAGGTGCAGGAAGAGTCATGTAGGACAGTCTTTTGTTCAGAGTTAAGAGAATTAGGTTATGCTTTTTATGTAGTTTAAGGTAATCAACAACAAGGAACCACACGCTCAGGTGGGACTGGTGCTCAGTTGAAGTACAAGAATTCACAGCCCAGTCCAGGACCTTTGCAACAGAGACTCCCATCACCATCCAGACACTGACTGACCATCCTGTTCAAGAGCTTCAATTCCTCATGAGAGCATCATCCTATGCAAAAGAACCCAAAAATAAATTTGTTTGTTTGTTTGCTTTTTAACAAACAGTCTGTCTGTGAATGTCTGGGCAACACATCCAGTTTGGCCAGACCCTCCTTTTCCTCCCTGTGCTTTATAACTCTGGGTTCCCAGTATGTACATAGGTTTACCAAAGAAGCCAATGCATTGTACATGAAGAGACAAGTCCTCCTAAAGTCTATGCAGTATTTAATACTTTGTGGTTTAGTTACAACGGCCCCAAATAATGTATCTTGTTATATATGCCTATTATACAAGCACCTTTCTCATTATCTCTTTATTGTGGATGTTATTAAATGTAATTTGTGGGGGTTTTTCCCTACATTCGCATCACTGTAGTAAGTGAAGTGCTACAAAAAGAAAAGTTAAACAAGTTTACACAGTCAGCAAGAAATTGATTGTGCAAGACCTACTAAAATGTTCAGCTCAGTATTTTTGAAGCTCTGTAGATTCATAAGGTCTTCCAGACAAGACTGCAAAGATCAAATAAGTTCTCAGACAATCTTCTTGTTCTGTCTAATCTCTCCCTCTTTCCTGTCCTCGTTGAAGGACCCTGACTTCAATGAGTGAAAGAGCAGACCCAGACAGTTTTCTGTCTGGCAGCACTTGAACTGCTTAGGCAATTTGCCTAAGTGGTTTACCCTCATGATAATGTATTTTCGTGTGGATACTGAAATAAGAGGGCTTGAGGAGCATGCTATACATTAAATGCATGAAGGGCAAAGCCATCTTTCTCTGTGTGACAGAGTGCTCCCTGATTATGGGGAGTCTGTATTAAAAACACATTAAAGAAATAACTTCTGTCTGGCTGGTGAACATTACAGAAATGTCAGATTTTTCTAGGGATTCATTTTATTAATTTTTATTGGCAGAAACATGAGAAAACAAAATTAGTTATATTGCTTTCAAACTTGGTTTCACAGACTTTACCCACTGTTGGTTATTTTAGAGATTCTCAAACCTAAATAAAATTAGAGTGTGAATTATGTCATGCTATCAAAAACAGAGCATCTTTCCCTGTTTTGAAAATGTCCCTAAGAACCTGCCATGGCTTACAGATCTTTTAGAGGGACTGAGGCTAACATACAAGAATTATACTACATGGAAAAGTTGAACCCAAATGTCTACATGGTGGATCAAAGTTATGCAATTAACTATGGCTATCTATGTCAGCCAAGAAGGTTCTTAATTGTCAACCATTTTATTAGCCATGCTAAACACCTGCAACTTCAAATCTGGGATACTTGCTAGCTTAAATGTTATTGGATTGCTTTCATGGAGGTGCTTAAATGTTGACATGGGTGCTTAAAAATCAGCAGCCACATCTGAAAACATGACCCTTTTTAAACAGGGTAAAATAGAGCACAATGACTTCTGCCCTCTGAGGAATAGTGCATAAAAGAACCACAGCCCTGTACCTCAGCCGTAGCCTCTTGATTTTGCATTTTCTTGAGATGCTCTTGACACTATGCTGCCTTTCCAAACCCTATATACAGCCAGAGGCACTGTTTCAGAAAAGGTAATCCATGCCTCACTGAAGTGGCAAGTCCAGGTTTGGTATCTTTTTATACAAGTAATCCTGAAGTGAAGTGCTAACTAGGCAAGGAGAGACATGCTTGACACCATGACTGATCAGAAAGACTGGATGGAAATAGCCCTCCTCTAGGAGCTGGAGTCCTAAATATCTCCAACTTTTTCTACTCTGTCTGTCTGAAAGAGATGGGAATTGGAGAATTTCTGATAAAGTTAAATTAGGGCTGTCCAAACTTTCTCCCTGCATTTCTCTATCCACAGCTTTCAAATACTAGTTTGGCTGCAAATTATTGCTGTTATTTTTAAAACATGTGAACAGCTAAAACATTTCCAAACTGGCATGCAATCTGTTCACCAGTGGCTGATGTGCTATAGAGGGCGAGGTGGAAAGGACACTGTTCTGATTTTTAAAAATTATGTTTCAACAAATATTCCTTGGTAAGACCCAGTCCTACATATCTAAGGGACAAAACAGGGCTTCCAGTCTGGGAGGACATGCCAGATCCTTTACATGTGTTGCCTCTGTGGGATTGCTGATATGCCCCTCAAAATAATTTTGAAAGCTCTGTGAAGCTGCTCAGTCTAGGACTGGCTTTTCTTTGCTGTCTATAGGTGGCAATGCCATGCTGTTGACAGCGTTATCACTAGTGATCCAGTCTTCAGTACAAACAGTCTTGCAACTATCCAATTCAGTGGAATGGGACTGAAATACAGTATGTGACAGAAGCTTTTTTTTTTTTTTTAAAGTACTTGTCTCTTTTCTTAAAAGCAAGGGCACATCCTTGGCTGCCCTTCTGTAATTCTGCACTACACAGCAGCAGTGATGCACAAACCTGTCCTACAAAAGCAGCTTGTGCAGTCACCTTTCCTGCTAGTAGAAAGAAAGCATAACAGATTTGTGTAGCCATGTGTTTCAGCTTTCCACAGAAGGGCCATTTCTGGAGGATACGGAGAGCAGCCAGTACACATCAGTCTTTTCTGTTGGTGTGGCTCCTTGAAGCCACACTACTGTGGCCACTGGAGACTTGAAGGACTGAAGAGCATACAGCCATCTTATGTACCTCAAAATGCCTTAGAGGGGAGCTTTGAAGAGCCTTCCAGCCAAATTTCATTATCCTGTCCCTGGCTTTTGTTCTAACACCCAGAAACATGTTGCCCAGAAACATGCCACCATCCTTTCACATTTATGTTTTCAAATTTCCAAGTTGGGCACAAAATGGAGAACAGCTTAAACAGAACAGGCAGCATCTCCCATTTCCTACAGCATTGTAACACAGTATGGGATTACATACTGCACACAATGCAATTCTGTCTACTCCAAAGGATCTGGCTATACACTGAAATAGTCAGTGCTATGGCATGCTGTGCAGGCCACCTCACTACAAGTGCTTAGATAAAACAATGACCCTAGGATAAGCAAGTGGGCTCTTTAAGAGTGTGCGTCTAACATCACACTAATGTGTTTGCATGTTAGAATAAACCTCCTATGGGTCTGTGACTCATGGCAACTCTGTTGCAGCTCAAGAGTCAACTTTCTGCCCCTTAATTCCAGTGCCCTCAGGTTGCACGAATATATTAGAGTCTGAGTTACAGACACATTGCAGATAAAATACCTGATGAGCGACCTCAAGAACGTTTTGACAAAAGTCGAGGCGGTGGAAATGACTATGGGTTAAGATTACCAATTACCCAGCTCTTTCTAGCCTGTTGACCGCAGTGGGCTAGACCTTTCTGGTGCCAGCCTAAATTACAAAAGGGGCAAAATGGTTAAAGCCAAGCAGTCACAGGGCGCTACCTGATGAAATTGATCTTGAAATGTTGGCATAGTTTGGAGTGGTTGCAGATTTCTTTCTAATTTCCTCCCAGGCTGACATGGCACAGTGTGAGCCTCCAAAATGTACTTACTGAAAAGTTTTATTAGCAAATGTACCAATTTTTTGTAGTACTGTGTTTCCTGTGTGCTCTTTAGAGAGTGTCCAAACTTAAAAATGAGAATGACCTCCTTCACTTCAAAGATTTTGGAAGAACATTACATAACTGACTATGAAAAGAGAACTTTGTATTCTTGTTTTGAGGGAGCAGTGATAAATATTTCCATAGCAGAGCCTTCCCTCAATTTTAATTTGATGTCAGTATATCAGAAATGGTTTATCTAGTGATTATCTCTCAAAGAGAATGATGCTGTCCCCCAGAAAGCATGTGGATTTCTCTAGGGTATCATAGCATCATTTTACATTTTAGGTAACACTATGCACAATTCTCCTTCAAGGCCAATATTTATTCTAACCCCTACTCAGTTTCTTCTTGAAATACTTAATTTTGCAGTCCACAAGAAAAAGCCCTGTGTATTGACTGACAAACAACAAAACATATTTTGGGAAACTGCCATGAGTAACAAGTGGAGCCATTAGAAATGCACAGCTCTAAAAAGAGAAAAATGTCTGATAGTATCAAAATTTTGGTTTTAAATTCTTCATGCCCCTTATGGGCAGAGAATATGGAGCTTTAATGGCATTCCAGCACTGCTAAAATTTTCTGTAATTCCAGTATGAATTCTTCATGACATTCTGGACTGTGATCTTGAGTCATCGGGTTTGTTTTGTGTGGAGAAGATAAGGCAAAAAAATAATCTCTCTGTACTCTCGTTCCTTAGGTTGTAGCTGTTCTCTAAATATAACTCTCAGCCATCCGTGGCCTGATGATGGTACCTGTTTTCTGAAGTACACTGAGCACTTCTTGGAAGTGAAAGACCCCCTAAACAAAAAAAACAAACCAAAACAAAAACCTGAGGTGGTTGCAATCAAACTAGAGTGAAAACAAGATAGACAAATCAACACTCCCAGTAACCTTAACCTGGGAAAAATGCTGGCAGTTCAATGTGGTTTTTGACACAACTCTTTCTTTCTTCACAGAAGAAAAATGTGAGCAAGAAAATGAAATGGCCTGCTGTTTCCTTTGTCTCACTCTGTGCCTGCACCTTCCCTGGAGGATGTTCACCGGGACACAGTTTGAAAGTGGATGTGGAGGAGATGCTCTGAAGAAGGAAATGGAGTTCCTGGCAAACGTGAAGATGTCACCCTATTAACTGACAGCCATGGTCTGAGAGCAAGCTTGTGCTGTGAATTTGTGTCTCTGAATGCGACATCGCTGACTCCCTTGTGACGGAAAAATGCTGAGACTATAAGTTTTATGTTCAGCCCCTATGAAGAATTGACAGAAAAGATGAGTGTAGCACGAGCCTGCATCTGTTGTATTACGGCAGCTGTGTGCATTTACCCCATGCACTTATGTACTAAAGTTCTCGCAAAAGGCATAAATACAATGAAAGTCAAAATAATGAACTGATTCATCATGCTTCATCCTGACTGAATCAGAGCAAGAATATGCAGTTGCTTCTATCCTCATCTTAAGTTGTATCTTTTGAGCTTAGACAGCAACCTTTATGAGGCCAGAACTGCCACTTAGAGCTTCATTGAACCAATGTACCTAAATAATGCCAGTATCAGTAGCAACAAGAACAAAACTGAAAGAAATATGACTGAGGAGCCCATCTAGGAACAACACCTGGCCACTGAGGGCCCCGGAGCCATGGGAACAGAACAAGACAGGACTCCGCATTCCCCTTCTGCTCTCCTTGTGTGGGCGCAGAGCTGGTTTTCTGCCTGAGAAAACCAGGCATTCTGACTTGCAGCATCCCTGCCCAATCCTGCAAGCCCAAAGCTTGTAACACACTGAATATTGCACTTGTTAAGTCTAGTCAAAAACTCGAGGCAGATCAGAGGGTTTTTTGTGTCCCCAGACAGCTGTTTAAAAGTGTTATTTACCAATAGCAGATGCTGAACATTAACATTTGCATCTGCATTACAGAAAAAGCAACCCCTTCAAAAGCTGTAGAAATTCTAAGTGAGTTTGAATTTTCACTGTCATTATCTAAAAAAATTTAGGGGTAGATATGTTACATATAGTTTAAGAAAACTTGTCTACTTCAAGGAGATGAATACCAAGAGGACTTGAAGCTATGGTAAAGTGATTTCAAGTACTGACAAGTCAAAGAAAACAGTCTCATGTTTTGATTTATTTACATCTTAGCTAAAGTCTAAATGATGGTCACAAATTATTTCCCCATTTCTTTTGTTTTTAAATCCTAAACTTAGCAGAGTGCCACCCACATAAGCAAACGATAAAATTTCTCTAGGATGAGTACAAGCTGTGTGTTAAGAGACAGACAGCTGTTACCAGTGATTTATCATCAGACTGTAAGGTTGTATTGAGTGAGGTACCACAGAGGATTTGCCCTCGATGATGGATTAATGACCAACATGCTGGAATAGAAAGCATGTCTGCAAACAGGCAACACGCAAGCAAACTGGGAGGCACTGCCACCAACTGGGGGGACAGGATAAGAATAAAAAACAGACTGGAGAAATTGAAGAAATTACTTTGCAAAAAGAGAGGATGGAGTATAGAAGAGCGCAAGGCAGCTTCACAAATACAGGAGGGAGACGGAACAGCTAGGTAGTATAGCAGAAATGGTATAGGAGTTACGATGGATGGGAAGCCAAATGTGAGTCAGTAGTGTTGTGCTATTGTGAACAAGGCAGACACCATAGAAAGGAGTTTTAGTAGACTTACGGCAAAACGTGTGAAATAATCCTTCCACTCTGCACAGCTTTAATCGGGGTACTGCGCCTCATTTGCACATGGCACTTCCAGACAGCTGTGGACTAATTAGAGTGAGGCAAGAAGAGAACAACAAAAATGTTCAGAGCTTTCAAAAAAATGTGATATGCAAGAATTTGGAAGAAATTGAGATTTTTAGCTTCAAAAGAGATAGGGTGAATGCAGGGCCATGACAAGTCTTAAAAGATACTAAATGCTCCCACAAAGCAGAAGCAAATTGTTTTTCTCTGTCTGAGGACAGTAACACAGTGGAATCAACTGTTTGAAAAGGTTGAGTTGTCTCTGCCCAGTGGTGGTTTTTAAGAATAGAGCAGATAAACACCTCTCAAGAATGAGAAAAGAGTGATGATCCTGCTTTGTGTCAAGTGCATGGACAAGATGACCTCCTGAGAGCTTCTTCAGGTCTATTTTCTAACATTCACAGACAGTTTGGAGTGTGTAGCTGTGATCTCATGGAAACAGAGAGGAGCTACATGCTTATCTTCTTTGCACTTGGAGCTGGGTGTACAGTTCTTTTGGATTCCTTTCACATCCCAGCCTCTTTGTTTTGGTGATTTGAATTATTGTTAGGCAAGAAAAAAAATTATTTTTGTACCCTCACTAGAATTTGTCAGATTGGAATAGGGGAAAAAAATACAGTGTAGGTCACAGAAAACCTTCACTCTTCTGTGAGAGAGAATGTTTTAAAGTTACCAGCATATGAATTCGGGGCATTACAGAAGTACAGATTAAGCTTCTGCTAAGTGTTCTTTTTAGAATTGTTAGAATAAAATTATTGATCCTAGAAAATAAAGGACTAACAGACAAGAGGAAAAATGTTACTGTTAGGACTTTTATAAATGGAGGGGTGTTTTGTGATATAGTGCTTTATGCTATTTCTGTGTAAACTGATATAAAAGAAAAACATTAATACACATATAGATTTACCAAGGCAAGCTAAGAACACTAGCAAGGGTGTGTGCATTGAATGTGACCCTCTGTCCCATGACTCACTGAGACGTGGTTCCCTGTTTTATTAAGAGCTAGTAGGTAGGTATGTACCATACCACTTTGCTTACTCCTCTCCTTCATCTGCCATTTTTCTTCCTTCTTCTCAGTAAGTTCTTTTCATGTCTATCCCACAGTCACTCTAGTATTCCCTTTAGGCACATGAGCCTTGCTAAAGGTAGTGAGGAGTGAGGGTGAAGAAATGATCCAGTGCTGCTTCTTTCCAGAGCCTGCCACATTTATGGTTGGTTTGTCTTCAGGTCAGAGGATTGTTTGGAGCAGGGTGTCATGAAGTGATCATAGCACAGGGCTGAACGAGCTCTTTTGTGTTTCTACTACCCTCTCTAAGGTAGCAAGGCCACCAAAAGGGAAAGGACAGTGCTCAAATTGCAGAGCCGCATAGTACAGCTCCATTTTCCCTGTGGTGTGCATCCTGCCCCATCCTTTTCCCTTGGAAAAGACTGGTACCTTTCCAGGGTCCTTTTCCCTCTGAAATGAACACGCTGAAAGTGAATGAGCTATTGATGAAGCCAGGGCTCATGTCACATAAGGGCACGTCCAGGATAATGGCTGTAGTGCACTAAGGTAGGCTTTCATTTGCTTAACACCTCACCATTTACTTGCGGCTTTTGAAATCTCTGCTTTCTGGAGTGATCAGTGCGGACCACCTTACGTTACTTAAACAATGCTCTGTCTTTGCTGTATTTTTGTTAAACTGCATAACTTAACTAAAAAGAATTATTTTATCAGATGATCTACTCAAGTGTGCTTAGTGAGGCCAAGGCAGTGCTATGTAAAAGATGTTTGTTTGATGTGATTCAGGGTTGAAGGCAAGATGTGAGCTATATCCTTAGCGAGACTTTACAGACACCATTGCCTTCATTTCTGCACAAAGAGCTTTAGACAGTCTAGTCTATCAGGGAAAACCACAAGCAAATCAATTGTATTTATGTTTTCTGGCTTGTAAATATAAGAACATGTCTCCATGTACAATCATAGTTTCCTAATGAAGGATGAGTATTGGGTCCCCATCCATTATGTCACTGTTGCTATTAATATTGTTCTTGCTAACACTAGGTTGGAAATGTTTGTAGTCATTTAGGATATATATATATGCTTCCACTAGCACGAGTTGATGTCAGTGTTCATTATGTTTCATAGCTCATTGTTCTTGTCAATAGTTTCTGAATCAATGTTTCTACTGCATGCAAAATCATGTGCTTTGCACTGGACCCACTGCACCAAAAACATGAAGGTGTCAGCAAGGAATCTCAGTGCTCCATTGATTTAGATTTGCTTGCTACCCAGCTCCTGAAGGCTTTGGTGAGGTCCTCATCCCACAGGGGATGCCCAAGCTGCATCCCAAACTACAGGAAGACATCTTCCGTGTGTGAGCAGAGGGGAGCTATCAAGGTCCACAGACTGTGCTGAGCTATACAGCTCCTCAGGCTAAATGCAACCACTCTCATGCAGATGCAAATCTCTGTCATCTGAAACCATACCTCTTAGTAAATTTCATCAGGAAGTCCTGTACAATCTAGCCTCCTCATCTGGCTCCTGCTCGTTCCCCATCACCAGCTAAACCTCCTCAGCAGCTTCTACATGGCTCATTGTTTGCCTGTTTTTCAGAGTTTTTCTACTTTTCCTGTGAGGGCACCAACCAAATTCAACCATGAGGTTAGGGCACTAGGGGGCATGTCCTGATAGTTAAGGCAATCCCAAAATGTAGCTCCAGGATCCCTGGTAGATATTCTCAGCCCACAGCATGTTGTCCAAAGCCCAGCCCAGTAGAAATGAGCAATTGCTCAGACCTGTGCTTGTCTACCAGTGCTGCAAATCTACTCTTGAATCACAGGGCGAACATATGTCAGGACTACAAAGGGAGAGTGTGATATTCAGAAAGCAGGTCATCAGCTTGCTCTCCACAGTGGTATGGAACAGAGGTCCCCTTCAAATCCATAGTGGCTCTGCCTTTACTTACACGAGAAATGAACTGACCATCCTCTGCAAAGAGGACATTCCTAAAACACCTAGAACTCTTGAAAAGATCCCATTTTTCCAAATTTCCTTTCCCTGATTCATCAGCCATCCCTCAGTCCCCTCTGGGGACATGTTTTCACATGTGTCTTTCACTCTGGTCTGAGTTCTAGAAAGATATTGTATTTCGTGTGAGCCCTTATGCCATCCATCCACCATAGCCTGTATACACAGGCAAGGTAATTGCTAACAGAAGGCGACATCTGCGATGGGCGCTACATTCACAAAGGTGGGGCCTTGATTTCCATTCCCTTTCTAATTATCAGTGTTTGGTAACTACAGAAATTAATGCTGCCATCCAAAGGGTGCTCTTGGGACTGCTCTGGGCAGACTCCAACTGTCTTACCTCCCAAAGACCTTAGCCTTGAAGCGGTTGTCTCCCAGCATTGATTTTTTGGTGTGCCCCCACTAAATGCAATTACAGCTAAATTAGAGGATTTTAATGAATGCGTAATGGGAGCTTGTTCTTTCATTCCTATGTGTACGTATGTGTGCATGGAAGCAACAAAGAAAGACAGAATGGGAGAGGGCAAGTGTGAAGCTTGTGTTAGTAAACAAAAATCATGTAAAAATCACCACTGCTGCTTTCAGGAACCAAGTGCATGGATGAGGAAAC
Organism: Gymnogyps californianus; assembly: GCF_018139145.2. Taxonomy (NCBI): domain Eukaryota; kingdom Metazoa; phylum Chordata; class Aves; order Accipitriformes; family Cathartidae; genus Gymnogyps; species Gymnogyps californianus. Next base: position 40,729,465 of record NC_059500.1, read on the forward strand.
ACGCACAGTGCTCTGCCCTCCTTGCAGCTACACCAGAACTCAGATTTGTGTTCGATTTGGCTCAGAGCTTCAGCCCAGCAACACGGCAGGGACCAAAAGCAGCAGTAGCACAGACAGCTATATCCCAAAAAGCTCAGGAGCTCTGGTTTTACTTTAGTCTTTTTCCAGGTCAGAAAACAGCTATAGGCTAGATGTGCTCTTCTGGGTAGAAAAGGCCAGAACACCAGCCAGTGACTCTCATGCAATAACCCACCATATGGTGCAGGTGTCTGCAGACTGTCCTCAGTCCTTAAACAAAGATGCAAGCAGCTGAAGTTTGATATCAGCTACTTCTACATAAAAAGAAAAAGCAAAAGCAAACACTTTTGCATTCAGTCTGTCAGCTTTTAGAACAAAGCAAGACAAAGGGTCTTCAATGCATCTTCCAGGCCAGATGGAACTCTTACTGCCCATTCCACCTGAAGCAGTGGGGAAGCCCTCAGCAGTGGTCCTGGGGAAAGACCCAGGCACTCGTGAACGCAGACTCCGTCACTTGCTCTCGTCTGTCGAGCACTAGGTTGGAAGCATCTGCACTAGAAAGGAGAGCACTACAGCCTCACACTTTGACACCTACACTCCATCCCGTAAAAGCCTATTATTTAGGATTTATGTGAGTGAAGTGAAATTCATCCCATGCGGAACGATAGCCAAATCCTCATTGCTTTCTCTCCAAGTTTTATGTAAATCCAGATGTTCTGATGCACTGAGGACAGGCTCAATCTGTTGTACAGCACATATGTGTGCCCCTTTTATTCCTTTGAAACTTCAGAGATAAGACTGGATTTTAGACTAGCATGATATGGATCTGTACAGAGATAAGGGCATGCAAGAAGTTCTGCTTTCCTCTCTCGTTTTGCTGTTGGCTCATCCAAGCCACCTGCCTCGCATTGTCAGAGCCCCCAAACTCCTCCCGGGAGGTCTGGCTCCTCAGGCAGCTCTACGGGGGCTGCAGCTCATTCTCTGGACAATCTTGAAACCACATTACTACGTGGCTTAGACTGCAGGATATTCCAGTGAAAAGGGAATCTGTTTTTGACTTTCAGGTAAGCACATAGATTATGTTCATTAAAGCATTATGAGGCAACTTAGATGAAATGCCTCAGAGGTCAATGCAGACTCTTCTCTCTCTGTCTGTTGTGTTGTGACTAAAAGTGGATTACACCATTTCCTACTGAGCCAAAAGGGACAGAAATAATGGTGAGATAATCAGAGTAATTCGGCTTTAGCAGAGTCAGAGCCTTAGTCAGATGTTAAAGATTACAAGGCAAGAAAATGCCTCTATGGGAGTTCAGTCTCGCAGTGGTATCTGTCAAAATAATGTCACTGACTGCCCATCCTTCCAACCATGGTCCCTGCTTCAGATGCCGTGCTGCTGACCGTGGTAGTCACACCATACTTCCCAGGCAGCCCCATAAGGTGTCTGCACAGCTGGGGACACCTCACAAAGCTCAACTTGAAGCCTGCTATCAGTCCAAATAGCCCAGGGTGATAGGAGACCAAAGATATATTTTTTTATCCTCATCCTTGGAAATTTGGATTTCAGAATTGGATCCAGATTGTAAAGCATGAGCTTTGTTGCCTATTTTCTGTATGCCCTACCAGGGAGAAACAGGGATGCGGTTGTATAGAAGTAAATATAAGCCTAAGGAAGAATTTTAGCTTTCATTATCATTGTCTGTCACAAGTCTGTTCCTCCTAGGGGCTTGGGGGATTTTTCCCCATTCCCTTTTATCTCAAGTCAGTCCATCAAAAGCATTCTCCCTCACTATACTAAAGCATTAATGCTGAAAGCATCATCAAACATATATAGTTTTTTGTGTGCTTCACATGTAAACATTTCATAAAAGCATTGATGAAGAAAAGCTAATCATGCCTCAAATGCAGACCACAGACTGAAGTACATTCACGTGCTTTGGAAAGGTCCTAAACTTTGAAGAAGGATCCTAGAAACCTCTGTAATCAAACTAAGACCTCTGGATTATATTCTCAGAATACATGGGAAAGAATATTATTTAGATTTGAAGCCTATAGTTTCAGAGTCTTTCTCTCTGGGAGATATATCACAGTCAGCAATAGTTACACATTTATTCATAGGTTGAATACAGTTCTTTGAATCATCCCTGTATACGAATTACCTTTGGCAGATCGCTGTCTCTCAAAAGAAGGCCATTAGTGAGTTCTTCCATGGTTACTGAGGGTTTGTCGTGGTGGGTCCTAACACAATTCAGCACAATTTAGCTGTTTTGCATACATGTATCCCAAACATTTTCATAACAATCTCCATGTAAGGAGCAGAAGCCATATGGGGATAATTGCCACATAATTTTCCCTGACCTGGATTTCCTTATTCTCTATTAAAAAACAAAATACTGCCCTTGGCTGCTCCTCCTTGAGTCTGTCCTCACTGACAGCCCTACTCCAAAAGCATCACTGTGACTGCTGAGACTGCTGTCCCCCAGGTGACAAGTGCTGCCCTCTTGGTCACAGCTGACAGCTCCAGAGTCTGCTTCTAAGCCCACTGCTCGAAGGCTGGACACTCTCAGCTGGGGTCAGGCATCTGAAAAGATGCAGCACAGCTTTGTCACACAGGTTTCTTTATCCAGGGTGCCAACATAGTTTCAGGCATGTACCAGTGACAGTGTCATCCACTCCCCCAAAAGCCTGAAGACAGAGTCCAAACTGCACTCTCCCTTAAAATGTAGTTAAATGGTTCCTCAAATGTAATATTGCACATTCTCCTATTACTTATAATCTCATATTAGGCATCTTTCATGAAATTTTTAACTGATTAGTTACTTTATCCCTATCCTAAGCTCACATTAAAATGTCAGCTATTATCAGCATCAGGTGTCCAGTTCTTGCTGAAACCTTAGTCTATCACAAATATCACAAATCTTGCATAGCTCTGGTTAATCCTTCGATGGATTACAGACATCCTGTTCATTAGTCCATTCTCAGTTAAACTCTCACGCTACTCATTACTGCAGTTGCCCAGGTACCATAATTAAATTCCATATTTTTCAAGTTTTTGTAACGCTGCTTTAGCTTACAATGAAATTTGTGGAGCAAGGGACAAGAAACAGAGAGAGAAAATGAGCTGTTTTCTCTCTAAATGATACTGTTAGCTGTTTTCCTGGTAGTTGGAAGGAGTAAAGTGCTCCAATGCTTTTTAAAGCTTTTAGTGTCCTGGGCAGAACTTCATCTACCTTTAACACTGTCACATGGCTTACTAGAAAGTTTTGCTTTTTGTGATCCATAAAGCAAAATAGCTTATGTGTTTGAAAGTTCAACTGCAATACCTCTGGTTTAACCACATTAATATTTGTATAATATGATATCAGTGGGGAAAACTTACCAACTATGCAAGAATAATGATAGTCTGTTTCTGAGCAATTTCAGATGCTGTTTGTGAATTGTTATGAAAGCCATGAGGACATGACAATGACAGCTTAAATGCTGAACTCCTTATACCCTTTTCTGTCCCATCAAAGTTAAATAAAAATTAAACTATACAAATGAATCTTGGACATCAGCAACATAAAAGCTGATACTTCTCATCTCTTGGACTGACTTCTCAAGTCAGTCCATCAGCCCCAGGCAGCAGATAATATGTTCTGCTTGAGTGCATGTGAGTGAGCAAATATTTTGGTTTTAAAATCTTTTTATTCTCAGACACATGATTTTTAGGAAAAAAAATTCCTCGTTCCCACAAACTGTCTTTGACCAGCTCTACTGATGGAGAAGACAATGCAAGCAGTCAAACCACATCTTCTCTGCAAGCAGAACCCTGGGAAGTGATTACTCTTAAGCAAGTCCATGATTGAGAGATCTCTCCAGCCTAGATGAAGCAATTATGTAAGTTCAATTTCACCCCACTTGGTTGTATGAAGTCCTTAAGTGATAATTGCATATGAGAAATCCTCTCATTATATTCTGTGCAGAGATTGGCATTTCTGACCATGAAAGAATATATGAGGATAAATTACTGCAAAAGATCCCATTACTCTTTGGAACAGTATGAACAAGAGGCTGATAACTGTGCTCTAATGTCATCAGTATAGATTTCTCACAGTTACATTATCATCAAGGGAGCAATTTTGAGACTATTTTCCCGATCAAAAGGAAAATTTTAAATTGCAAAAATATTATAGCTCTTTAAATAAGGATGTGAATGTCACTTTAACATAACCAAACTTAGTTCATTTTGAAGCCACAGTTGTCATTTGGTGTACCATCCTCTCAAAACGGTAATAATATATGACAAGAATTATCAAAAACATTTTGAAAGCCCTTTATCAATGTCCTTTATCTCTCAATCCTGCAAGTGAACCATTACAAGCACATGCAATACTTATATATATGCAAATAAGGAAGGTACCAATAGATGGCACTTGATGAAAGTTGGCATCATTTTTGGGTTTTGTAAGACCAATGCATATAGCAGCTGTGCACAGCAAACAGCATCCTCCAGCTGCTCTTTGCATCAACATTTAACAGTATACTTCAATTTTTGGTGTGTGTCTGTGTGTGTCTGTGTGTGTCTGTGTGTGTGTCTGTGTTCATTTGTGCTTACTTTTGCACAAGTCCCAAAGACCTAAACTGGAAGATGTCTGTCCAGTGGTATCAAATTCAGAAAGTGAAGGTGGTTGCACAGTTCTTACCTAAAACAAAAAAATACAATAAATTTAAACCAAAAGGCCTCTGCCACTAATAATATTGCTTTGCACAAGTCTATGCCTTTTTATTCAAAGGATCAAAATCATTTTTCAAATATAATAAATGAGTGGCTGTTTTGCATGTGGCCTTGTGTACATAGTTAGGACATATCAAGGAGACTCAAAAGAGAGGAAGAGTGCCTCAAGAACTTGCTGTATACATACAGCAAATTAGACAATCTCAATAATTGTCTTAAACAGTCCGCTTCATTTTGGAATAGACCTCCATTTGCTAAGACAGAAAACATGAACATTGTGCTGGTTTTGACTGGGATAGAGTTAATTTTCTTCATAGCAGCTAGTATGGGACTATGTTTTGGATTTGTGCTGAAAACAGTGTTGATAATAGAGGGATGTTTTAGTTGTTGCTAAGTAGTGTTTATACTAAGTCAAGGATTTTTCAGCTTCTCATGCCCAGCCAGCAAGAAGGCTGGAGGGGCACAAGAAGTTGGGAGGGGACACAGCCAGGACAGCTGACCCAAACTGGCCAAAGGAATGTCCCATACCATATGATGATGCCCAGTATATGAACTGGGGGGAGTTGGCCAGGAGGGGTGGATCGCTGCTCGGGAACGAACTGGGCATCGGTCGGCGAGTGGTGAGCAATTGCATTGTGCATCACTTGTTTTGTGTATTCTAATTCTTTTAGTATTATTATTGTAATTTTAAAATTATTATTATCATTATTATTATTTTCTTCCTTTCTGTCCTATTAAACTGTCTTTATCTCACCCCACGAGGTTGGTTTTTTTTTCCGATTCTCTTCCCCCATCCCACTAGGTGGGGGGAGTGAGCGAGCAGCCGCGTGGTGCTTAGTTGCCGACGGGTTAAATCACAACAAACATAAATGAGTTCTTTCCTATCACAAATCTTAGGGATTTTCCTGTGGTTTAATTATCCACTGCCCCCATGCTAACTAGGTTTATACTTTGATATGCTAGTAGTTTGCCTATTGTTACTATCTTGCTTTGTTTTCCAGTATTTCCTCTCATATATTCAACCTTTATTCTCCACAGAGCATAGCTTGGGGTACACACTCCATATGATGCAGTTATAGAAGATTTGCAGAAAAAAAGCAAACCCCTTAAATGGACATTTTATCCCTTACCAGACTGGCTGGCACACCTACCTAATCAAGGCACCCTCCTCTTATGAGTGGAGGCACAAGAGCCTCACTGGTTGGAACTAGAAATATCAATATGCCTGTAGCTATGTCATTCATGTCTATGGTACACTGTAACTATATGTTTATATACTATAATTATTTCTGTTTATCCAATATGCATTTATTCTATATGTTTATATTTATTTCCATTTCATGTTTTTCCTAAATATGTTTATATTTACATACAAGATTTTTCTTTCTTCTCATCCAGTTAGATCTGCTCACTTTGTAAACACTTAGTATTGCTCCCAGTTTTGACCATTGGTAGTAAGGATTACTGGAATTGGCAGAACTATTTGGTTGTAATATTTGATACAAGTAAGGAAGAAGCAGGGACATTTCTTCTGGATTATTAGAACAAGCTGCACCCTCAATTTCATAGCTATTTTTAACTGCAGACTCTTTCCCTTCATTTTGCTGCCTTTAATTCTAGTTCCTCTCTGCTGCACAACTCGTAAACTGATGCCTGTGATTTTGTCGTAGCTCCCATCCTATTGCATGCTTATCTTTCAGGAAGAGCAGATGTTCCCATCTGTGCCCTATCTTTATCCTCTGATGCTTTTGCTTTGCAAACAGAAGATTGTATTTCCATTGCCCTCTGTGTCAGGAGAAAAAGATACAGCACTAAGGAGTTTTTCTGTATTGCTAATCAATGGGGTTTGTAGGCAACCAGGCTGATCCCTTTCCTACCTTGTCTCCATTACTACTATTCCCAGGTATTTTCCCTTGGCATTTGTTCTTTATCTCCTCTCCCCTGTTCTAATCTTCATTCCCCCTGGTTTTTCCTTTCAGCTTCTCAGTCTGAAGTAACAAGAACTTGCAAAGGTGCACAAAAATTATGACCCCCACTTTGCTGGTTTTTCCGCCACCTTCTTGACACTGCCTCCTACCAACGCATGCTGCTGCCCGAAAGCTCTGGGCAGGACCCTGAGGATAAGCCACAGGTGCCATATGGGATTAACTCCTGCCTGATCTCCACATAGGCAGATCTGTGGCTGGGGGAGTGTGGGAGGGCCTGCCACCGTTTTTTGGAGGTGAATACAAGCACGACTCCTTTGGGATGCACCTGTAGTCAAGATGTGACTTTGCACTCCCTGCAGGCAGTGTCTGGTGGTCCAGTGCTCCCTGTATCCAAAAATGGTCCCTGTCCCTCCTTGTGCTCCCCAAAACCATTCCCAGCACTGCTTTGCACCGATGCCTTGTCAGCAGAAATCCAGAGTTTGTTCCTAAGCAAGCTCAGATTCAACCCTTACTTCCACATCCCAGGTATCTCTTCTCCTTCAGCACATGGGGGCTAAGTGCTGAGAGGTCTGCTGATACGGACTATCTGAATGACAACACATTTCCTCACCTGCTAGTAGAGACAGTGTTGGGAGACTTAATCATGTGAGTAAAATTGATCACAGTTGTAAGTTATGGGATGTTTTGGGCCTTTGGCTCAGCTACTTGAATGCACTGACCAACTGGCGGTGGCAAGGTGTACAGCACAACAGGACTGCATCTGCAGAGCAATCCACAGGATGCAGAGGACCTGAAGTCCTCACTACATACATTTCAGGGGCTTTATTTCATATTAGCTGAAGTCTGGAGCTGTGGGCTGGACACCCATTAGTGGCTGAGACTCATCTTCTTGCTCCGTTTGCTTGATGAGAGTGCCCTGCCATGAGAACCAAACTGCAGTAAATATGGGCAAACAGGAAACTCGCTTCAAAGCACACACCCCAGCTGAAATATTATGAGAACATAGACTCATTTAGCAACATACAGCAACCAAAGTTTTCTCTTGGACTATATGGAAGTTTGGGGTCTAAACACTCTTCCAGATCTATCCTTAGCTGCTATTTCTCACTGCCATGATTTACTATAGAATCCTTTTGTTCTGATATTCATTCCATAAAGCATTTCCAGATACAGCTGGCATCAGGAATGCTGCACAACATAGTCATATTGGAGATTTCTTTCATAAACAGAACATAAGCCCAATATTATTCCTGCCTAGGCTGTTATGAAAAGTTAGGCCTTTTATGAAATTTCCATAACATAACAGCTTAAACTGACTTCTGCTCTTTGTGTTACGGTCGGGAATAAACATAGATGGCAGGGCCTTATCTGGTATTCAGCTACTGCACCCAGCACCCCCTCCCACAAAGGATATTGCAGAATTAGACAGGGGTCAGAGCAGGGCACTGAAAATTATTAAGCACATGAGAAAACTGTTTAGGAAGATAGATTAAAAGGACTGGGATTGTTTATTTGTGAAAGGCTGTGAATAAGAGGAGACATGATAAGAGCATACAAAATAACGAATGTTCCAGAGAAAGCAGAACAGAAACCTCTGTCCTTCCTGGCTCATAACATGTGTGACAATGAAGCATTCAAAGAAATCAAAAGGTGGCAAATTCAGACCTGATAAAAGGCAATATTATCCCATAAAAAACATAATTAGACTATGGAAGCCATTACCACTGACTACCCTGCTGGCCAAGAATGTAGTTCAAAGTTAAGGTTCAAAAAGAAAAGAGAATGTGTTCTTTGTATAATAAGGTATATAATAGAAATGCAGAAGGAGAAAAAAAAGGTGTCAGAAAATCTTAAGTATTTCAGAGATGCAAACCACTCAGTAACTAATAGGACTAGGATGAGATGGGCTATGTGTTTCCTATCTGCTTTTCACCGGGTTTCGTTAACCTTCCTGAAAGCACATGGATTGGCCTCTCTCACAATGCATCCATCTGGCATCACATATGGAAAACAAAACACAGGGCACCTGAAATTAATACGTCAGGCTGTGAACTTCAGTGCTAAGGAACCTGTGGTTACTACTGTCTTTGCCTGCTTAGCCACAGTGAGGGTAACTGCCAGCATGCGGAGCACAGCGTCTTAAATTGCCTTGGCTCTATTTACCACAGCTTATCCGGATACGCTATGAGACAATACGAGGCAAAATGCTGTCATACGTAGCTGGTTGTCACTTCATGCATATTTCATAGTCACAGAAAAGGTCTTTTCGCTCTTCCTGCTGACATCAGTCAGAGGAGAAACAGATCTGGGTTTTACAGCTTGAGATCTTTCACTACAAGGATCCCTCGTAACAGCCTCTCCAACATCAGGTCCATAGCCTTCCACACCTCGCAGACATGCAACAGTGGTTACAAGTGAGAAAAAAGGGCCCTAAAACTATAGCAAAAAATAAAGGTTGCATTTATTTTGGCATGTAACTTAAAGATTTTTATCAATTCAGAATCCTAAAGGCAGGATGTTATAATTTATCTATCCCCATAGTTTGCTTTACACACAGGAATTTGTTCCATTAACACCTTAAATAAACCTTTTTCTTAATACCATGCAATGCTGGTGCTCTTCCAACTCTTCCAACATTTCCCTGGTTATCTTCTCCACTGATTGCCTGATTTCTAGGCAGAGAACCAGCCTCAGAAGGACATGCGGAAAGAGGCAAATGTGCCTTGGGAGGAGGGAGGAAAACTTCTGTGGTTTAGAAAAAAAAGAGTGAGAATGAGAGGAAATGACCTATGGGGACAACTCAGTTCCTTGGGAAAGTTGCCCATTGTCAATATGAAGACTCCCTTTTGGGCAAAGTGAATATAGGCATATATACGAACAGGAATCACACATTTCTCTAATGTGTGAAAAAGGCGTTTATGATCTGGACTATGGATTTTTGATGAGACAACTATTCAATGGTGCTCTCAATGCAGTGCTTTGGGAGAAGGTAGGGAGGTAAGCAATGACTTGCGCCTGCACAATGTACATTAACACAAGAGTCAGCCAGACTCTATCAATTTTATTAATATTAGCATGCACATTGCCTGGTGACCACAGTGCAATTGAGTAGGTGTCTGAGAACAGAGGAGCGAAATAATAAAGTAAATAATCCTTTGCTTCTTCCAGCATGGATGCGTGGAACAGCTTGAGACAACTCAAGATACTCGAGACTGCTGAGTCTTTCCCTCAATCATTGTTGAGGGATTATTCATTTTAGAAAAATACAGTGGTAGCTCTTGACATATTTTAGATAATTCTATATATTATACTTATGTACATGTTATATATTAATGATTAGTTCAGTACAACTTCTTTTGATCTGCACCAGAATAATTAAGAGTTACTGAACTACTTAAAGTTCTTTCTAAATATGGTTCAGTTCTTTAACCTGCTTCTCACTTTGGAGCAGGTTTTGGTGATTATTAAGTATTTGGTTTATAGGTTTTGTTAACGAAAAACTCCATGAAGTCATTATTGCTTTTATAATAAAAATCAGCATATATTTAAAAAATCATAACATAGACAAAATAAGAACTTTGTTTTAGAATATTTAGAATTATTTTCAACTCCAATTTTAAATGGAATTTTCTTTTTCATGCCAGAAACAAAAATGCCCCTTTAATCTTTTGACTAGCTCAGAATGAAAGACAAGTAGACCAGGGAAAATTGGTTTCAATCAACCATATGGTACAGTTGAAATGGAGTAATATTCCAAATGAGCCTAAGGATCTTGAGATGAAATTCAGGAGTTGTCCAAGTATGGGACCAAATGAGGATGAGAATTAGTGTGTTCGACAAGTGCTTCTTAGAATCTCAGCCCCTCCGTTTCAGTATAGAATAGAGTAGAACAGAACAGAACAGAACAGAACAGAACAGAACAGAACAGAATAGAATAGAACAGAATAGAATAGAATATTTCAGTTGGAAGGGACATACAACAACCATCTAGTCCAATTGCCTGACCACTTCAGGGCTGACCAAAAGTTAAAGCATGTTATTAAGGGCATTGTCCAAATGCCTCTTAAACACGGACAGGCATGGGGCATCGACTACCTCTCCAGGAAGCCTGTTCCAGTGTTTGATCACACTCTTGGTAAAGAAATGCTTCCTACTGTCCAGTCTAAACCTCCCCGGCACAGCTTTGAACCATTCCCATGCGTCCTCTCACTGGATCCCAGGGAGAAGAGATCAGCACCTCCCTCTCCACTTCCCCTCCTCAGGAAGCTGTAGAGAGCAATGAGGTCGCCCCTCAGCCTCTTCCTCTCCAAACTAGACAAACGCAAAGTCCTTAGCCATTCCTCACAGGACATGCCTTCCAGCCCTTTCACCAGCTTTGTTGCCCTCCTCTGGAGGCATTCAAGGACCTTCACATCCTTCTGAAATTGTGGGGCCCAGAACTGCACACAGTACTCAAGGTGAGGCTGCACCAATGCCGAATACAGTGGGATAATCACCTCTCTTGACCGGCTGGTTATGCTGTGGTTGATGCACCCCAGGATGCGGTTTGCCCTCTTGGCTGCCAGGGCACACTGCTGACTCACATTGAGCCTGCAGTCAACCAGCACCCCCAGATCCCTTTCTGCAGGGCTGCTCTCCAGCCACTCCTCTCCCAGTTTATACTTGTGCCCAGCATTACTCCGTCCTAGGTGCAGAATCCGGCATTTGTTCTTGTTAAACTCCATGCCATTGATGATTGCCCAATGCTCCAATCTATCTAGATCCCTCTGCAAGGCCTCTTGTCCCTCAAGAGAGTCAACAGCACCTCCCAGTTTGGTATCATCAGCAGACTCGCTAATGGTGCGTTCAACTCCTGCATCCAGATGATTGATAAATATGTTGAACAGAACTGGCCCTAGAATTGAACCCTGAGGAACAGTGCTGGTGACTGGTCACCAGTCAGATGTAGCCCCATTCACGACAACCCTTTGAGCTCTGCCCTTAAGCCAATGCTTCACCCAGCCAGTGAACCCACTCACCCCACAGGCAGACAACTTGTCTAGAAGGATGCTGTGAGGGACAGTGTCAAAAGCCTTACTAAAATCCAGAAAAGGTACATCCACTGCTTCAACTTCATCCACTGGGTGAGTGACATTATCATAGAAGGATATCAAATTAGTTAAACAGGACTTTCCCTTTGTGAACCTATGTTGACTGTGTCTGATGATTGCATTATTCTTTAAATAATCTTCTCCGTAATTTTTCCAGGAACTGAGGTTAGACTAACAGATAATAGTTTATTTTTAAAAAAGTTCAAATAAGTGAGAAGAGAATATACTTACAGTCTATCATTTATGATAAGTAGATATCACAGACCATTTCCAAGAGTGGTATTCACATGTTTTCTTACCAGTGAATGACAAGCTCTTCTACAGGAGTGGAGTCCACATAATGTTGCTGAAAAAACTAAATTATAGTTGCTCATTTTAAATGAATCGGGGAAGGCTCCCACATGCTGTGTGCTGGGTAATCTGCTCCCCTGTTCCACCTGAATGAAACTGAGCTCCACCATCCCCATCCAAGTTATTAGTATTTGCTGTAATTAATGAGCAGACATTGTATATGGGGTTATTTTTTCCCCTGATTCAGAGAAAGTCTCATTTTCTTAGAATACTATAGCTCATATAAATGAACACAATGATATTCTGTTCTTTAGAGCCAACACTTTATCTTTTGTCTCTTGAAAGAAGAGAGAGAGGGAGAGAGGGAGCATTCTTATTCATAGCAGTTTTTCTCACACTCAGCTCTTTCTAAAACAAAATCAAATTGTTGATCGCAAGCCACCTGGTAGTGTTCTTTAAAGAAATCTTCCCAGTATATTTTCATACCCACCCAGAGAGACGGAGTTCCTGGAACATTTTATCAGTTCAATGGGAACTGGGAGGCTAAGGAATATAAAAGACACAGTGTTCTTTCAGCCAAATTCTCCCTGTTTTGATAACACCATCCTTTATGAAAATAAAAGGTCTTCAGTTTCTGCTGATTCAGGGTTTTGGACCAGCTGTGTAATTTAGACTCCAGTTTGAAAGAGAGATCTCCATCTGCGTACACAGACAGTGAAAATAAATGGGAAGCGGGGCTGGTTCTTATATATTGTGTAAACATTTTGATAACTTTGGGGAAAGTTAGTCTTGAATTAAGTCAGGAAGTGACATGAAAAGCAGCTCAGACTTTGCTGTATGTCTCTGATTTATTTATATATGTTGTTGCCAAAGCTATTAAAATAATGTCAAGCATGTAATGATAAGCTTTAATAAGATATCTCTGACAATAGAATAGCGCCTAAAACAATGAAATATCTTGGTTAAGTGCATTATGTGCTATAATGCACCATTAACAGCCGTTATATGCCAGCTACGCAGAGAAAGAGATGCTATGGATTATCAATGAAACGCTTTCAAACACTCAACAGGACTGCTTTGCCTCAGACTTGTAACAGTCAGCCACTTCAGGGACAGCCAGGCATTTTCGTCAAACCAGATGATTACTTCCTGGGGCTAGGGATAAGGGACGTGAGTAAACTCTTGTTATGTGAAAATTTCGCCTGGAAATGTGGCTTTTTCCTTACAGATCTGGCTCAGGACTTTATTTATGTATCTTTTTGTATGTAGCAAGCTCTGAAGTTATCTGAAGCGGCTGGACACTTTTGCTTTACTGCACAGTAAGATTTCAGTATCACTGAAACAAGAGTGCATATACCTTTACTGTCTATCTGAAATGTGTGACTTACAAGATTTTTTTTTTAATATACTAGGTTTAGCACATCATCAGAAAAAAGCACAAACCCAGTGGCCCCATTGTTATATGGCTCTCACTTCCACCTTCCTGGTGAACTACTTCTATCTCTCGCAGATCTCCTCGTATTGTATATAAAGTATGGATTATCCCATGTCAGATCTCTGCCTTAGGGAAAAAAAAAATTAAACCTTCTTTTTGAGTCTTTGGATGCTTTTGGAATTACCTGAGACAGCAACAAGTATTTCAAATATGAATCTTACAATCAGAACAGCAGGTCTTCAATTTAGCTTAAGGAAGATTAAGTGTCATTGAGGAAGTATACAGCCTTTACTGATAATGCATTTGGAAATTAAACCAAGCTGGGGATACCTCACAGCAAGTTTCCTCCTCCTCCTCTTCCTCCTCCTTCTCCTCCTCCTCCTCCTCTCCAAAGCCCTCCGTGACTCTGCCTTTTCCACCTGTGAGGTGTTGTCCCCGCCCAAATCCTTTCGCATTCCAGAGCTGACATCCCTGCTTTGTCACCTGAAGGTCCCCAAGCCCAGTCTGCTCCGGTGTCCCCCATCCAGCACTGCTTCATCATTGAGGGGGTCCCTGAGCTCACCCCCTTCACGGCTCTCCTCACCACCCACCTACATCAGTGGAGAGACCCACCTATGAGGGAGGACGATTGCTGGCACTTCGCAATACTGAAAATTTTGCACACATACCTATAAGCAGAAACAGCCTGTATGCAGTGGATTGCAGCCTTTCCTCCCTCCTGTGACAGCAGTTATTTCCCACAGCTTTGCAAAGTTCTTGGCACAGCAAACTCCCATCCTTCGAGGCGGCTGTAAATACAAATGGGGTGTGGGGGGAAATTCTCATAAGAATTTAGCAGTGGGTTAACTAGTCTATAATGAAAGATGAGGGCAAGCTCTATTATTCATGTCTAATTTTACTGCACCATTTTTTCCTACCCATGTCTTATCTCCGGTGAAGGCAGAGGCCCTTTCCTGACTGAAGAATGCTCTCCGGCTTTGCCCTACAGCTCCTGGGCTCAGGGTCCCACTGTACGTCATGCAGGAGTAAGACCAGGGTTGGCAAGAAAGTGCACTCAAGGAAGCCATTGGGGTTAGCTTCTGTTACCTGCTTTGAAAGATCATTTGGCTGACTGACCTTCCAGCACCAGAGAGATTTAATTTGCTTCACATACAATTCCAGTATTTCTATTTCCCGTAGACAGTGTGGTTCAAGTGCCAGTATAGTTAGTGCTACCTCCTAGAAGAAGATGAAATGCATGGGAGTAAGCAGAGTAAATCCTTTGAGGGCAACCGCGATAAACACAGCCGGGGTTTATAAGTGAAACAAGTCTGGGGGGTTAGCTTAGTCTCATTAAAGGAGCAGTCACATCCGAAAAACATCTCTTGGAATGAGCTGTAGTCTCTAATCATGAAAGCCCAAGGGAAAGAAGATTACAAAAACTGAAAGATTCAGAGAAACTGGGCAGTAAAAATTGCCCAGCATCTGGTCTCATTCTAGCTAGCTTTGTCAGTCCCTAACCCATACAAGCAGCAAAGCTGAACCTAAATTTTGAACCAATAATGTTTCGTAAGAGAAAAGAAAAAGTCATATAGCACTTAACAGCTATTCAGATCAATGTAAGTACATTTTCTTCAAATGTGGCCAAATAGCAAAGCAGTGACATTTGTTAATAGAAACTAACCACTCTTTAAAACATGTTCTCTCTACAAAGAATGTAAATTATCACAAGGGCGAATTTGCCACGAGTGACATACTACAGTCACACAGTAAGTGGGCCTTTGAATAACAGGGTATTAACTTTTCAGTCTAAAAAAACATGTCCCAGATTTCCCTTGAAGGTAAGGTATAGGATGTGTCACATAATTTGTTTTTCTAAAGTCCTTGGTCTTATCAAACAGGAGGCATTTTGCACTCTTCTTGTCTTATAATGTGCTTTTCGTGTTTTGGTAACCATCATGTGAAATTAAGAACTTAGGCTTCAGAAACCAGCCTGAAATGGTTAAGAAACCATCTTAAATAAAGATCAAGGCAAGAACAGACAGTTGATCTGAAAGTTTCATTTCACCCTAAATATGCAATCTGAAGAGTTCAAGATTCATTTGCTAATTTGTTTTTTGTTTCATTGTAGCTCATTCACATATGATGCTACATTAAGTAGTTCAATCTATCGTGACATAACACTAGCAATAAGTGGCAGCTAAAAAGGAAAAGTTGGGTTATTCTTTCCTTGTGGGAACAAAGGTGTTTACAGAATAAACGAGGATGAAAAATCATGCCTGCAGACATTCCTGTTTCTGAGGCCAGATTTGCAAAAGAAGATCTTCCCAGCACTTTTAAAAGCCTCATCACTGTTTTTATGGAGAGGCATTGGATCATCCCGACGTAAAACAGTAATGTCAGGGATTTGGCATAAAACTTCCTACAGTTCTCTCCCCCTACACACACTTCTATGTTACTGTCACAAAAACTGTCCAGGTTTCCCTCCAGCATCTCCTTAAGGCAATGAAAATTTCCCCAACTCCATACCTCTGTGATTGTCAGGTGACCAGGTAGCTACCCATTGCCTGCACAAGTAACATCATGGAAATAACTGATATTTTAAGGAAAAAGGATCGTGAATTGAACAAGGAGTTTTCCTTGACCCAAAACAAAATGTTTAGCTCAATTCTGGGTATTTGAATGCTTTTCAAGTATCATTGCTAGATAAGTTTTGAAATAAAATGTTGTTCTGGAGTGAAAAATTGAAACATCTCACTTCGAAAATGTCAAAACACTGTGTTCCAGAAAAGATCTCTTTTCTTTCAGCCTGAGCTACTTGACAAACTAGACACAAATTCAAGAATTATTTTGGACATTCCAAACCTTCATTTTTTGGCAGACCTAATTCCAACCCTAATATTTCACACAACCAGAGACAGCAGTATAAGCACAGCAACATTTGAGTTTACACGCTGTGAGCTCGTCTGAGTACCCCTCAAATTTTGGGGCCAGCTTTTCTGATGCCAGCAGACATATTTAAATTATCTTTTTCTATTTATTTTTCTCATCGGACAAGTGAAAGAATGTAAGGTAGTGTAATTTGAATGTCAATTAATATACTCAGGCTGGAAATTGCTTCATGTCTTCAACAATTAGATTAAATAGCTATTGTCAGCACTATGAGGGAAGAGCTTTCTTGTTCTAAATATGGCTCAGCGAAAACTGCTGGAAGTAAAAGTTCTCAGCCCAAAATCTTTTGTTTTCCCTCACCAAGCACACTTGTGTTTCTCTGAAGAGGAACAAAACCCTCCACGAAACAATCCCAAACAGCTGATTCCCTGATGGTATCTTTGGATGCAGCAGCTAACTGGCAGCTCCAGCGCTGGTATGTGCAGCAGGAACTTTTCACACTTGTTCACAGCACTGGCGGTTTCCTCAGGATGCCTCCAGCAGCACAAACTAATCACCTCCCTGCGTGTGCAAGACGGTCAGAAGATACAGCGCAAATCCCACAAAGTCTAATGCATCTGCTTGAATCCTTTCAGGAGAAAACTCTGATTCACCAGTAATTAACTTTTTGGAAGCCATAAGAAGGACCCTAAGGCCATGTATTCTTAAGGACTATTTCAATAATTAATTTGCTAAAATCATCCATGAAATACCGAAGTTTTGCTGCTTCCAGGCATGAGTTCATAGAATCATAGAATCGTCAAATGGTTTGGGTTGGAAGGGACCTTAAAGATCATCTAGTTCCAACCCCCCTGCCATGGGTTCCTGTTAGTCGCATGTTTTAGGCTTGCAGATGACTGATGTCAAAATCTTGCCTTCTGTAAGTCGTGTGTTTCTTTAGAAATTATTCCTCTTCTAAACTGTTAGAGGTGAAGGCTTGTACGTGTGCTTGAATTTGCAGTTCATCAAGTCCATTGAAACTGAGGAGCATAGAAGTAAACTCAGGTAAATCTTTGAAGGATGAAGGCGCGCAGAAATAAAACACAGTCCAGTAGCTTAGATCTTAACTGAGATTCAGAAAGACCCAGTTTCAACTTTCTGCTCCATCGTGGACTTTCCCTTTGGCCAGGGAGAAGTTATTGCAGCCCAGTCCCTGGCAGTATTGGCCTGTGTCTTTTTTCGGGTAGCCCTGTCTTTGAATGAAATGACAGCAACAGTAGGTCTCAATTTACAAGGGTTTTTTGAAGGTCGGTAGATAAAAACTTGTAAAATGCTCTAACACTAAAATAGAGAGAATTACATGAAAACCTAAGATGGTTGGCTATGCAGGTCTGGCAGATTTGCATGACTTCTACCAGCTGCAACCTGCTTCAGCAGCTACACCTACTCCTACGCTTTGTGTGAGTCTGGCAGATGTGGAAATTATTACAGCCCCACTGGAACATGCAGACAAATCTGAACAAGGATGATGCTTACAGTGACCCTTGCATATGTGCTTTGCTTCCTTCTGACATTAAGAGCTTATTTAATGAATGTAAAATATTGCACTGATTTTAGTTTTCAGGTCCCCTAATGCCACAGAAGCTATTAAAGCTATTTCTTGGGAATTTTATTCTTGGATCAGTTTACAAGGTGGTTTGTGGTTTTTTCTATTAATTGGAAAATACCTCCATGCCTTAGTTGTTGCTTACTCATAGCTGACATGATTTATGTGTAAAGTTACAATCCATTTAATGAATAATATCAAATAGGAAATGAAAAATACACTCACTGATGCTGTTCCAGGTACATGCATTGCAGCCAGGAGGCACAGATTGCACTTAGTCTTCATGCTTCACAGAGACTGAAGAAACTCCTTCTATATCTTTGTCTTTTGGAACAGAAATTTGACATCATCTTCTAGTCATTATTCCTGATGTGAGAAAAGCCATTATTTTCCTTTCAGGATGCAAAGAAAGTATAGAGTTGCTGCTAGTGAAGCTGGGACACTTGAAATTCACACAAAGGGGACATAGTTTCACCCCATATGTTACAGGTAATTCTCTGGAAAGAACAGCAGCTTTTCTTTGAAGTCTTTTGTGCAAACCATTGAAGATATTACAAGCATATGGTTGAGGCAGTTACATACACATATATAAGTTCACACCACACACACATAAACGTTTGTGCTTTTGCATGTTTGAAATCATACTCAACAGTACTGTTGGAACATATCTACTTCACTCTTTTTCTGTGATTGCAGGCTTAAAAGCTAATTTCTGAGAAGAGATTATGGGCCATTGCAATGATACTGGTCATCTTCTGAAGTGCATTGTTGTGTCCCCTTCAAAATAATTAGGAATTTGACATGCCTTTGCAGCAGTCAGCTAAAACCATTGCAGCTTGTTAGGATGCCAAACACAGTTAGACACAGTTAGATTTTCTCTGGATGTGGTAGATGTCTAGCCTACAACTGGTGATAGAAAAAATATTAATTAACCTCCATGAAGCCAGCTGCTTTGTTTACAAGCAATGAGTTTTTATGCTGGGTGGGCTAGCTGATCTGCTTCATCAGCTTGTTGCTTTTATTGTAGTGATATGTCAGTATTTACCATCATGGTAATCCTTGTCAGGACCAATGCTCATGTGGAAATTGCAGCCTTGATTAGAACAGAAGCCACATAGTTCTGTCTACACTAATCCACGTAATTGTGAATAATGCATTTTCCTATCACTTTCTGTCCTTTCCTCTCCCCCTACCCCCCATTCCTGTCTCTTCTTTGCTTTTTTTTTTTCCTCCATTATGTACACAGAATAACAATAATTTCTGTGTACAGGAGAGCCCTGGCTACTCTATGTATGTCATATATACATAGTAAAATAAAAGTGAAATGGCTTATAAGCATTTTGCTGTTTCTTAGTACATGGATGAATTTTCAGACATTAGCCACTTCTTCTGTAGCTCAAGACCAATCAAAAAAATAGCCACCCAGACTGTTCTTTATGATAGGTATTTTCTCTGATCCTGGCACATCTTCCTCTTCCTGTTACCACAAAACATGAAAATCCCATTATCACTAGCTTCAGACCCCAGTCCGTAAGCAAACCCTTTTTAGAAGCCATAGTGGGTCCTGATGCAGCAAACGTAGTTAATCACTGGTCAGGCTTTGAACATGAGTAGCCTCTCTGAAATCAGTGGGACTGCTCACATACCACAGGTGGGCATTTAACTCGGTGTAATGCCTTGGGCCACAGCAAGCATATTTTGTGTGAGGCAGCTGAATACAGCAATGTACCACTCTAAGACAGTTCTGTGCTAACCACTTCTGAAGCCTAGGCTTCATGTCAGGGCAGGAAAGCTGGCAGTTTCAGGAAAGCCCTGTAATACTCAGATAATTTTTTCAAAATTTATTTTGAAGCTCCAGTTGATAACTATTCCAGAAGCAAACACAGACGAGTTTCTTTCCTGCTTCAAAATACTATATGCCTCTAATCCTACAAATACAGTTGACTAGAGCAGATAATTTCAAGACTGAAGTTAAATTCAATTCTCTCCTTCCATTTCGGTCCATTTACTTAACATATCCCAGGTACGGGTTTGAGTGTAGCTGAAAGATACATTTTTTGAAGACAAAATGCACTCCTTCCTGCAATTACACGGAGTGCTTTTTGACTAAAGTAAAGAAGTGAGAAGGAAAGTCTCTTGCCACAATATCCTTGTTTTATTCAGGAACATTATTTACTGAGTACTTGTTCACATTTTTAGAGAGGCAGTCTTCCTCCCGTGCTTATTATATAACATTGCTTTAGTACTACAGTGACAGAGACCGATGTTAGATTGCTGTGCTCTTCGACACTGTGATCAGCTGTGTAACGGCAATATCAGGGTACCCTTAGAACATTAACATTCACTATTATATTCAGGTTATAACTTGAAGCCCTTTTGTTTTCCTGGAACGGGAAATTTCTGGTAGAAAATCTGTTTTTAAATTGCTAATCAATGTGAAAAAAAAAAAAGGGAATGGATTTGCACTGGTTTAAGAATTGTCAGAAACTCATTAGGATGACATACAGGTGTTCTTTTTAGTGGATTGCCTATGTGTGTGTGTATGTATGTGTGTATGAATATGTACATAAAATACATAACATGAAAATATTCACATATATATGTACATACATGCATACATATATATGTGTGTATAGATATATACACATAAAATAAAAAATGAGATTGTCTACTGACAGATGTTGCATAGGAGATGCTGTACCGTAAGTGCTTCACTACAGTTGGCACTTAGGATTTGTTGGGTATCTATGCGTCCCAGCTCACTCTTTACTTTCAAAGGGAACTACCAGGCTTTTCAGAGATTCATCTAAGCTAGGACATTATAAATTTATACACAAGATGACCAGGTTTAATTTCCATACTCAACAGAAACACAACAAATTGGGACTTAAAATGGGTGGCATCACAGTCTGAGGGTGACCTGCTTCTCTCCTGATAAAAAGAAGCCAGTAGGTGCCAGAACCAAGAGGTGCCAAGTACTCCAAGTTAAACAGCTGTCAAGAAGTGTCGACCTGCATGAAATTATCATGAGACGGTCTCTCTCCAAAGGAGTTTTTAGACTCACAGACACATGGAATGAAGCTGCTGGAAGGGACCGCAGGAGACTGTCTGGACCCCAGTGGTTGAGGATCCAGGGCTTTTGCTCGTTCACTAACAAGAATAATGGCTTAGGGGAGCTTATCAATGGGGATTTCACTTTCCAAAGATGCCTGCCTCTCCCCATTCCCCCCAAAGACAACAATGTTTCTGGAACATATTTTAACATATTCAGATACGGTTGCGTACAGACACATGCATATGTTAAGACAAAGTGTTCCTCTGGGGCTCATAACTTTGGTGTTAGACACATAGAAAAAGGTCATGAACTAGCTAGAGATTGTGAATTAGCACAAAAACTAAGTATGAAAGTGCCAGCATGTCACTCACCAAAATGATCTGGAAATGGCCCTTTCTTTGCTGGTAAGTTACAATATTTGTCTCAGGCAAACACATAGCATGAGGAAGCACTTGAAATGGAAAGTACATCCTATGTCACACAAAATACCATCTTTATAACAGAGAGAGAGATGTAAATCTGGCAGTTCCCTGCAATACTCCTCTTTAAGCTAAAATAATTAACTGAGTATTAATGTGCCATTTGAAAGATTCTTTGAAATCAGCAAACTATCAAATCAGTACAACATATCTAATTTATTAACAGAAGTGGGAAACATTGTATTTAACAAACCTGAGTGATCTGAATGTATCCCGTTTGTTACTTTTTCACAGAAAATGAAAAGCACTTAGCAAGGAGTCTCTCAACAACTCGCCAGGTGTCACGTGCAAAAAGAGAAGGCAGTAGATGCAGTGTCTGGCAACAAACACTACTACTCTGGTCTCCTCTGCTCAAAAGCCCTACATTTGGGAGGGCCTGAAGCTCAGCCTTTTAAAAGATTTATACACCTGGGGACCCATTCAGATGCCTAAGAATAGGCGCTGAATGCCATCTGAGATGCCTCTGGGAATCTTGTCTGGCCTCCAGTTCCCGCCCCAGAAGGAAGGACATCTACTGTACCTTATACACTGATATGCAATGTTTGGAGTACAGGGGGGAGCTGGAGTCTGTCATTCCCCCAGGTGCCACAAGATCCAAGTTCCTTATTTGGATTTTGCCCTACGTGCATAGGCATCACTCCAGTTCATGACCCAAGTTACCATTAAGAGAAATTTTTGTTTGTTTGTTTTATTACTGGTAATAGGGCCAAATTTCACAGATTTGCTTTTACATGTTATAAGTGGCCAAAACTGTAATTTCTTATTATTGTTCCCTGTCTTATGTAGATCAGAGGACTATCCTATAGCAGATCTCGCTTGAACTACTGTATAACTTCTAGAAATTAATCTCAACACTAATTTACCAGCAATCAAGAATCTACTGCAGCCTTTCACAGATTCTTTCAATGCTGTCAATAACATTCAGTGCTCTAATTTTCCTTTTCATTTTTAACGTTGGCTTGGCCAGTTCTATCTTCCAGGCATTGAGACATATACTTTTCTCCAAGAGACCAAACACATCAAATGTACATTCCTTGCGTAGGCAGTCAGAGATTTCGTAGCACATCAATCCTTAACCTTCTTTTCAGTCCAGTAAATAGATGACAGTCCTTGAGGTATTTTTGCAAAGCATGTTTCTCCTGTCTTTGATCACACCATTAGCTCATCTCTGATCCTTTCCAGAGCTGGACGTAGTATTCCAGGAGTGACTTTATGGGAGTCAAACACAAAGGCTGAACCATTTGTCTACTGCAGCTGCTGAAACCTTTCCAGAGCCACAGTCTTCCCCTGATCTGCCCCCATCTGTAGGCACGGGCTGAGTTTTGGCTCTATGACTATGAATTTGGCCCTGTTAAAATGCATTTGTTTGGATGGACGAGTTTACCAAGTGATTGAGGTCACTCCCTCTCTCAGTGATTTGTCTTCTACACTATTTAGCTCTCCTCAATATTTGTGTCATCTGCTGTCTCTGTTGATAAAGATTTTCATTTTTCTTCCAAGTCATTAATAAATAGTATAGCCAGCTTTTAATCCACTTAATGTGGGCCATGTTGATTTTGTATTGTTCTAATTTCTTAATCAAAATGTCATGTGGTATCAGACCAAATGTTTTGTAGAAGTCTAAATACGTTACATTAACACTATTACCTTTAACAGTCAAACTTGTAACCCCAGCAGAAAAGATATCAAGCTAGCTTTACATGTATTTTTTTAAATAAGCTTATGTTGATTGTACTACAGGCCCCTACTCTGGATACCCACAGCAATGATTTCCACATGTATAAATGACCCTGAATAATGTAACTGATTTTTTGCTAGCATACAGAAGGAAAACTGAGAAAAATGTATCTCCTACAGATATCATTCCACTCAGGGCATGTACCTCTTCCCCACATTAGTTGCTCCATTGCAAGGTTTTAAGAAGCATATTTTTTAATGGACTACAATTCAGCCCACAGGGATTTGGGGATGGGGAGTGGAGGGGGCTTATGAGTAGAATAGCTGGAGATCTATGTGCTAGCACTTATATTTACAAATTCATGTACTTTCAGTATTAGAGGTGTTTTAAAAAGAAATCAAATCTAGAATTCAATCTTTTTTTTTTTTTTTTTGAGCATAAGATAGGTTGGCTAGATTTTTTGGTATCTAGATAAATTTGGAGGCTGATCTTTACACATTCATGAAGAAGCTAAGTGTGGCGGGGAAACTTTGTCCCGTTGTAGGACAGCAGAACATTCTCAACACAACAAGAGAGTATTTTCATAGCAACGTGATGCATAGCCTACTACAGCCAGGGAACAATCAACTATTTATAATCAAAGGAAGTTAAGGGTTTGTATTTTCCATACTATCTTTCCTGAAGGAATCATATTAAGAACGTAACATTTACAAACAAGGGCACAGTTAAGACATTCATTATCAGTTGTGAATAGGATTCATTTTAATGATAATTCCACTTGCCTACACAGTGTTCTTAGATGTGAAAAAAAGCCATGGGATTAGGCCAAACATTGTCATGGTAACAGAAAGAAAGGGAAATAATTCTAAAAGGGTTTCCAATAAGTAAGAGCAGCTAGCATTCAGTAAGTAGCCTTCAATAGAAGTTGACATCTGTTATTCATTTGTTGTTTCTAGGTTTGAAGAAAAGCAGGATAATTGGAAATAGTACCGTGTTCTGGGAACATATTGAGTGAAAGGGCTCTTAGTGCTTTTTAAATATTGGTCTATTTATCCTTAAAAACATTTAGCATGTACCTTCTTTGTCCATTTATAAATTGGACAAGCTAGTTGGAAGGTTGTCTAGACTCAATTATGCTTAAGCAGTGGAAGATCAAAGCAAGCTTCTTGCTTTTAATAAGAGGAACTACCATTTCAGCTGAGCAGGGAACACCTATTTTTGGAAACTGAGGAGAAGATGAGAATGAGTAAATTGTATAAATGTATGCGTTTACCTCATATTGGGGATAGACTGGGAGACATATTAACCTGCACAAGAAACATGCACCAGTACTGGTGCTTTCTTGTTCAAGCACACGACTGTGTCTTACACGCCAATGTAAGACAATCCTTGTGACTCTACTGGTAAGAAAGAAGCAGATCAAAATCCAGTTGTGGAACTTGAAGGAAAAAAACGCAAATGAAAAATAAGTTGTGTTTTCAACACCAAGGGTGGTTACCAGTGAAACAGTTTACCATTGGATTTTCCCATACATGGAGTTTTTAAGATGCTCTTTGCAATATTTCTAAGAGGTTGATCATGGGCCGTTGAGCGTGCTCTGCCCAACATTAGAAACCTTGTTTGCTCACCTAGACTAGACAATGCACCAAAAAAAGCCCTTTTGTCCTATCAATCCATGAGACACTTATACACCAACTTTCTAGGGAAGTGATTGATTTGAAGCACACACAGCTTTTGCAGTAGGAGCTTGCAAGTTAGTTTATGGTTAGAAGCCTAGACATTTGGTAGGAGTGAAAGAAAGACAAGCAGCAATGATTTTACTTTATTTATCCTGAATATTACTTCCTTATCTCTTTGTAACAATGAAGAGGAAAAAAAAATGAGAGAATAATACAAGCTTAAGTCTTACCTGATGCTACCTAAATCTGAAGTCTGGAAGGATACAGCTGTACAAAAGATTTGTTGATATATTCTTAGACAAGTACAATCTAGCCAAATTTCATATACTTCTGCCTATATTAGAAGTATTTCAGAGTTTTCAAGGTAAGTAAAAATAATTCTGTTGAACAAAGCAATTAACGAGCACTTCAGTAATGGCTATGCAATCTGATATTTTAATAATTTTATGTTAAAATTACCTTTTATGTCCTTAGGAGTAGATACTGTAGAAACACAAGAGAAGACACGTGGACAGATTTGTAAGATCTACGTAAGTGCCCATGGAAGCACACTGGCACCCAGTGGAGCTGTCAGAAAGGTGTTTAGTACCCACCAGAATAGCTAATTTCCTAATTATCTTGACATTACAGCCAAAAGTTCCTTCTGTAAAGAGCCTAAAATCAATACTGACTGAATGAACTTTTGTTATTTTAATTCTTTTTACAGCTTGCAAACAATCATAAATTTGTCTGGCAAAATGAAAATGTTCTTTATTGTCTCACAAACTAGTGCCACTAAATCAGCCCTGAAGACAAGGAATAAAAGGTGCCAACCAATGTATGTAACTGCCTGACTAAACATCTATTATTCATCCTTTTTCATGCTTTCTACATAGTGTGCAGGGGTCTCAGAGGTCCAAGGTCAATAAATATTCCAACACAAAAATCTTCTTTGTCATATGATGGAGTGATGGATCTGTACGGAAGACATTGGGTTGTTTGGATTTTTTTTCATTTGGCTGGCTCTGGTAATAAAATCAACAAGTGCCTGTGACAGCCGATAAGCCAGACAATGTGTGCCTGCAAAATAGCTCCAACAGCTCTCTATATGTGAGTGTGTGTGTATACATACACACACAGAGTTGTATACCCACACACCCCTTGAAAAGCCCCAAACCAAAGAATTAACTGTATAGTGGCCATATGAAATAAGATGCAAGCATAGAAAGGTAGTGGAGTTATGCTTCAATGTTATAGGTATTTTCTTCAATGTGTGTTCAGGGGAATAGGTTTCTGACTCAGAGCTGCAACATGCTGCTTCCTCTGAAGCTCTGATCATCTCTGCAACATCCTGAAACACCACGTTTCAGGCTCTGTTAAGGGTCAGTACAATGGGTGTCACTTCACTTGTTTGTAATTTTCCTTAAGAAGGCAACAGCACATAAAACACTCAAGTCAAGAACCAACAAAGAGCCATAAATAAACACGTTGTAAGATTAAGCCAAACCCAAACAAAAAAACCCTCAAAAAACCCTCAACAACACAGCACCAAGGAAAAAAACCCACACAGACCATTTCCAAAACTCTTTAAACTAAAAGATAACTGCAGCATAGCTCCAGTTTCACCTGCAATGTGCCACTCACACTCTTTTTTTTCTCTCCAGACTGGCAAAAATACATCTATAAATTATTGTTAATACAAACTCTCCCACTCCTACTCATTTAGGCAACCTCTGGGGCGACACTAAGATGGCCAATAACTATAGATAATGTGCTAGATGCAATTTCCAATTTGAAAGCAGACTGTTGGAGCACTTTTCCAAAAAGGGCCTGGGTTTCAAAGCCATTTCATTTCAGACTGCACTCTGTATATGCAATTATATGCAGACATTGCCTTATGCACACTTTGGCACCTGATTTCAGTGTTACAATAGTGCGTCCTGATATCTTTGACCTAGCCTCCAGCTGATTGTGCGTGACACAGCTCACATCTTTTGCATTCCCTGCCCCAGGATCAGGTTGCCCACATGTGTAATTCATGCTGTCCCCAGATCTTCTCCGGCTAGGGATAGTGTGGAAGCTCTGTGCTGCTCAGCCCAGGCTCACTGTCCTGCCCAGCTGCCGAGGAGCCTGTTATGTTAACAGCTACATTTACCAGCTTTTCAGCAGCCAGGAAATTCTTAACATTAGGGCAGTTTGGGTACAGTCATATCTTATTTGTGTGCACAAGAGCAAAAACAAAACTCAAAACTTAAAAGTGATTGAGTGTGGGGGTCTTTGTTTATAGAGACATTTTGAAAATACAGCTCCTACTTATTCTTGTGACTATTTGTCACAGCAAGGCCAGCCTTCATTTTCTTTTTCTTTTTTTTAAATTTTATTCTGACTTACTTCTCTGCCAGTTTTAGGCCTTACTGCCTTCTTCGGCATTTGCCTGCATAGCTACTTCATACGCTGGCAAGACTGCTGTCAAGCAGTGACCATCATTAATGAGGGGCAAACCCTGAGGAATTTCATTCTTGGTGATTTGCCCTCAGGGACATAGTGGTTTTGCTGCCACACGCTGATGTCAGACTCCGTGAATCTGACCCGCTCGGCTGAGAGCAGGTGGGAATTAGTGGGGGTGGGGCAGGCTGCATGTGGGCCAGGTTCCCAAGGGAACCCTCCCTCCGTCCCACTGACCGTCTCGCAGCTCCCGTCGCCCACTGTCGGAGCAACCACGTTGTCTCTGGGGGTCAAAAACAGGCATGGGAAAGGCCGATGGACCTTTCAAGTACTGCTGCGGCAGCTCCCATGGCTGCTGGTGCTGAGTTTGCTGGGGAAAGGGATGGCAGAGGTTCAGAGAGCAGAAGCCACCAGTGTTGCAGTAATCTCTACTGCTGTGTTGAAGAGATTACCAACTTCAGTACATAGCCAGGGGTAATCACTGTATTCTGCCAGCTGTGGAAATCACCTCAGATAGCTGCAGATTATATAATAGGGCTGGAAATGAAATAGGAAACTGATTTATTCTCATTGTCCATTACTGCAATTCAGTGCAATTTATTTAAGGCCACTATCTCCCACTCTGAGGGAAAATGCAAACATTAATCTTCATAGACTGTATCTTGGATACCAGTGGTCTGGATAATTAGTTTGTTACCCTCTGTGCGTGTGCAGTCTTTTCATGTTCAGCAAGAAAGATAGGAGTCTAATCAGCTGCGGTGTATGTGTGGGCTTGTGTACACACCACAGTTCAAGCAAACAGGAGATGGCTGTTGTCTTGAAATCAGTGATGCCCTCATTTTTCTTTCAGAGCCAGTTTTTATTTCTTTTGAACAGTACTTACATTCTTACATCTAAAACCTCAATGGTTCTACAGAAACCTCATTTCTCTTGCTTGAGTTGTCCGGAAATCTTTGTGGCAGGAGTAGGATGGAGATGAGTACAGGCCACAGTCTGAGTGTTTGCCTTGGTTTTAGGACAGATTTTGCTGTCCCTGTTGATCAGTGCACCCCTACCTTACCTGTCCCATGCAACTCCCTTCTAGTGCATTTCAAGTTGCAGCTACATCTTGACTATGGTGTGCGTGTCCCATGTACCATGATCCTGAAGGCCCAACCGTTGCTTTATGAAGACATACAGATTCAACAAGCAGGAGCCTCATCCTACTCTACATGGAGCTGCAATAAACACCACCAGTGGGCAAGCATTCAGAGACAGTGAGGTAAGCAAAAACCACTGACTTGTGATTTCCACTTGACCCTAAGTAATACTGGCAAGGGGTCAATCTGTGTGACCTCTCCCACTGTCAAAGACAACGCTATAAGAGCAGATGTCCTGTAGTCCAAAGAAAGACAAAAAGCTCAGCTTTTGCCAGTTCTGCTGATACTAGAGGAAGTCACCAATATTTTCAACTTGTTGGATTGTGAGATTTTGCCACGTTTACATTATTCACGGTTCCTCCTTGACTGCCTTAGGGTTAGGACTAGAGGCAGTTGTTTTTGCTCTGCTGGAGATGGTGTAATGGGAAGGGGAATTCAAGCCACCCAAGGACAGAGACTTTGCTCAGACAGGATGAGGACACCGGCGTCTTAGTGATGTTACATGCTAATTCCTGCTTCCCCAGGTAGCTGCCAAATGACCACATGATGCTTCAACAGCATCAGTGAATAATATTTAAAATAAACCAAAGAGAAAAATCAAGTGTAGATGGTAGATGAGTGCACCGGTTAATGGCACATTTGCTGAACAGGTCTTCATATGCTCATCAAAAAGAGCCATGCCCTGGAAAAATTCTTCTTCCATGGTGAATTTCATATCAAAGACAAAAACTAATTAATTTACACCATATGCATCAGGAGCAGACCTCCAACAGCCTAATCAAGGCTGACCGAACCTTGTACCCACCACTGAATCCTTCTGAAGGTCCCTTGCCCAAGCCTGGCCAGACTGGCTCCCTGAGTTCCCCTGCAGCCAAACAGGCTGGGGGCATTTGCAAGATCAGGTCTTCCCTACAGGTCACATTTCACTTTCTAACCTTGGCCCTGCTGGGGAGCCAGGAGGGTGCAGGGATCACAGCTCACTGCTCTTTGGTTGAGCCCTGCAGCCGTGGTTTCACACTGGGCTCTGACAGGCAGACCACCTTTTAATGCTTCATCCCTCCCTACTGGCTGTTATTGGGTGATTTGTGGTTTATTCTCTAAATGTCTATGAGAAGATTAACAGTTTTACTGCTAATGGGCTCCTGATTATAACCAAAGATCCACAAAGGCTCAGGACCAGATTTTCTCATACCCACTTGTGCAATCTAGAGACGCTGGAGAGGGGAGAGGGGAAGCTGGGGAGGCAGCCCCCTGCCCCGAGCTGGCTGTATCCTTCTGCCTGTGTGCACATGCATGCACACATGCACAAGTCACGGTTGCTCCAAGTCCTTCTACCAGCCTGTTTGTCCCCTTTCCTTTAATGCTCTCTAGCCTTGTACAAATCCAGGCCTGATCACACTGATGGTGTCAGAGGAGGGCCCGCCATGGGAAGCCAGCATTTGTAACAACGCAGAGTTAACTACTCCCAGTCATTATAAGCAGCATCTTTATGTGTATCCCTCATCCAAATATTTATAAAGGGCTGAACTTTGAGCAACCCTTTGTAAGTGTAAGTGAAACTGTCCTGTAGACAGTGACGGCCCCGGACTTGTGTAGATTAGGACTGCTGGAGAATCCCAGGAGACCCTGACAGCTGCAATAAGATACGTGCAGCTTGGATCAATTTAGGATTAGCCTCTGTCCTCTCTTAACATTTAAGTATAGCCAGGAAAAAGAGCTCACACTCCACTTTTGGATGACAGAAGTGAAAGTCTGTGCCTGGCCTCCCCCTACATTTTCCTGCACAGAGCTACTACCCACAGAAAAGTAAGTCTGGGGCCGTGTTTGCTTTGACTCGTGGTACCCACCTGGCATGTGCAACTAAGACGAGGGAAACAGCAGGAACCAGACCATAAAGCTAATATCTACCCCTGTTGGCTACTGACTTAAATGGAGGGTCAGTGATTGATACCAACTGGAGATCTGGCCACTGGTCTGCTTCATGTAGCACTGCACAGATTAACTTTTGGATCAACCAAAGTGACTTGTGAAGTTAGGTCTATTTTGTTGGGCGGTGCTGGCTGAAGAAAAAGAAAATAAAGAAACGTTCCTGGAAGCATAAAAATGCTTTGTTTTGGGTTTGGCCTTAAAAATCACAAGAACACGCAGGGTCTGCATGCAGTGAGAATTTTATAGGCTTTGCACTTGTCTCTAATCCAAGCTCTGAATGTTGTTGGGACGGGAATTCAGGCCAGGTCTCCTGTGTCCAAGCATGCTATTTAATCCCTGGCTCAGCAGGAGGAGACCACTGGTGCTTTCTCCTCACCACCTTTGTGAGTGGCAGCTGAAAACACAAGAGAAATGCCATTCTGTGCCAGTTGACAGGACTTTCTCGCCCTTTTATGTTTTGGTTTTGGGGGTTTTTTTGATAAATCAAAGACAACAAGCAGGATGATCCAGAAGGATAATTAATTATTCAGGTAGTGTTTCTTTTAGGCACCTATAGGAAGGCACCAGGAGGCGTAAGAACAAGCTGCCAAGCAACAAATGCGGTGAAAGGCTGCAGGGAACCAGGAGCAGATCCGAGGGCAGTATTGCTCCCTTGTACCCTGCTCCCCGACCCTTCCCAGGACTTCTCTGTGGAAGGAAATCAGACGATCTCAGCCCTCATGTGCACTGTCCAGATGTGGTTCCCTGTCACAGCACTTTTCTTAAGTTGTTCACCAAACATATCTTTGTTATGGGTGAGGGGGAAGAGATTTCCTTCTTGCACACGTAAAGATTTTTGCAGCTGTTTTGGACGACAAAACCTTGAGAGAATAGCCTGTCTGTAGTAGATGTGCATAACTATGGGGTATTCAGAGTAACGAGCATTGGTAGTAGTGTTTTTTAACCCAAAGTACGTGGGTACATCTACTCAATTGACAGCACATGCATCAATCACTCTTGCTCCATCCCTTCATCTGGCATCATGAGTTTCTCTGTTGTTGATGTGTTCTGGGAGCAATACACTGAGGAAAACATCCATCCGTCACAGAGTAAAGCTGTTCTGCCACTGCTGCTTCGCCAAGGCCTTGCATGCCAGGGCAGAAAGCAGGCTGCCCCTGTACCTGCAGCCTCCATCCCAGGCCCATCACCTAGAGAGGTGAAAGAGAAACTTGGTGGGAGTGGGGAAAAGATATTTCTCTTGAGAAGGAGAAGTGAAAGAGTTCAGGAAATGCTGCCCTGTGGTCTGTTAGCTAAACATCAGGATTTATTGCCGCGTATGGGAGTGCAGCTTATAACTAGCCCTAAGAGAGACACTGAAGATTGCAAGATGATGACAATTATTTGGATGCGTCTCAATTAATTTGTTGCTTTGCAGAGTGAAGGCTGGTGAGCTTACAACCTGGGAAAACATGCAAGGCAAGACTAATCTCTCCAACACTCACATTAGAAAGCAAAACAAAACCATGACCTCTGTGAAGTCAATGGGACTTTTTCCACTGACTCGAATGGAGCCAGGATTTCACCCTGAGTTTTCCATAATGAAGGCCAGATTGTCCCCTTGATTTATGAAGCATGGGATTTTTCCAGCTTCAGTGCACATTGTCTCTTGTTTTCCAACAACGCATTCAAAAGCTGAAGTACACCTCTGTGAAACAAAGGGGGATACACAAATGCATTTAAATAAAATAGGCTTTATAGCAATGGGACATGATGTTGACTGAATTTGCTAATTCAACTTTGTGACCAACATAAATGCAAAGCACAACATCTCTTGTTTTCACAGGAGAGTGCTGTCGTCTTAGAAAAGGAAGATCATGGCATTGACCTTACGTTCAGGATGAACAAACTGACATGAACAAAGAAATCCCACGGTGCTTATCTCCAGTTAACTGTTTGTTTACCATGTTGGCCTTGCTAAATTTACTTGAGAAAATAGTAGCTTTTAAGAGAAAGCACTTCAGTGCTTTTTGCAGTTCTGCTGGCTTCTGCAGAGTCATCAAGGTCTCCAATTCAATAGGGCAGTCATTCCATTTTTAAGATCTTACATTCTAATTTGAATAAGCAATTGTCTTCTTTTTCTTCTTTGCATGTTTCCAGTCTTAATGGAAATAACATCGAAAATGTGATCTCACAGACATGGAGGATTCAAAACTAAGAATGGTAATAACACACAAGATCTTAATTTTTGTGTCCAGTCTTAAGCTTTTGAGCTGCAAATGCTTGAGGTCGCCAAGACCAAGCACACAAATAGGCCTTGAATTCAGGGACCTCAGAGTTACTTTGCGGTGCATTAGCACTTTCATTTCTAATGTGATCATCAGGTGGCATGAGGCTAAAAGATGCTTTATGGGAGGGTCCTATACAGTTTGATAGTTTGCTCACCACAGAAAGGAGTGAACTGATAAAAAAAATAAAAATCCATACAGCAGGGCCCTGGGGCTACTAAACAAAATATATGGTAAGTGCTAGATTGTATGCTTAGGAGCAAAGAAGGCAGGCAGTCCTGAGACTATGTGGAAACAGATCCTTGGGCTCAATGGCCCTGAATGGGCATTAGGGGACACAATGCAAAAAGCAATTCAACATGAGAAATTCCACTGATGTGATAACAAAGTTAATAAGAGCATTGAGTGTATGAACAAGGAAGAAGTGAATGGGAGAAGAGATTAAGGTAATTTTACCTCTCTGTACAGTACAAAGCTGACTACTAGGAGAATCCTGCACAACTGTAAAATGACACTGAAAAAAGACGAAGAAACACAAAACTGATCCTAGGGCTGAAACAAGTAGAGCATTTTCCAGACAGAAACTTAATAAATTCGGCTTATCTTATCAGAACACAACTGAAGCGAATAAACAAGAAATAATCTGATGATGGAAGGAAAATAGGCAATGCTCACAGGATCTTTAATTTAGTGGAGAAAGGCACAACAAAGCCAGCATGTGGAAAAAGGTCTGATATATTTAGATGAAAGCTGAGGACACACCTTTCCTTACTTGATCCAAGAGGGACAAGCCATTAGACACACTTCCAAGAGAAGTGACGAGTATCCATCTCTCCCTGTCCCGACTTTTAAGTCTAGCTGCCTTACAGGAAAGCACACATAAATAAAACAAAGTTAATGGAGCACAATACAGCCATAACTAGATGAAATATAATGGCCCGTGATGTACAGAAGGTCAAACTAGATGATCTAATGGTCCCTTCTGGCCTTAAACTTCATAAATCCTTTCTCGCAAGCTGCCCTAATGAGCTAGCTCCCTGTTTGGACCAGAGTCGGCTCTGAGTTTCCCACTCCAGTTTCACTGCGAGGGCGGCATCCAGGACAATTTCAGGGCCAGGAGCAGTGCAGGTGGCTGGGAAGAGGTTCATATCTGTCATCCCACACATGTCAGGAGCAGCACAATGCAGTGGTGCATAGGGCTTGGCTTTCAGGCTTTTTGTTTGTTTGTTTCTGGAGCTGGTCTTTGAGATTTCATTGTCCTGGCTAGCTTATCCCCTAAAACGTGCATCTGTCAAAGGATCTTATTTTCCAAACTCGTTGTTAGGAAAGCCCGTGAGTTGCTAACCACATCTGTGGGGCCACACATGCTGCACCTGAGTGTGGCATTGCTCCAGCTCCATGCTGAATGGGCCACAAGTCTCTGTTAAACCCCTATGGAACAATACCCTAAAAATAGGTATTTTAGGTAGAAGGACGCTCTGCCTGAAGGCTATTTGTCTCATTTGAAAAACAATCTCATCATTTCGTTCATCAGGCGGCTACTCCTTGCTTCAGGGGCTTTGTGCAATAAAGAATATGCTTTTCTTCATCCTACCAAGCTCTCCCATGTATTAGCATTTCTGTGTAGAGCCAATTTACTTGTTAAGAGATTCAATTTCTGTAGGCATCACAACAAAGACAGACGTCCATCAAGTTTGTTAGAAATTAGCGATCTCCTTTCATTCAAATTTAATCACAAGTGAAGTTTAACTTGCATTTGTGAAGGATGAGGCATTCTGATATAGCTTTATGGTTACAAAAAACATATAATGATTTTGATATTGGAGCCAAAAGGACATCATCAGACAGGAAGAAAATTGTCTCCTTGGTAATATTTAAAATACTTTCATAACCAAGTGCCTTGAATTGATGCTTTCCCAGCTCTTGAAGGGCATAGTAAATTCTCTAATGTATTGGAAATTATATCTAAATGTAATCAGCAAAAGCACTAGTACAGTTTATTTCCAGATGAGACCTTGAAATTCTGCCCTATTGTTCAGATATCTTTTTGTTACACTTTCATCCTGTTAATTAATTATTTAACACAATTATCCCTTCTTGCCCTCCATGTAAGTAGGTGACTTAGTTATATTCAAAATCACAGTCCGATGCAGTTTGCTGACCACAAAAGTCACTGCTAGCTTATTGTGTTTGTATGTGTAGAACTACGTACATGCAGATGTAGTTGCTCATATAATATAGTCAATAAATTACCTTTCACTTAAAAAAAAAATTAACTGGGTACTTTACCCTTCACATGCCATTACATTAGATACATGCTGAATGCAACAAGGAGCAGAAAAATTTAAATAGTACTTATGGATTTATATGCATGTGTCTGTGTATGTGTGTGTGGTTTTCTGTGCTGCTATAAAATGCACATTTTTTTTTTACAATTGCCAAAATTTACTGCAATTAAAAATTTAAAGTATTAAAATGAATCAAAAGTAAAATAATGGTTATTTTCTTTCATAAATGACTGGAAAAATATTTAGTTCTAAATTTATGTGACATACCACAGTTCCAAAATACTTATATGTTTAAAATGTAACCACAAAACCATCCTTAAATACCTTTTTGATTACTAATGTCTCATTTGATTTGAGGCTTGACTTCAGGCCAGTCAGCTAATTGCAAATATGCCTAGGGACTTCCCTGGGCTTTGGACAAATTAACACACTTTAATACCACAAAGAAAGGTCTTGGGCTTTGGCATACATTCTGCACCATACCCAAGTGAGACAACAGAATTAAGTCTAGTTTTGTTCCGCTTTCTTCTCTCTACAGTATGAAAGCATGTATGAAGGAAAGTAAGACTGTGTTAGTTGTCTCCAAGTTTTTTGGGGCACTTTGAATAGTGTGCAGTAGTAATTGAATTGCACCCTAAAATGTCAACGAGCTTTTCACTAGAAGAAAGAAAATCTTCCTTAAATGTATCCTTTGTCATCAATGAAGTACAATTTTTAAAAATCTAATCAGGGACATGCACCACATTTCAGAAGCTGTGGGTGATTTGAACTAATGTTCAAATCCTTTTGAAAATCATAGTCCTGCGCTTAGATCCACATGTATAGAGTCTTGCTCTTGAGCGAAAGTGGGTGAAATTAATTGGATTACCGTTACTAGTCCTTCTACTTTCAAACAAGCTGAAATATTTTGGGAAAAATTAAGCAAGGAAGACACTTGTTTAGCTGTGAATTATGCTTCTGGAAAAATTATACATCTCTGCAAAATTTATTATTAGGCCATTTTTAAGTGAATGATACAAAAGAAACTGGAAATTCAGTCTGGTCTGTTTTATAGATTTAATTACTCTTTTAAATAGTTTCTTTTCAGTGGTTTTAATAATGTGCAAATATTGAGAAGGAATTATTATATGCTTAGAATAATTTTGTTGTTTTTCTTAAATTAGTGTTTTCTATTAGCAATGTTCCTTTCCCTCTTCTCTGTACAGAGACATTTCTGACTGACAAAAAGCAGATGAACTCAGCAGGCCGTTCCTATGTCCCTAGAGGCAAACAAAAACAAAAGGCCAAAACAGAGAAAAAAGAGATTTCAAATGTCTTAAACCAAAATGAAGCTCTTGGCAAGAATTTATGTAACGTGTCTAGTGAAGATCTCTCAAGATTACCAATCAAACGTTGCTGTTTTTGCTAATTTAGTATTAGCCTTTGTCTTTTTGGTGAGATTTCTTCAGATTCTTTGAACAAAACATTGAGATTTTAATGAGGGCCACTGTCCTCTTGAAGGTGATTTCACAGACCATTACAGCCTTGGTGTTAATTAGAGGGAGCTGACAGATAAAGATTAAAATACAGTTACTACTTTGGAAAATGCACAGTTTTCTCAGTGTACCAAATTTTTTGGTAGGAAATTTTCACTCGCTGCAGCTACAACTGAAGTTTTCTCTTCAGTTCAGTTTTCATTTCATTTTCTTCTATAGTGTTTCCAGTAATGTTCTAAACTATTATTTTGATGACAGCTGAATGACATCTAAGAAAAATTAGTTAGCACTGCAACATTTTAAAATGCGCTTATTTTTTTCATGTACCTTTCACCTCCCTTCTCCCCATTTACTTGGCAAAGCAGTGTTTGAAAGCCTAGGCCACTTCTGGGCTGGGCAAAAGATAAAACTGGCAGGAAAGGTTGTAGACAGCTTTGCGATTACTTTGAGAAAAGATGCTCCAAAAGATGCGGTACGTTTTGGGAGTCAATATGCTAACTGGTTCCAGATGTTTGCATTGAATTGCTTTCTAAGAATGGGTGTGCAGCTGTGCATGGTGTGCCTGTTTCCCTGCTCCTACTGGTGTCATTCTGCCTTTACATCAGTCTGTCCTTATTTTCTGGTAATAGTTAGGAGAGACGAATCAACACATACAGCAGAACAAATGATAGCATACAAAACACAGGAATAAATATATAAAGGTTTAAAGGAAGCATTAGTTTAAATTAGTGTGTCAAATGTGAAGGTAATGGTGACCTGTCCTCATAGCTTCAGAGGCAGGTCACCTTTTTTCTGTTTTAGGTGCTGTGCATACAGGCATTTAGAAAAGCTGTTAATTCCAGTTATTAAGTAATTTTGCTCTAGCATCTTTGCCATCCAGTAAACAGGGCTATTACTCAGTATGAGTGACAAAGGAATCTGGATATGCTTCAATTTGTAATGGCAGTGCAGTCCTGAATTGTAGTAGCATCTCACTGTAGTAAAAAAGCACAGTGCCTGTATCCAAGTTTCTAGGGATGGTCTCTGAAGATTATGGGCTGGTTACTTGTTAGTGATTGTTACGGCCAATATCCCATCCTGCAGCATTTCTGCATGGAGCTCTGCTTGTGGGAAGAGGAGCCGATGCTCACGTGCTTGGGATGAATTACAGCTTCCCAAGCTTAAGTGGGAATGAATTAGTTGTCTGCCACATACGATGTAGGTGGCATGTAATGTATGTGTAGTGCACAGCATAAGGAAACTCTTAGCACAATTATCTCCCTATTCAGAGTATTATCACTGTATAAATAGCTTAACAGGGTGAATGGTGGCTTTTTAAAATAGGGAATATATAAGGTGGTCGTCTTATGCCTGTGTCAGATTGCCTCTGTTAGTGCTATCGACAAATACTCTTGATCCCTTGCTGCCTTGAACACAAGTGACCTGCACGGTGTGAAACATCCTGCAACTTCCCAGTCACTTAAGACAATCAAGTGCCTCTTCACAGAAACCTGATTTCTGACTTTACTGGTAGTTTCTTCTCAGGCTGCTAAGGTTTCTCACCCTTTCTGCCTGGTTCACCCTGTACGTCCTGCTACGTTGGACTACTCCATCTGCAGTTCTCTTGTTCTTCTAAGTCTTCATGCACTCTTACACATGCTTTTTTGTTTATTTACCTCCCCAACCTCAGAGCTCAACACAAGCAAACAGAGAAGCAAAAGGGCAGATTAGAAGAACAGAACACCACAAAAGCATCAAGAATAAGCAATGCTCTTGCTCAACAGTGTTTCTGAAGAGAAACAAATATCAGGCTGCATGAACATCAAACTCCATCTTCCTTAGAAAGAAACTACACGTTTTGCAGACAGAACTAGTGCGATTTACTATTCATTTGTGTCAACCCAATCCTTTAAATGATTTCTTGTAAATAGGTGATTTTAAAATGTTCTCCGGTGGCATAAGGCTCACTTGCCCTCACTCTCTTCTGCTATTTATTAATTACATTATCTCCAATAAGCAGTCTAGAGTCCACTACAGACTAAAATCTTTGCTCATTTATGAACTGCATTTGTTTTTGTCTGATGCACTGAGACAAACATCATCCCCACCAGAGGAGGAGCCATCCTCAATGTAAACCTCTGCTTGAAGCTCTCATCCAAAGAACATCTTCAGAAACACCAGTGAAGTGGCTGTTATTTATTACTTGGGGGTTTTTTAATTTTATTTTAATTTTTAAAAATAATTATCAGTATTCTGTTTACTCACTGTGGTTTATACTACATGGCAGAAATACCCAGCCAAGACACAGCAGCAGGATTTGTGGGGTTTTTTTAGGTTTTGCTCCTTTCCTTTCTTGTTTCTCTAGATCATTAATTATTTAATAATCTGGAAGATAATTTTACTTTGGAATTAATGTCCTAAATATTTCTTTCTATCCCAGACTTATTAGCTTTCAGGAAAAGACAGTGTTTTGTTTATTTTGGTTTAGAGATGAACATACCGTGGCATACAAAACACAGGAATAAACATGTAAGAGTTTAAAAGAAGCCTTAGTTTCAGTTAAAATGTCAAAAGTGAAGATAATGGTGAGCTGTCCTGCTCATCGCTTCAGAGGAATGTCGCCGTTTTCCCATTTTATATACTATGGAGACAGGTATTTATAAAAGCATATACAGTATATTAGCAACCAGCTCCCCACACATATTCTACGGTTCTGAAAGCATCAGTATTTGATCGGCTCGCTGTATAAGAAGTCTGGGATGGTACTGACAGTACCACCTGGAGCAGAGACCGTTTCCGGCTCCCTGCAGCCTGGGAGGTTCAGGGGACCGCAGCCAAGTAGCACGGGGATCTGAACAGACATCATAACAATGTGCAGCTTTTTTTTCCACCTCACTTTTCATGGGGAACTATTCACCTAATGTCACTTCTATTTGAGGACTTTAACCTGTCATTGGTACAACAGACACCTGGCTGAGATTTTTATTTTTTTAAGTCACTTAGGGGATAAGAGTTGAGCGTCTGGGTAATCTCAGGGAAAATGACTAGATGATAACTGAAAAGTGTATGAGCACGAATTTTTTCTTCCATCACTTTGTTTCCTTTGTGTACACTTGTTGGTAATTTGCATATTGCTACAGTCACTTTCACTACAGATTCCAGTTACTTCTAAGTACCTTTCACATGAGAAAAACAAGTAGAAAACAGGAAAGCAGTTATATAAAAATCATTAAAAATTTAAAGAATGCTCATGAGTGAGAGAAAGAAGTAAAAACATGGACTCCATTTTAATGAGGTTGCGTACTTACTGTGTCTGAGGACATTTCATTTA
This sequence comes from Gymnogyps californianus, assembly GCF_018139145.2. NCBI lineage: Eukaryota > Metazoa > Chordata > Aves > Accipitriformes > Cathartidae > Gymnogyps > Gymnogyps californianus. The sequence goes on from NC_059500.1 coordinate 40,769,117, forward strand.
AGATTGAGTTTGCTTGAATACAGAGGCATTGTTTTCTAATTATTCAACGTGAAATTTCATTGTTGGTTCTCTTTGTTTCATCACCAAAAATAGACGTTTAAAAGAAAAAAAAAATCTAATTCCACTTCAGAAACAACATCATCAGATACCAATGATGTTAAAGAATTCTGTTAGTATTGCAACTAATACCTCATAATTCATGTGAAACTCCTGTTGTCAAAAATTGTACTGCTGAAAGCCATGGCTGCAGTCATCCTAACACCTCTTTCTTAGAAATAATGAGGTGAGAGTGTTTGTACCCTGACAGATCAAAGGTCTCCCTATCCCAGGAGCAGCTTGTGGCAGGTGCATGGAGAAGGATACAAGGACAGGAAGAACACACAGTAATAACCAGAATCTTTTCCCAGCCTCATGTGGGCTGTACACTGATCGCTGTGGGACCTCCCCAGTCAGAGATGATGTCATACTTTTAAAATTTTTTTGGTAGATTTTTCTTCCAATGAATATGTCCAGCAACCTTTCAACCCACTTTCATTCCTGGCGCCCACAAGAAGCTTCGGCCATGTTACGCAGCTAAACTGCAGATGTGGAGGGATTTCTTCTCTTGTTGCCTCCAGAACATCTTCCTATTTCTTTTTGATGGCTCTCAGGACTTGTATCTGAAAAAAGGATGAATAATCGTGCCGTACTCACCTTCATCATGCCACTTGGGATTTGACAATTCTTCACTATAACCTCCTCAATTCTGAAGACTTAGGACTGTATTTAGGATGCTGCTGAGGCATTTATTGCATGATAGCCGCTGCCATAACCTAGATTTTCTTTGTGGCCCTTCTTTGAATTGTCTCCAGTTCTGCAGTACCGGTTGAGATGCATGCAGCATTTACGAAGTAAAGATTTACTCAGGGACACAATGATATTTTCTGTTCCTTCTCTATTCTTTTCATATTAATTCCTACCTACGTTGGTGCTAGCACAGCTGATGAACTGAGCAACAAAATGGTCATTATCTCAGATTTAGAGAGAGACATACTTTTATGTCTAGAGTGTCTCATTATTTCTCTTTGGTGGAAGCCTTATATCTATAGGGAGCTTGTGGCAGGCATAGGGTGTGTGAAAGCATTATATTCACAGTAGTCAGATTAAGAGCCCCTGAAATCAACAGGAAGATTTCCACTGACTTAAATGAAAGCTCTGCCAGGCCTTAAGGTACCACCTGACCATCACTTAGCCATAAGAAAACACCAGTGGATGGTTCACTTTTCTTGAAGACTAAGCACATACTATAAACTTTCACTGCTAGAATAAAAACAGCTACTCCACAACTAAACAGTTATGCAGGCAGTTTTTCATCTTGAATACCAAATTCTCTCTCATCCTGTACTGTCTTCATCAAGTCAATGGCCAAAGTAGAGGGGAAAAGTCAATCATGTCCATGTTGATTTTCTTCTTTTATGACCAAGATTCCTCAAACCACTTTTGTTTGGTTGGGTTTTTTTTTTTGCTAAATTCTGAAAGTGTAAAGATTTCACACAGTTATATTTTTCTGTGTATTTCATCTTTCCACATCCTTTCTTTCTCCCATACTTCCCTGGCCTTGCTTGTTTTTGTTTTCCATAGAACTACTGGATGGGACCCATTGCAGATTTGTCTTACTCCTCACAGTGCTCACTCATCCCAAGTCCCCAGAAGTGTCCGCTACTTGGAGCTTTCTCCCATGCCCTTCCTACCTCCACTATCAGAGCTTTTCCAGAATTCATGAAGATTCAAAAAAGTACAGAACAGAAGCTAAAAAAGGAGGTAATTTAAAAAAAAAAAAAAAGTATGCATGTGTATATATCCATATATACAGAAAGAGAGAGAAATTAAAGTAACAATTACACTTTTAAAAGAGATTTCTTGTAGATATATACATATGTTTTTAGGAATATTAGTTCTGAAGAAAGTCTATATCTCAACAGAGAAATGTTAATGAACAGCTAGCCAGCTTTGCTTCTGGATTATGACTGGTTTCTTGTATGAGGACTTTTACCAGAAACATATTTTAGTTGTTAAAACAAAATTAAACTGCCCTTAAGAGCTGGACAGGGTGTAATAAAAACAAGAAAGAGTCTGTCACCGGTAAGTTCAAAGCATGTTATGAGATGTTATAAAGGCAACATGGATTCTTCTATCTCCACTTTTTTGTGCATACAGTTGAAACAATTCACTTGTGTTTTGTTGAACCTTGTTTTGGTTGTTCCTAGGGTATGCCTGTATTTTGCTATATTTCAAATAGGTGCTGTTTTTTTGCTATGTTATACAACTGCATGGAAGTGACTTAATTTTTCTCTGAAATAATGCATTTTTTAACACCAGCAAGTAAAAGGCAGCATTGTCTTGATGTTGAGATGCAATTTAACAGCATCACTGATACTTTTTTTCACATGTTGATTTATTTAAAATCCTCTTTATAATTCATTGTTTTTCTACTGAATATCAAGACTATGTTGTGGCAGTTCAAAAATGTAACTACCAAACTCCAGTTCTAACTGCATGAACTGTTATAATAATGGGAGGAATAAGCAGATGAGAAGACAATCTTTTCCCGAGCATACTGCTGCGGCAGGTATCAGTGAAGATGCAAGAGGTAGAGGTCCTTAAGGTACTGGCTCGCAGACCTCATTCAGTGGCAGCATATGCAACAGTAAACGCTATTCACTGTGACTATAACAGAAAGAACTGGGTTCAAAAGTACTGCCAGGAAAATCGTCTTGTCTTCAGCGTGACAAGTTTATACGGGTGTGTTAGCATCAGTACAACAGTTACTTAAATGAGGAATGAGGAAATGAATAGGAAATTTGTTGAACAACACCCCCACGCTCATTCAACCAAATTGTTCAGACTGGTATCAGAGTGTCTGAACATAATTCACCTCTTGCATCAAAGGAAGTTTTACCACTTATTTCTGGAGGGAGGGAAAAGCTTTCCCCATAGATATTCATTACAGACCTTCCACTGCTCACAGTCAACTAGAGCAGCAAACCACTGAACCAGAAAATCAGTTTATCAGGATTTTTAAAAGTGCCAAAGCATGATACACAAAGTCTTCTTTAAAAAAAAAAAAAAAAATTATAACACTCAACTAAGCAAAGCAATATAACAGCTTGGTCTGGACTGGCTTGGGAAGAACACTTTTAATGTGAAAGCCTCGGGGTGTCGGAGGCAATCGAGTGGGACGCAAGGTCTTCCCAGCATGGAGTAACAAGGCTGGAAGACCCCACGCTGGGTCACGTACTCCACTCTGAGGCACCCGTGCAGAACAGTTATTCCCTTGCTCTAGGAGATATCCAAAGACAGACATTTTCTGTGAGCTTTTCCTGGCAGCCTGGCATGGCTGTGACATGTGCAGCCCAAACCAGGAAGGCTCACACCTTGGTGGGAAACACATCACATCACAGCCTTGGTCTCACACCTGAGTAAATATAGCTGGTTTTCTAGTCGCCTTTGAATGCCTCCCATCTCAGGGAAGGGAACCTGGCTGAGCTCCCTCTGCCTGGCTTACGGCCATGTGTCCTGACCTGCTGAGATCTTTGCCCCGGCCTGCAGCGACCGGGAATACCAACCACGATCCCCTGCAAAATAAAACACAGCCCTTTTAAAACCCCCTAAAAGCCTGCACTTCTCTGAGAGTATGGGCCTGATCCAGCACCCAGTACAGTCAGGGGGAGACAGATCAGCCTCTCCATGAAGAGCAACCTTGTTAGCGGCTCTAATTTAGCAACCGGAGCTCTGTCTTTTTAATCACTCGGCAGTTCTGCTCTGTTCCTTCCCAAGCACAGGGCATTTCCGATTTGAAGAATTGCTTTCCCATAATTAAATGAAAAAGAGTTAGTTGCAGCCCTCTGCACAAATTACTACCCAGTGAATGCAGAATAATGCATTATAAGTAGTACTTTATTGTATTTATTGTACAGGTATTGATGTGTGTTGGATTTGTTCTATTTTAGAGGCACTGCCATGGTAACTCGTCTCTCTTGACAAAGGCTTTATGTCAGAGCAGAAGTAGAAGACGCAGAAACTGAACTTTGGGTAGCCAGTGAGATGAAGGCTGCCAGCATTAACCTCACCAAAGCATCACTAGAAAACAATCTGGTGTGCCCATCTCCTGTTGAGTGTCCCGCTCACCAGGGAATCGCTGACTGCGGGGCAAGAACAGAGGCAAGGCGGCAGCCGGCAGTGTCTTTTTATGGTAAAACGCAACAAATCTGTGCTGCGTTAGTTTCCGAGATGCCAGCTGCCCACATAGATTTAATCACTGGCAAGTTTTAAAGAGAAAATAACAGCATGGAAGGGTTACCTTGATCTGACATTGTTATTCAGTGCCATCAGTAATACGGCAGGTAACCAAACAGCCGGAAAGATGAATGTAACGCCAGGCGCACTTTGCTGCCTTTCACTACTACTGTTGTTCTCACTTTGCGTGTAACAGCTTTGCTACCATTTCAAGGTACTGTTACAGACTGTCAATTTTAGTTTTTTTTGGGCTGGCTCTGGCTTGATTTCTTAGTCTGGAACAAGATTATCTAATCCCCTCCTAAATCCTTTCTCATCACACCCGCTCCCGTGAGCACCCCAGGTTTTGACCTCTGAAAGGCAGAACAGCAGCAGGGTTTGATCCCTGGGCAGGATCCCAGGAGACATCCCCGTTGCTCATGCCTCAGCCCACACTCTCTGCTGATTCAGGTTTTATGGCCCCCGCTGCCACCAGCTCTGCAGTTGTATGCTGCTAATTGGGGTGAGATCCATGTTGGACATGTTGGTGCCGCAGACTTGAAATCAAGAAATTTTGTGTCCATTGGTTGTGTTTCTGGCTTTCTAAAAAAAACTTTGTCCAAAAAGAGCTGGCAGATGAATTTGCCTCATGTACCATTCTGACTTGGGAAAGCCATCTTTGAACCCTGCCCTTAGTCACATTCACAAGTAGGTGTTTAGCAGCAAATCTAGTCTGAAAATAACCACTAAGCAACATGTATGACAGTGCGACAGGATTTTGCACACCTTGGCAAAACAGCGTGA